>NW_020955600.1:233856-604304 GCF_003031625.1 Empidonax traillii | reverse complement strand
TCTGTGCCCTGAATTTTTCACACCTTGCAAAGGGCTGGATCTCCTTGGGCTGTGTGAGTCCTGTCACTTCTGCAGGGGGATCGAGGGTGGTGACACTCTGGAGCCCAGCCTGCTAATTCAGTGCCACCCAGAGGGGGCTGCTCAAATAATCTCCTGGAAAAAGGTCCAAAGAGCTGCCAAGTGGATGTTGTGCCTGCTCACAGGACTTCACTCGTGCCCTTGGATGCCCCCAGAACAGGAGGGAACACTTGACCCAGAGACAAGAAGCCCCCTCTGGGCAGTTCAGACCTGCCAGGGGCAGCCCTGGTGAACACAGAAGGTTCCAGCCCCTGCCCAAAGCCCCCAGACCGAGGGGAATCCCTGCTGGGAGCTGAGGGCCAGCTGAGCTCAGCAAACTGTGACCTGGCATGGGGGTTTGGGGCTTTGGGGCTGTGTCTGTGTGTTTAACACTTCTCTGCTGCTGGAAACACCCCTGTCTGCAGCTCCTGGAAGTTTAGAGGAAAACTATGTTAACTTTGAATGTGTGGCACAACTAAACCAGGGCTCCTAAAACCTGCCTGGGGAAACTCTGTCCCTTTGGCAGTGGTTTTGGGAGCTCCCTGGATGCCTGGACTGCAGGTGCTGCTGACCACAGACTGCATGTGGATTATTTGAATCTAATTCTTAACTAACATCAAGGACTTTGATCTTTTTATTTTTGGAAAAGTGCTTTCCCTCTTTTCTTTAGTATGGGAAACGTCCCTGGCTGTGATGGAGTGTGTCGATGGGGGTGCCCGGGTGACCGTACAGCTGGATAATCACTCCTGAACCAAAGTCCCCCAGGTGGCCTCTCCAAAGTGCCATTTCCCACTAGGTGGCACTTTGGGTCCGTGGCACTGGCAGAGCCCGCGCGGCTGATGGAGAACCTGCTACCTGCTGCTCGGATGGATCTGTGTCGGGAATGGCCCGAGCTGCAAAAGGATCAATGTGGTGCTGCCTGCAGCAACTTTCACAGCTCCACTTAATACAACATTGATTAAATCCCCACCCCCAGCTCGGTGTAAAAGAGCTTTAGCTGAGAAATGATCCCCTCTGCAAATCCCTGCATGCATCTTCCTCCACTGCCCAATTCCCTGCCTCAAAAAACCCACAAAACCCCCAACCAACCAAAAACCCCCCAAACCCCCACCCACCAATCAAGCAAACAACCAAAAACCAAAACACAACCCCCCCCCCCCCCCCCAACCAACACAACTACTCTTTTCTTTCCTGGAAATGAAAGGTAACAGTGCTGTTTAGAAGAGCAGGGTGAGGGTTCTCTGTGAGTACCCAGGTAGGGGTCCAGGGCAGCTCCCCAGGCTCTGGCAGGGCAGGGCAGGAGTTTGGAGCTGGCACAGATAAACCAGGCCACAGGCAGGGCCACAAGTGACAGTGGCACAGAAATAAATGAGGTGGAGACCAATGGGAGCTGCAAAGGGAAAACTGCAGAGGTGGTGTTGGGGTTTGTATTTACAGAGGAGTTGTTTGGGCTTTGCTGATGTCTCAGTTCTGATATTGGTGCAAATTACACAAATTCATCTGCCTGATGCCCTTTCTATACATGAAACAGGTGACCCCAAAATCACCCAGTTTACGATTTAGTTACACTAAAGCTTTGTTCTCCAGCTTCTGGATAAACAATTTTGGAATTGCCCAGGAGCCCCAAGGAGAAGAATTGCAGTAAACCCAGGAATTCTTTCTTTGTTTGGAGATGAGTGAGGTGGACTCTGTTGTGTCTACAGGTGAGACCTGAGGGTAAGAAGATTCTCAGTGAAGTTGCATGATGTTCACTGCCCAAGGTGGAGCTACAGGGGCTGGACAGAGGCATTGAAAAGGCTCTAAACGCAGGTTTAACAGGGTTATATTGACTCATGTGGGCTCATGGGCACCACACATCAACTTACTACCAGCAGATACTCACTGCTACAGGTGATGCCTCTTCTCCTAAATTTTGGAGTGTGCAGCTATTTGCTGAGAGCAGAAATTATGAAGACACCGGGCTGAGGAAACCCACGTTCCATTATAAGCTCAGATCAAGTCTCGTTTTGCTGTTGGCATCTTATTTAATCTGTTTAATTTCTGGCAAAGCATCTTAAACTGCCCAGGGCTGCAACGGCCCAGTCCTGCTCTTCACCTTGACTTTTAAACAGATGAGTTTGAGTCACTGAGAACTGGACTGAGCTGCATCTCTTCCAACACTGTGTTGAGGACACAGTGCCCAGCAGCTGAGATATGCTTTTGAGCATGAAGCTTGCTTATGGTGCTCTGAGTGGTTTATAGGGTTCAGAAATTACTCAGGAAACTCCAGCAGAGCCTTTGAGCTATTTCTGTTGACTGTGCCCTTTTGAGGGACCCTACTCTAAGTAGCAGGCTTGCAATTGCCATTGTTAAAAATTCATTATGAACCAGATGAGATTATTAAAAATAAATCAAATACTTTTGGTTCACTTGTACTGGTTGGCTGGCTGGATTTCTGCAAATGCCAGTGGAAACTCCTGGGCTGGAAACACTCGAGTGTGGTGTTAAAAGCAGAGCTCTCCACACCACTCTGAAGGAAGCTCTGAAGCCTCCTCTGTGGGAGGTTTGTGACTGTGCAGCTGTTGCTTGAAGCGCTCAGCACCCAACGCTGCAGCAGAAGGGGCTTGAAAATAGAAATGTGTGGGTGTTGGATTTGTTTGTTTGGGAAATTCTCGTACCTGTGAGAGCCCCTTCTCCCTGGAGCCTCAGCGTTCAGATCTGTCCCTCAGAGCGCGAGGGGGGGACACAAAGCCAGCACGTGTTTTCCAGGAGGGGGAATGCAGAGATGCTTCTCTGCTTTCCTTCCCGAGGTGCTGAGTGGGGGGGACAGTTGTTTTGACACCAGGACAAATGGCATGTGCAATTTACTGCTGCTGCAAGATATTCTTGCGAACAAAGAGCTCGGGAGGAGCTGGGTAAAGGTGGGATAATTACTTGAGTCAGATGCAATACAGTGTTTAAAGAATCTCAGTCCTTGTGCTCCAAGGTGCCAGCTGTCAGGGGTGCTTTTCCAGGATTGTGCAGTGTGTGGTTTGCTGAAGTTTTCTCCAAAGTACCTGAATTTAAATTCTGATTATTTGACAGACATTATACTTGAGTAAATGCATCAGTGCATTCGTTTTGCAGAACAATCCTTGCTCTCACTATTACAGCTGTATAATAGAATTTCATACATTTTACAGTGCCTTATATTCATGGAGATCAAAGCATTTTGCAGATCTTTTCTATCTTTATGCTTCTAGCAGTCAGATAAATATTTTTCTCAAATCTAATCTGTTACACTGGGACTTGTGTGGCTGCTCAGCTGAGCATGAGATGGTTTGGGGGTAGATGATTATCTGCATAGATACTTCTATGAATTGTTTAGAAGTCACTTGGAATAATTATATGGAGTAAGGACATTTTGAGAACAAAGAGTCATGGCTAACAATGTTTATTTGAATGAAGAATGAAGAGTTCTTGCAGCCATTCTTTCTCCTCCTTTATAGTTATTAACTTACCACGAGCACATGGCCCAGTGTGCAGGATGGGATAAAGCTGGGAAACCCTGGGATGGAATCAGCGCTGATGTCACAACTGGGAGAACTGGGAGGGGGAGAGAAGGCATGGCAGAACTCTCCCATTGTATCCCAGGTCCATTTGGCAAATAAACCTTTGGAAGGGACACACACAGTTAGTGTGTGCACAAAGCCAGTGTGTGGAGTCTGGAGAAATAACTAAAGAATTCCTGGTTGATCACTGGTTTTAATTACTCTTTGGACTGCACAAGTGGGGAGTCTCCCAGAGACAGAGGCAGTAACATCAGAAGGAAATCTAAAGCAGCACAAATCAAATCTTCCTCTGGGCCTGTTCAGGCCTTTGAGCACTGGGGTGCAGAGCTGTGGAAGGAGGGTGGTGTTCACCCACCTTAGGTGATTGTCTGAGCTTTGTGCTAATGCTCTCTTGGATTAAAATGTTTGTCTGTTTGTTTGTTTTTAAATGTGCTAAATTAAAAGCTCTTTCATTGACTTCAAGGGTTCTATCTTACAACCTTCCTGCCCATGTTCTCATACATGGGACATCCTGGAATTTTCAAACTGCAATCCTAATCTGACCCCAGCAACTTTGAAACCAGACATTCAGGTGCAGTCTCAGCAATTGTAATGCATGGATTTAATGGAATATAATATCAGAAGCTCAGATTCCTAGAATTCCATAACAAGAATTGTTTTAATGACAAGAATTCTTGTCTTCCGTGTCCCTTTTGCTGTGTGAACATCCCTTTGGAGCCCTCAGGTCACGTCCCCCCCCTTGCAGTGAACTGAATGGAACTGGGGGCGTGCATGAAAAAACAACCATTGACATCAGTCCCGTTATTTCTGTGCTATTTATTTCTCTAGTATTGCTCTGACTGCAACTCCCAAATGTTTTTTCCTGCCATATTTCCTTTTCTGGACTCATATTATTTCTTTTTTTCTCTTGAGGTAGTGGAAGGACCACTTGAGGTCCCGGGCTCAGTAAGTTCTTTTTTTTTTTTTCTCAAAGCCTTCCAACAGGATTTCCCATTTTCAAAATAAATATAGCATTTTGGTTTTGGAAAACAGGAAGGGCAGGCCATGGAATAGATGGCAATAAAGATTATTGCTGAGATTCCCTAACTTGGAACTGAAATTTTTAGCAGAAGGTGGACAGATCACAAACATGAGCCTTCCCTTTCTGAAGGTTTTTAAGGAAAAGAAATCATAGCAGGAAGTGTGAGATGGAATTTGTTCTGAGTCTTTCCTCTACAGAATGTCTTACCCACAAGCAATGCCACTGGAAATATGGGTTGGCTTGTAAACATGAGGAGAATTCACTTGCAAAGTAGATACAGACATTAACTGTGCTGCTTAGTGCCTGAATAAAAGCTAAAAAAAGGTGTTATTACACAGCAAGCAGCCAATGCATCTTATTCCTGTGTTCGTGGTGTCCCTGGGTTTGGTTTTGTTCTTTTTTTTTTCCTTATTTTCTTCTCCTACTCCAGTCATGGTGCAAAAATTTAATGAGCCATCTGCTGAAACAGTTTTGCTCAATAAATCAGGAGGGAAAAATAGCAGGCTCTTCCTCAGCAGAGCTGTTCCTTAAATATGTCCAAAGTGGTGTCTTTTCCTCCAAGTGATGCCACTGTTCATAATGCAGCAACACCAGAACATTCAGAGCAAGGGAAAATCTCAGCCTGGGCTGGGCCTGCTTTGCTTGGGTGGGCTCAGCAGGAGTTCTATCCCAAAAAACTGGATGTGGTGTTATGGGCACAGACCATCACAGTCTTTCAGGAGATTGTAGGAACTCCATTGTGAAACCTTTCCAGTCTCACCAGTCAGAGGGAAGGATCACATTTGCTAAGGCAGTTCCTTTTCCATCAGCACAGGTAAGTTGTGCTCGTGCCATCCCTGCAAACTGAGCTGCCATCATCCTTCTCTTGCCCTGAGCACACACATGGATCTCATCCAGCTCCTAGATCCCACTGGATCATCAGCTGCACCCAAATGGATCTCACCCAGCTCCTGGATCCCACTGGATCATCAGCTGCACACAAATGGATCTCACCCAGCTCCTGGATCTCCCAGGATCATCAGCTGCACACAAATGGATCTCACCCAGCTCCTGGATCCCACTGGATCATCAGCTGCACACAAATGGATCTCACCCAGCTCCTGGATCTCCCAGGGTCATCAGTGTGCACGTTTGGGGGTTTCTGCCTTGCAGCAGGAATTGTTTCTCAGGGATTAGGATGAGGATATTGCTGTTTATCAGTGCTTCCTTTTGGGTTATCATTTGTCATCAAAAACCTCATCCTGGGAACAAATCTTGCATGTGGAAGTCTTTTGTCCAACTAGGATTTTCTCCTGTTTCAATCCAAAATGGGGAATTTTGCAAAATCTGGGTTTAGATACTACAAAAAAAACCCCTCTCCCAACAAACCCAAACAAACAAGGTCTGGCATAGAAGTATCTCCACAAGCCTGACTGTGCTCCTGATTACCCTTTCTCGTTTGCTTGGGTTTTGTTATTTTCAGAGATCTACAGTCCTTAAAGGAGGTTTCAGGAGAAGTGTTTGGTTTGCTGGACAGAGTGCAACACAAGTCCAGCTTGCTGACACCTTCCCTGCTCCAGGAACTGTTGGGAAGGAAGCAGGAAAGAAGCTTTGATAGGTTTGGGTTGTCCTGAGAAAGTCAATGAAGAACTGCAGGTCGGTGTGATGAATATTGCTGACTGTGATTCCAACATTACAGGGGTAAAAAGGAGAAGGGCTGCACCTTTGTGCTGTCTGTAATGTAAGGTATGAACATGAGCTGAAGGGTGAAATTTGGGCTCCCAGAGACATTCCAGATCCAGCAGATGCACTGACTGTGCCTCCTGAGTGATCCCCAGCAGCCAGTGCTCCAGCTGGTGATCTCAGCCCTGCAGGGCTCATCCAAACCAGAGAGAAGGTGGTTCCTGCCAGCTCACAGAGTCTCAGGGGGTTTCAGGACTCACAGGACCTGCTGGAGACCTGTTAATATAACATTCCTGCCATTGGGATGTCACCAGAAATGGGAAGAACCACACTGGTGATGTAGCTGTACATGGAATGATGGCAAATGAAGGGTTGTCTTAAAAATGAGGAGATTACAGACAGGAGAGGATCCCTGAGGTTTTGTACGCCCTGCATGAGACCTGCAGGTCTGTGTGACACACAGAGGGAGAGGATTTATTTACAGATTAGTCTCTAAAATGTCCATGTGGCACAGGGAATGTAAAGGAGGGGCTCTGCCTTCACTCACAGGCATTAGGGCAGAGGACACTGGGAGGCCTGCAGGAGTCCCTGAGCCCAAGGCACTCTTTGAATCTCTGCTTAACTCTAAATGCTTTGAAGACAATCATAAAACCAGCAATCAAACTATGATGCCTTTAAATGAGGAAGCTGAGGTGAATTGTGGGTTTGTTAGTGTCAATAGGACAGAGGATTTCTTCCTGCTCTTCCAGTTCCATCAACTGAAGGTTGAAGCAAACCCTGCTTTGCAGTGGGGTCTTTGGGCTTGTAACAGTGAATTGTAGAACTGTTGCATCTTTGTCTTGGAATAATCAGCATGAGGTGCTTCATACACTTCCTTGGCCATGACTCTGCATGCTGAAATCCTAAACTGACGTTGTGTAAGTGTGAGAGGATGGGTGTTCTGCACAAACAGTCACTGGGTGGGATCCCTGTCAAACCCAGGTGTTCTGGTTGAGTGCCCAGCTCAGGACATGGCTCCTGTGCTTCTCTGTCTGGAGGAAAATCAGAATTAAAGTACAGAGCAGACCATCTGGGCTGGGCTCTGACAGGAGAGGTGTGTCAGGAGATGTGGGTGTTGTCCTCTCTGGGTACCTCCAGCCCAAACTCACCTGCACTGTGCAACTGCTCAGGAACACACTGGGGGCAGGAACTGTTTCAGGATACTCCTTTCTTATTTCAGCTGCTACCAGTGCTGCCTGGGGGACAGGAGAGAGACAGTGAAACCTTTGCAGGAGGCTTTTTGCTTTTTCTTCCACCCCTTCCTTGGGTCCTTTCTCTCAGGGATGGCGTAAACATTGGCGAGGGAAGAAAGGCACTTTCTTTTGAACCGATCTTCATTTCACAATAATTACCATCATCTTAAGCAAACTCCAGTGCCCTTCCATTCTGTCTGATTAGAGGAACCCAAGAGTGGGATGAAGAGAGAACAGAACTGCTTTCCTTGCACATTTGCTGTGTCACAGAGGAGAGGGGAGATATTTTTGCTCCCTTCTGGTGAGGAAACCAGCAGGAGCAGAGTGGCTCTTGCAGGTCCCCTCTTGGAACACAGGATACAGAAAATACAGCTTCTAGTTCAGAGCTTGGTAATCCTTAAAAGCTTTGTCAAGGTCTGTGGAGTCCACACTGAAGTACCACCCAAAATAGCTCTGCTGCACTGGCAAAAAATCATCTGCTATTAAGTTTGAAGTCATGCTATGTTTGGGTGGAGGGGTTTCTTTGGGTTACTCTCCTGGCAATTAGGAAGTTCAGAAAAGTCTGAAGTGTTAAGTCCAAGCTTTGGGTTGTTGTTGCAGCTGCCAGGACGTGCTGAGGGGAGCAGCCCTGCTGTGCAGCACCCAGGGAGGCAGGGAACACCCACAGGAGGAGCAGGGACAAATGGGAGAAGGACACCTGGGACATGGCCAGGTTACCTGCAACAAACACTGCCCAAAGCAAGTTTCTTAGGTCATATGTTCCCATCATGGAAATGGTCCTTTAAAAAACATAATGAGAGTGTCCTGAGCTCAGTAGGATTTCAACTTCAGCTGAGCTACTTGCTTTTCTGAGCTGAGTCACCTCCACCCCCTCCTTTTCCCATAACCAGCAGGCAGATGGCTGGTGCTGGAATTAGCCCAGTCCCACCTGCTGCAGGCTCTGTGTGTTGTATCCTCGCTGCCATCCTCTCCCAGGAGAGGGGAGTGAGGCTCAGGGCTCCTCTCTCCCTGTCTCACCCTGCCTGGTGTCCCTGGGGAGGGGAGTTCCCTCCCTGGGCTCGGTGGGGACCGTCCTTCCCTCACCAAGGGATGCCCTGGAAAGCAAGGACAGTGGTTTAGGGTCAGGAACCCCAACCCCCACACACAGAGGGCTGCCTTTAGTCCCACAGTGGAACATGGCAGAGCAGAATTCCACAGGAGCATCAATTCAGTGGAAAATAAAATTGCCCCACCCCAGGCCTGGCTGTGGCATCAGCGCCCTGTGCAGTGCCACCTCTGTGACCCCCTGGTGCAGTGCCAGTCAGGGCAGCTTTGGGGGCCTTACTGCACCCCTTGAGTGGTCTCCCTGTCTTGTCCTTAAGGGTCAAGGGTAGCCAGCAGGGATCCTGCTGATCAGCACAGGGACAGCAATACTTACCTGACCCTGGGAAGTTTATGCTGGACAACACCATGTCATTGTCATCCTCATCCCATCAGACCCCCCCTCTGCTGGGAAATAAGGAAACCTGCAGTTTCCTCATGGGAAAACGAATGCAGCAGTTTCTCCTGGTAGATTTGGGACTGTTTTGTTCATGTTTTCCACCTGTGTCTCCACACACAAGTGAGCAGGGGGTATGTTCATTTTTAAGGGAGAACCTGTGACTGTGCTGTGACCACTTGACCTGCAGGAGTCGTTTCTGGTTCCTTTGCTTTTTTAGAGCAAATACATTAATCCAGCCTGTGTTTTATGTACTGAGCAGTTGCCACTCTTAACTGCAAGTCAGCTTTTCCAACCTTCACATGTTCCTTATCAATTAGATTTAATCCCATTTTTCACGTAGTAAAAATTCAGGCACAGAAAGGCTGATTACCCTGATTACCTCCCTCAGAACTGAGGGCCTACAGTCTTGCTCTGAGCCCCCAGCACTTCATCTCACACTCAGATGGGATCTCTGCTAATGGCAACTGAGGCTTCTTTGAAAGGAAATAACGAGACTGCAGGTTGTTCAGGAATATTGTACAAACCATGTTGTGACTGGTTCCCCTCTGCTCCCAACTCCTGGGCTGCAAGAGTTAATCTGGTTTTATCATCAGCTTCTGTTCCAGGGACGTGCAGTCTGGGACGTGCCAAAGTGAATCAAACTGGTTACCACCATGTGAAAGTCTGAGCTGGGGGCTCAGCTGTCTTACTCTGCACTAATGGTGTGCAGAGCTGCTTGGTAACACCCCTGCACTGCCAGACAGCGGCAGACACAGCCTGGATTATCTCCTGGAGCTTTTAATATTTTATCCAGTGCTCTGCTGCAACTGGAACATTTACACTTGCCATTTGTGGCTTTGGAGTTGCAGATTTGATGGCTTGAACTTGGTGTAGATTATTGGGAAGTGTCTGTAGCTTTCGTTGAGGAGGTTCTGCTGAACATTTCCCACGGAATTCTGGGGCTGCAATGATTTCAGGGATGTTTCTCAGCTGTACCTTGGTGTGTGCCTCCCTCAGCCTTTCCACAGAGGAACCAGCTTTGCTCGGAGAGCTTTGACAGATCTGCAGTTGCAGCTCAAACACTTGGCAGTTTCAAGTCGGGGCCCCAGGAATTCAGAGGGGTTTGTAAAGAATTTGGCTGATAAAAGTGGAATTCAAAGCTGGGACAACTTTGGGAATTCCCGACTCCAATGTTTGCTGCCTTTACATGAATTGTTCTTTTACTTTTGATGAGTTATCACAAGCATTTCTTTCTCCTTTTGTCTCTCAGAGTGCTGCTCACTGCACAGGCAGATGGCAACTTCCATTCCCTCTGCCAGAGAGCTTACAGTCTAATGCAGAGTGCAGCCAAAGGGTGGGAGGGAAGAGAAAGGGCCAGAAAATAATTTACTGAGTATCACATATCAGGAGAGCAGCAGAGCTGGAACAGAAGCATCTCCCAAGAGCTGGGTAGGAGGGACATCACCATTTGGGAGAATGGACCAGCCCAGGGCAGAGCACAGGCCTTCAAAGGTTTCAGGTGAAATCCTCTTATATCTCCAAAGGAAATCAAAGGAAAAGCAATCATTTGTTTAAGGTTAAGGTTACTCAGCCTTTTCAACAGCAATCCCAAGCTCTCCATCCTCCCCCTGGAATCAGACTGTCGAGTCTCTGACCTCTTGTGGTCACTGAGGACACTGTGGGATTTTCTTTTGTTATCTCACTGGAATGGGAAGCCCTGGCCTAGGCTTCTATTTACCCCTCTACAATCTCTGGAGGGAAAGTTATCCCTGAATGGTCAGAGTGCTGTGAGCTGGTTCACGTGGCTCCTGTCGCCTACCTGTGCTATAAACCCTGGGAATACTGGTGCCATCCTAGAAATGCTTATCCCTGACCTTCCTTTGCATTAAAAGGTTCTGGTTCCACCAGGATGGCTGCAAATCCCCCCCCGAGCCCTCTGAATTTGTGTGGTGAGAGGAACGTTCAGCTACATGAGCAATGTTAGGTTTTATTCCCTGTGGCAGCACAGCTGAGGATCATCTTGCTGGCAGAATGGATGTGGTAATAAAATACTTTTGTTTTCCAGAAGCACCAGTTCTGGTGTCAGTGCAGACCACGAGGTTCCTGCTTTTCTGCCCAGTCTGGGATGTTCTTCTTGGGGCCTGTCCTTGGTGCCCATGAGTCAGCACTGACCCCAAAGTGCTGAGATCAGGAGGCATCACTGACCCCAACACACCTGGAGCCTGACAAGTGCCCTCAACAGGCTTGGAGCTGAGGTGGAGAGGAATCCAACTCCACAGAGGACTGACTGTCCCTGCTCTCTGATTTGGGGTACAAAGTAAGTTTATAAACACACCACTGAGGCTGAAGGTATTTTCCAATTGGACTTTTTTGAGAGGATCCATAACAAAGAAACAATGATTAAGCAAAGTCTGCTACTTACTTTGAGGATTGTTTTCTATGTCTCCAGAGCAAAATGCTTTCTTCTTGCATACTGAAACACCTTCCCACTTTGCATCTGTTGTTCTTAACACCAGTCCTGTTGATATACAAAAGAATGTAAAAATAAACAGAAGAGTAAAAAAATCCTTCATTTTTTTCAGGCTTGAAATGATTCAAAATTCACCTGCTCTGGAATTACAGCTTGATTAACCTGTTCCCAGGATTACAGCCAGCAGATTGTGTCCTTTGCCATCAGTGTCCCCAGATCACAGCATGTGTCACCAGGAACTGCCAAGCTCTTACAGAGGGCACCGAAATGCTTGTGAAAATAAACCTGGGGTGGCACACAGATTACATAACGACAGTGCCCATGTCAGGGGCTGTAAGGACCCGTGTCACTCAGGACTCTGCTGCTCCAAAGTCAGCTGTCAGAGCAGGATAACAGTGCTGGGAGCAGCTCTGGGAGAGGAAGCGGGAAGTGCCCGGAGCGCTGTGCCTGCAGAACTCACAGCCTGCACCTTCACACACTCTGACAAAGCCCAGACCCCCTGGGGGGTTCCCAAGTGACTTGTCTTTCTTCTCCCTGGGTAGGACCGGCAGTGAGGACCTGACTTGCCACGTTGCCAAGGTGTGTGGAGAGGAGGGAGTGGGGACATTCTGGCTGTGCCGCTCCCTGCCAGGGGAGCTGCCCTGAGGTGGCAGCCAAGCTGCTGGAAGGCTCCCACGAGGAATCCTGTGGCTGGAGGAACATGGCAGTGGGTGTGTGTCACATGGATGTCCTCAGACTGGAGGGGTCCCTGATCCCATTTTTCCCATTTTCTCCTGTTTTTCCCCAGAACCAGGTTGGGATCGAGGCCCTGAAGCAGCACATCCACATCCCTATTTCCCTGAAACTATTTTTAGGTATGGATTTTATCCCCAATTTTGCCTTTATTTTTCATGTTTATCCAGGATGTTGCCCTGGAACCCCCTTTTCCCTGCCTCCTTTCCCACATTCCCATTTTTCCCCCAGAAGCAGGACTGGATTGAGGCTCTGAAGCAGCACTTGGGGAACACCCGTATCCCTCCTGATATCCATGTTTTGGGATCAGGCTGGATTTTATCCCTGATTTTGGGTTTATCCCCTATTCCTGACCTTTTCCCTGACCCCATTTCCATGGATTTTCCCATTTTCCCTGTGTTTTCCCCCCAGAATCAGGCTGGGATGGAGGGCCAGAGGCACAAACACCTCTGAACATTCACCCCCTGTTTGTTCCCAGTCCTGCAGAGGTGGATGAGGCCACTGCACTTGGGGGATACAGGAAAGCCTCTCTGCTGCCTCTGTGGCTTACAGGAGATATCCTTTTCCTGCAGGTATTCCTCCAGTGCTCACCTGTCCCAGCATTCTGCCTGATGGAAAATCCTGGCCCAGAGGGTGATATTTGGTTGGTTTGATCCCTGTGAAAGGAGATGAAGGTGTTCAGGAAACAGAGGAAAGTCTCCAGCAGGGGTTGGGTCTCCCTGGATCCACACACTCCACAGGAGTGCCAAAGGCCCTCCAGGACTGCCTGCATTGCCTCAGACTTTCAAGGCAATGTGCAAATGCTAAAACTGTTGGGAAAGCCACTTTCACAGCTCCTCCTCCACCTGACATTTAAACTGAAGATCAAGCTGAGGAGAAGCAGATCAGAACACCTGTATTCACACCAGGTAACACTCTGCTGGTGCCACTCACACATGGCTGAGGAAGAGGACACTGAGCAGCAAAACATCTCTTCAGCTCAGGTAAGTGAAGGTACCTTCACCAAGCATTTATTTACATCATATTCCCAGGGGATCTCTGTGATGGCTCTGTGGGTTATGAACATTGGCTGAGTTCTGTGGCAAGAGAAAGACTTTGGAAGGAATTCCAATATCTCTGTGGAAGAAACTTCTCTCCTACTTCCTTGGTGAAAGGAAAAAACCATCCGGACCAAACCAAAAAATGCAACTCCACAAACCAACCGAAAAAACCCCAAAGAACCAAACCCACCAAAGCCACCCACACAAAATCAGCTGCCTTCTTGGAACACTCTTTGTGCACAGCCCCCCTCTCCTGCTCAGGGCTTGGCTTTTAGGAACCCGGTGGTTGGGGCAGTGCACAAGTCCCTGCATTCCAATCCTTCGGAAAACCTGAATAAAACACTTCATTCTCCTTCTGCTCTTCCAAATCCTGCTGTGGGAATGGCAGTCCCTGAGTCACTTGGGCATTACAGAGCTTAGAACTGTTCACAGCCTGAACCACCCCAAATTCTGAGGAGGTCCCACTACAGACAACCACAGCCCTCAAAGTCACAACTGACACCTGAACAGTGAGACAGGTGCTGTATTTCAGCATCCTCAAGACACTTGGAAAGCAAACACGAAACTCCATCCCTGTTTTTAGCACAAAAGCATCAGCACTGCAAAACTCCTGCCTGGAACACCACGTCCATCTCCACCTCAGGACCGAGACACAGCTGTGCTTCCATCCCTGTCCATGAGACTGGAGCCCATGACTCGGGCAGTGGGGGCAGGGTGATGAACAGCCTCCCTGTCTACCAGTTTGGTGACAGGAGGCACCAGCAGAGCCCCCCAGGGAGGTCTGCACAGCCCCACAGGACCCAGTGAAGTCTCTGCTAAGCCAGAGCCTCAAGCTGAACATGGACACCAAACTCCATCTCAGGAGGAAGGTCACTCCCAAGCTGATTCCAGGAGCATTCCAGACCTGGCTCCCTTTGCCTCAGGGAAGGCTGGAGCACCAGCAGCCAGGGAAGGAGCCAGTGGCAGCAACAGCTGCTTTCTCAGAGATTTAACTCTGGGCTTGTGGTGCTTCCAGGGGTAAGGAAATAGTTTCTCCTGATCACTTTGAATAAATGTTTGATGAACACATAAATAGCTAATGTAAAAGGAATTTAAATGTGTTATCCAGAAACAACTCCCTGAGTCTGAAACAGGAAGCAAAAAGGCAACTAAGCCCCTCTGTGTGACAAGTTCTGCAGGCAATGATTGTGCATCCTTGCTCAGGACACACCACAGGGGATGGCACTGGCCAGGCACAAACATCCTCATCTTATTTTGTGCCTCGAGCTCCTGTTGGCAAGTCAAAGTCAAGTTACCTTTTAAAATTACACCACAGTGTAACATCAGACTTGTGAGTTGTTCTCTCCTATTTACCTTCCCCAGTCTCAGGTAAGTGCCACCTCTCAGGAATCTGGGCTCTTTCTCTCCAGGATTCCCAGTCCTGCACCTGCTTAGGCCAGCAGGAGAGAGGGGACAAACCCAGACAAACCCCTGAGAACCTGTTATCTGTGGGCTTTGGGAGGAGCTGTTGGGACTTCAGCCTGGGGGGTGTGTAAGCAGTGACTGTTGCTTGCTGCATCCAAGAAGAAACTTGATCTGCTGCCTGGCACTGCATCTTCTAATGGGGATACTCAGTGGAAAAGAAAATCTCTTTTATTCTTATTAAATTTTACTATGTATGACACCATTTATTTAATTCTGAACTCCATAGTAGGGTCAGGAGCCCTTCACACTTACAAAGAACAGTCCCTGCTCTGAAGTGCTGATAAATGAAAGGACAGAAGGGGCCACAAAATTAGGAGTACAGCAAATTGATGCTGGTCAAGCCAATTATTGTAAATAGTCTGAGATCATAGGTGGAAATTGATGCCCTAAGTTTAAGTTTTTCTCTGTTATATCTCATTCTCACAGTGCCTTTCCCCAGCACATAATAACTGCTGGGCACTTGCTGAATCTGAAGTAAAAAGCATCCAAAGAAAGAACTGGTAAGACGTGAAATCTGCCAGGTCACTTAAAGTGTCCATCTTTTTAACTGGAAAATAATTTAGTCATTAAGGGGAGTAATAGTAAAAAACCTCCAGATAAAGGAACACATTTATCCTGAAGGAGGGAAGCTGCAGAATTGGGTGAATTGTATCATTCACAAAGCCCTCGCTGAACTCGGTGCCCGGAAACCTTCTGGAATTACACGAGTGACCTATTTGGGTTTCACCGGAGGATGAAGGAGCTGCCTCCCCAGCCACCTTTGTGCAGGAATCGTCCTGATTAAGCGGCACCACAAAGGGAGCAGCTGGAACTCCTGCTCGAAACTTACTGCACGCCAGTGGAACTGCTTTGTCAGCGAGGGCGTTTGCATTTCAATGAGGGATCGGCCGGGCTGGAGAGCGGCAGCGGTGCCAGAGTACAAAGAATGAATCACTGGAAATGCAACCCCTGCCCAGTCCCACTGCCACAGCTGGAATATTCCCCTGGCACGGATAACCCATCTTGTTACTCCAGCTGGAATCCACAGGTCCCCAAACCACCGTTCAGGTCCTGTACCACAGACCTTGTCCTTCTACCCCACGGAGCTCTGAGGCACCCTCTGAATTCTGTCACTTGTCAGGTGACACGGGGCCTGTTTCAGACTGGAAATCTTCAGCATCTCAAAGCTGTCACGAAACTCTTTTGTTCAGACCCTCGGAGGGTCCAGCCCGGGCAGTCAGCCCCTGCTTTCACCAGAAGGCTTGGTGTTGTCCCAGCTATTGTGACAAAAGGAGTGATTTCTTCTTATTCCATCCCTGCTTTGCTGCAAGTGATCACTGTAATACCACTTACAAACTGTAGGGAAAACACCTTCAAATATTTTGTAAGTTACTCAATACTGAAAAATAGAGTGGGGAACGTTATTTTTCATTTTTTGCTGGCCACTGAATATAGTTCCAACTCTCACAGCCAAGCTGCAATTTTTCGTGAACTACCAAGGCACCGAAACACCTTTTGTGACCTGATTTGTGGGCATCTGTAAATGCATTTCTGCTGTTTACCAAAACAGTAACCAACATTTTCAGATTCTATGTCGCAAAAAGTTCACAAAAATTCGTGTTCATTTTAACCCTTTGGAGTGAGATTGTATCAAGTCCTGGGAGGCCACAGCAGGAAGCAGTGACAAACCTGACATAATTAGGGAATGAGCTGCAACATGGTTTAAGAAGGCAAAATTTTCCAGGTAAGGCCACTTAAAAAATGTATCAATTGCTGACAGGGGATCAGTAATTAAACATTTAAACTGGGAACACCAGAGCACTTCCACATTTGGCTTCTGACAGCAAGGTCTGCAGGAGCAGAGTGTTCTGTGGGCAGATTAAATCCCTTGGCTTGGCCATGGCTGTGCCAGGGGGGTGTCAGCAGCACAGAACCAAAGCTCTGGTGTCACAGGCTGTCCTGTGTTTGCACACACCTGAACCCTTGGCTTCTCCCTCGGGGACAGATGAGTGCAGCAGAATTGATATTTAGAGACTAAAGGCTGCCCAGGGATTGATTTGACAGCCTGGAGAGCACAATGAACCCAGCTGGGGTTTTTTACCTGCGAGAACTTGTCTGCACATCCCACTAACACAGAAGTTACTCTGAGGTGATGATGGCAGCTTTTCTCAGTAGATTAGAGCTAAACTTGACAAGCCTTCTCCAGCCTGTGCCCGGGAAAGCTAAATGGCCAAGTCAGGAATATTTCCACCTGGATAGACTACAGTGTTTTGAGCTCTGGAGGGGGAAGCAAAGGGAACAGGGCTGAGATGGCCCCTGCCCCTTTCCCGTGTCTCAAGATATGTGCCCTTAACCCTGAGTCCACACTCTCCAACAGTTCTAAAGACTCCTTTTCCCATGGCTTGTGGTGCTTTGTAGGAATCTTGGATTTGAAGAGCATCAAAGCTGGGATCTGTATCAATACCAGGAGTCACTCCAGACTAAACCAGCCCCTGTCCCCGGGATGCTGCAGGGGTTTGCAGGACAAGTTTGGGTGGGAATTGCAGTTCTCAGTCCCACAATACAGCCTGTGCTCAGGCAGGGGTGTCTGAAGGAACACAGGCCCATGGTGCTCAAACCTAACCCCGAGGAAAGCAGATAACATCAGCTCTGAGGGATCCAGGGGGGCTTCATGGAAATGACTCTTCCAGGAAGGGATGGAGAAACCTGATGTTTGCAGAAGGAACTGAACGCTCTTCAAATGAGATTAAAAGCCATCTCAGCAGATCACTTTAACACTCGGGCCACAGCACACACTGTCCTGTCCAGAGGGAGCAACTGCATTTCCAGCCTCTGAGGCCCAGAACAGCTCGAAATTCCAGATGGCCCATATTTATCTGAGTGAACTGCAGGTTCTTTGCTTTGCTCAAGGTCTATTTTAGGTCAGTCCACCTCTGAGGAAAGAATTCCTCTGGGGTTTCACAGGGATTAAACACAATGAGCTCCCATTTGAACAATTTAACCTGTTGCATGAGCAGAGTCCTTAGGATTCTAAAATCTTTTAGCTCATTACAAAGCCCCAAAATACAATGAGGCATCATCACACACACTGCCAGTGTAGGCCATGCCTGAGCTGGATGATTCTGACTGCAGAAATACCACAACAATAGCTAAGAGAAAGCAGCAGCTGTTCTACAGAGAGAGGCACTGATTATTAGCCATATTCTTCAGGCCATTTCACTTTAATTACATTTCATTTTGCTGGCTAACATTCCGATAAAGGCAATTTAGAGGCCTCTTTATGTTGTGTTTTTTTTTTTTTTTTTTTTTCCCAAACCTGTAGAACTCAGTTAACAGGCTTTGTGAAGGCTTGGACTTCAAAGTCCTGGACAGAGTAGTTTAGAAAATTAAATAAAGTGGCCTGTTGTAAAGTCCAGAAGCTGCAGTTCCCACCTGAACTCAGCCAGTTTGGCAGGTGCCAGGACAGAGTTCCCATTTCTGGAATTAAGCTGGGTTAGTTACAGTTCAGAGTGCACATTTAAATCCCACCCCAGAACATGAAGATAAAATATTACACATCAGTTTTCTGCAATTCAGAGACAATTCTGAAAACCAACGAAGCCAAACCCAACAAACTTAAATCTCCTGTGAATTCAGGACCTCGAAAATGATTTATGTGTCATTTCACTTGAATTTTTGCATTCAGCCTGTTCTGGACCTCCCCAGCTCCACCAGCTTTCTCACCAAGTTATCATTTCTCCCTGAAGCTGCAGATTTCCTTTGAGCTAATGGCTTAAAATTAACTGGTAAAAACCATTTCCTCAATTATTCGTTGTTGAGGTAGGTCCCAGGTCACAGTAACTGGTTTTCATAAAATATAATTGTTTTGAGTGTTTGGCCTTAAAATTTTTCATTCTGCCTCTTTTTTTTTTTTGTTGTTGTTGTTGTTGTTGTTGTTGTTGTTGTTTTTAATTGTACCTTTTCCATTTAGCAATAGGTCTGTACTGTAGGGCAGGAGGATGGATAACCTGGGGGTGTCCTGTCTTTCTCTCATTTCCCAGCTTTTTTTTCTTGGCTCATTTGAAACTTTTCTGTCTCTCAGCTCTTTCTTTGGAACTACCAGCCAGTGATCCAGGGTCTGGATCCCACTGACTCCTGAGGAGACAGAGCTGTCACCCTTGGGTCACTTGCCCGAGCAGTGCCAGGGGCTCACAGCTCTCCAGGGGTGCTGAAGTACCTCTTTATAGGGGTGATGCAGACACACAAATTATATTAAATTAAATTAAATTAAATTAAATTAAATTAAACCTGCACATCCAGCCCTGCAGTTTGGGCAGGAGGATTGTGCTGGGTACAGGACATTCCTGGCAATGTTCAGGGTGAGCAGAGCAGGGTGACACTGGGGGCACAGGGGGGTGACAGGTGTGGGGACACCAGGGGAACCAGAGAGACCCCCAGGTGGGTAAATGGGTGGGTGCTGGAGACACCAAGGTGAGCTCTGGGTGGGCAAATATGGGCACTGGGTGACACTGGGGGCACTAAGGTCCCAGTCCCCACCCAGGGGTCATCTTGGGCCCCCTGATGTCCCTTTTGTCACCCCACCAGTGCCCCCAGTGGTTTTGCTTCTGTGCTTTTTATTTTGCATTTTCTTGGCCCAGCGATGCCCCCATAAACTGCAGCTTGCAGAGCTCGGTCTGGCACCTCAGATATCCAGGTGGGTGCTGTATCTGGCAGTCCCTGCAGCTGCCGTGGGGTGCGGGAACACCGTCCCTTCCCAGTTCCACCGTTAGATGGCCCTGAGCGCTCAGGGTTGCGCAGCCGCTCCTGCATCATTCCCGCCTCATTCCTGCATCATTCCCGCCTCATTCCCGCATCCCGGGGCGATGGAGCCGGGGCAGCTCCGGCAGCGCCCCAGAGGTGCCCGGGACAAAGCATTCCCCATCCCTTCCCTGCTCCGCAGCTGGGAAGCAAAGGGGGAGCTCGGGAAAGCAGCAGAGCTGTCCCAAGTGTTCCCCAAATTTTATCCCGGGTGTAGAGCGTTTGGGGCTCTGATAAATGCTGATTGTTCAGTGCTAACACACATTTCCCTGCTTAACGCCCTAAACATTCCAGGTGCTCAGCGAGGTTGTGTTGAAAATAGCACCCAACACCCTGGAGCAGGAGCTGCAGTTTGCCTGGATGAAGTTTGCTGCAGGTAAGGATTGCCCTGAGTGCAGGAAACACAACTTGCTCATCAAGGGGAAATTAAAAAGGGTTCTGGGCAGGATTAGAGACCGTTTTGCAGAGATGTTTTTGCTCTCTGGAGCTGCAGGTGACGCAGGGCTGCTCCTCCTGGCTCTGGGCACATCCCTGAGCTGCGGGGGACGAGGCCTGTGGTGATTCCTGCTTTGGCAGCTGCTGGATGCCAGGCTGGCTGGCTGCACGTGCACAGGGCTCTGGGACAGACAGACATTCCCGTTGGACATGGAATCACAGCCACAGCTCCCCCTCACTCTGGACCGGGCTTGTCAGAAGCCCTGGCAGAGTCCTGTCAGGTAAATAGTTGTTGCTGCAGTGACAGATTTTGGATCAGAGCTAAACACAATCCCTGAATTGCACTCCCTGCCTTCTCACTGAAACAAATCTGCTTTATTTGTTTGTGTGTCTGTCATATCTGTGTGTTTCTGTGATGATCTATTGCTGGGTATATACATTTCAATAATGAGCTGTTGGTTCCAGGCCAGCACATGGCTCAGAATTGACTCCAGGTATTTTCCAGAGGCTGAACAGAGTGAGTGACAATTCTGACAAATTTTTATTCTATGAGCAAACGTGGAGAACAAATTCAGATTGAGCTTCTGAAATGGAAGAAAATGGGAGGCAATATCTATTAAAAAGAGTTAATAGAAATGCACATTGTGAGTGAATGTTGCCCTTATGGTAATGGTGCTGTTTGCCTTTGTAATCAAGACTATTTTTACATAACCCACCTCATTTTCTTTGCTCTTTGGTTCCTCAAACACTGTTCTCACTGTATAAATTTGTATGTATGAGACTGTGCATGTGGCTACATACACAGTAGAGCAGAATAAAAGGTAGAAAGATTTGCTGTGCAGGAGATAAGAGATTTGCATTATTGGTCTGTTAAAGTAAGATGATAAAATAGGGGAAGAAGAAGCAAATTCATTTTATTCCACGTGCCTTTGTGCCATTCACCTTGGGGAAAATGAAACAGGGCACTCCTGTGATTATAAAAAGAGCAGAGAAGTAGGACTACAGTGGTAGAACTTATGCCACTGTCATTCCAACCTATTCTTTTCCTTTTCCACTGCATATTTCCAGCCTACAGTCCAAGCAGGCAATAAATACTTGGAATTGTTTATCAGTGAGGTCACCACCGGAATGGCCACCTCATGGAATTAGTTCCTAATGAGATTATTAGGCCTGTGTTTATTCTGTGGGCTCTGGACAGCCCACATAAACTCAGACACTGTTATTTTGCTGTCAGGGTTGTGTCTGCAGCTCGTTTTCTTTCCCAAGACTTTCAATCTAATCTAGCAGAGCTCCCAGAAGTACCAGGACTATTTGTGTTGCAGAAAGCTCCATTATGCACTGGGCAAAACTGAGCTTGCCCAGGGTGCTGGCCAACTGCAGGTTTTATTCTGCTCAGACAGGTGAAATACAGCCCAAAAACCAAGCAGAGAAGTGGGGGCTCTCCTCTGGGATGCCTGGCTGGAAAGGGGCTGATTTCACCTGGCAGGATAAGTTACTGCCCCGGTGAGCTGGAGGCTGCTGTGGATGAAGAGGGTGGTGCAAGAACTGGGCCTTTTAGTGATGCTGAGGAAATAAAGCACAGCAGTGTTTGAAACACCTCTCCATTTGTAGGATGAGGAAGTGATGAGAGATCCTTTCTCCACATAAAATCACAGAGTTTTGCAGAAGCTCCACACAGTTACTGAAGGAGCAACTTCTTCAGGGCCCCTTCCCTTCATACACTGCCCTTGGCTGGGGAGTTCTTTAAGTGCAGCTGGTCAGAGCAGCATTTCTGCCAATCCCAAAGACTGCACACACTCAGGGCTCTGGGGTGTGACCCTGGGACAGAGGTTCTGCCACGCTCAGGAGACCTCCAGGTCTCACCCTGGCAGTTCAGAGCTGGACAGCTCGGGAAAGCCCCCAAGGAATCCTTGGAACCACAAAGTCATAACTGGCCAGAGAAGTTTTTCTATCACAACCCACTCTGTGTGATCCTTGCAGATGATGAATATTTGGTTATCTTTGATCTTTGGCCTTCCTAATACAACAGTTCTTGATTCCTGAGACACCTTGACCCGGGATGTTGCTGGGAGACACTGAGCTCTGCAGCTTTCTGTAGGAAGCTGCTGCCCGTTCTCAGCTCTGACTTTCCTCTGTGCTGCAGCACTGAATTGTAGAAGAGCAAGTAGATGTCAAACCTGGGTGTTGTACATCCCTCCTGCCCTGTTCCTGTCCCAAACACCTCCTCAACCCCTGCAGTGGCTTTACCACCCTGTGCTGGTGAAGAGCCCCCCCTCAGAACTCCCTGTGCCAGCCTGTGCAGTGGGATATCTGCTCCTGTGGGATCATCCCTAACCCAGGCTGAGCTTTAACTAGCATTGATTTGTTCCATCAGCTATTGATCTGTTCTGCAAAGCCTTTGAAGGTCTCACCACCAGTGCAGGACAAGCAGAGATTTTCACCTACTCAAAAAATTCCCTTGATTTTTTTATCTTGTTTTGAGGGCTGAAACCTCTTTGAACTTGACCTTTTCCTCACTGGAGCTGTTATTGGGGAATCAAATCAATCTCAAGGAAAAGCCATAAAGGATTTTTGTTCCAGTTTCTCCAGGATCTGTTCTGTTTATACAGGTTTGGGGTTTGCAGAGAGCAAAGTTAAAGGAGCTGCTCAGTGTCCTGGGATTGTCAAGGCCTTTATTCCAGATGGGGTCACATCTCTTTCCAGACAGTTAATGGTCATACTGGTGCAACACCACATCCTCCAGCAAGGCTTATACTGGTGTGAAATAAGCAGCTTGTTCTCAAACGCTGCTCTTTCTACCACTTTTTGATTAGTTTTGTATCTTTTTGTCTTATTATTTCCTCTAAGAATGAACTTGGGAATAATTATTGCCTTTTAGCATGGAGTTTCCTTGAAGCTTTTTGTTTTTTTTACTTAAAGAAGCATTTGGTTTAATTGTTGTGAGATTAATAGGCAGGAAAAGGAGATACAATAAGAGATAATGTGTTCATATTTATAAAATCTTTAGACAAGCTTCAGCGAGTTCTCTAATTAACCACACGGAGACTATCTGGGTGCTGAATAAATTAACATAAAAATAATAACCTGAGTTGATTAGAATGCCTGAAAGCAGGCTCTGTATTGTTAGCCTTCCAAAAAGTGTTTACATGGGACAAATGGTCAGGAGAACCTAAAATGAAGGTCTGATCCCTCTTTGCTCCTGCGAGCTCAGTATTTAGTTGGGTCACTCTGACTGACAGTGATGAAAGAGGAAATCAGGTATAACTTAAGAGGTTCATTAACTCTATTTTAGCTCAGTGAATTTGTTCTATTCAAAGGTATTTTAAGCCAGTTCTAGACATGGATAAAACCCCAGGGAATCACTCTTTAATGAAGGCAATGTGAGGCTTTTTGGAGGCTGAAGTAGCACGCTGTGTGTGCTGCCCCAACGCTCCTCTCTGTGAGAAGCTGCCAGGTGGGTGCTGTTGGTGCCATCCCCTTCCCCAGGGAATGGCTGGAGCTGTGTCAGGGCAGGCTCAGGGTGGATCTCAGGGAAAGGTTCTTCCCCCAGAGGGTGGTTGGCACTGAACAGGCTCCCCAGGGCAGTGGGCACAGCCCCAAGGCTGCCAGAGCTGCAGGAGGGTTTGGACAACGCTCTGAGGGACAGGGGGGATTGTTGGGGTGTCTGTGCAGGCACAGGAGATGGACTGGATGATCCTTGTGAGTCCCTTCCAGCTCAGGATATTCTGTGATTCTGTGGCATGGAGGTTTGTTGGATGACTTGTTGAGCCCTCCCTCAACATTCCTTGCACAGACACTGCAGAACAGCCATTCCCTGAAGGGCTTCTTGTCCCCTGGGAAAACACTGGAACTCAAACCCCATCCAGAAGGTGGTTTGTGGAGCAGTTCCTGAGCACAGTTCCTGAGCAGCAGCAGTGCCTGGCACTGTATCAGGCCCCACTGTGGGAGTTACTGCCCCAGTGTTCCTGGGAAGCTGCCAAAGTCACACTCAGCTTCCTGGGACACCTTCACAAAGCAGCCACAAGAGTTGAACGTCCAGATACTGCCCTTCCCTGCTGGCCTTTGGATGTGGGAAACAGCTTTGGCTGGGCAAATCCTCGGGAGGAAGCCCCAGTTTCCAGGAGAGGCAGGCAAATATTGCAAGAGCAGGACTGTGCCTGGATTTGAGAGTCATCCCTGCCCTCGGCAGGGGGTTTGGGACCCAATATCCTCAAGGGCCCTTCCAAGCCAAAACCATACCTGTACTTTGAGAGCAAACCTGAGCTCTCAAACCTGAGCTAAACCAGAGAAATAGTGCTGATTTGGAACCAAGCCCTGGACATGCCACATTAAAATGGCTCTGTGGAGTCTTTCACTGTGTAGATGAGGTTTTGTCCTCTCAGTGCAGCTTCTCCATTTGTCTGCAGGATTTCAACACAAGGGAAGAAAGAATCGAATCAGAGACACAACAGTTTCTTTGCATCATGCCCTGTGCTCTCCTCCTTCCATGATCAAATGGTGGCCCAGTTTTAAGGGCTGTGAGGGATGTGACTTTGAGGCAGCTTCTTAAAAATTGCTGTCTGTCCCTGTGCTGGAACAGGGCAAGGGGAGAGCTGGAATTCCTCAGGTGCTCTGCTGGGGTTCCAGACCAGTGGGGCTGGGATGTGCCTGGATTATTCCGTGCTGTAACAGCTCCTTGTTCAGTACCAGCACACACAGATGAGGGACTTTCAGTTTTCATTCCCAGCAAATATTTGGAAGTTGCTTGTTACATGAGAGCACAGGATTCAGACCTGTCCAAAAACACTCCAGGTCCCAGCTGCTGTTACATTTAGCACCCAGCATTTTCTAGGACCAGAGGTTTCAGAGAAAGGTGCAAAAAGTTGCAGAGAGGATGAAAATGCAAGAAGCAACTTTTGGGGAAGTTTTTCTTGTGTATTCTGACTTTGAATTCCAAGAGGCTTCTATTTCTCCTCTAATACTGTATTTCTTTGACCCCTTCTAAATGTGGATGTTCTAATTATCCACACAAATGTTCAGTTCTCTCCTGGCTCTTGCTGAATTCCTGCAGGTCACCAGCTCTGGCTCATAATTTCATGAGTCACTGCTGAACAGGCACAAATGTTGGTAGTTAGGACAGCCTGACCCTTCTCTTCACACACTCTCTAAAGCCACCCTTCCCTTGCAGGTCCCATGCAATTCTGTCAGTGCTTGGAATGAGAAATGCATTTCCTGAGGATGAACAGCAACCAGAGAGGTGTCTGGGCCTCCTCCTGCCCTGCCACCTTTGCTTTCCCCAGAGGAACTGCTGCAGAGTCAGCACCTTCCACAGGATCTGGGAAAAGGAGGGGATGGCTTGAAATTATCGATCAGCCTGTCCTGGGAGACTGTTCTGCTCAGGTGCTTAATAAAGGCATTACTCTGTCGTTGCATTAATTAGTGCTGGGACAGCAAGAAGCTTTTGATGGTATCTATCCCACAGGGGGCTGAAGGTGTGCCTGTGAACCTCGCTGAATGACCAGTTACCCTCTTCCCTAACCCAGAGCTTCCACTAGAATAATTTCAAAGCATTTAAAACACTCCCTCAGAGATGCTCTTGGCTATTTAGGGACACGGATTGTTTTTAGACACATCTGAAGTCAAAGGACTGTCTGACCTCAGACTGTTTAATTTCATTTGTTTATGGCAGCCAATTCCCAGAGGCAAAGCCACTGGTGGGATTATTTTGCTGAGTAAGTGCAGAGACACATGAGCAGGCTGGGGTACAGAGGCAGCTGCAGATATTTATATATATATATATTATATTTCAGTGAAAGGGATGCACGGGCTGAGCAGCAGTTGAGTCTCTCACCTGTGATCCTGGGTGGGAGAAGTGTGTGGAGTGGGGTGTTGCCCTTCAAGAGTAGTCTCAATTAAGTCTCTGAAAACAACATGTTTTTCCAGTGCTTTTCAGACTGCAGCACTCTGCTCCACAAAATTCCTCCTAGAAAACCGGGGGATTTTCCCTGCTCTGGAATTCAGCCTCTTCCAGAGGGTGAGTTACTGCCTGGCTGCTCGAGGAGAGCAGGGGAAGAAAATGGTTTGAACTAGAAAAGCAGGAGGAGGGAAGGCCAAATAACCCCTATGATTGGATCCTTCAAGGGGCAAAAGGAAGTTCTTTGAAGTCACTCAACACTTGAGTTGCTTATTTGTAGCCCTGGAAGGCCAGGAGGGGCCATTCCCTGGGGTCACTGTGCTTCCCAGGAAATCCAAGGCCTGGGGATGGATGCTTTGGGGGGAACTTGTTAATCCCCCCCCCCCCACTGTGATGAGAATGGACTGGAAGTGCTGCCTGGAATTGAGCTGAGCCCTCATTTTACTCCGTGTTTTATGAGCTTATAACCTTAACAAATCTTTGGGAGCCATTTACTGTCAGAAAGATAAAACTACCATTTGTAGACTTAATATTTCAAAGGACTCCCTTTTTTGGTCCCCTCTGCTACCTTTTTATAGCTCATAAAGAATGATTTGGTTTTCCTTCTTTGTTTCTGTTGTAGTTTATGAACCTGCCAGCTAATAAAATTTCAGGGAAATCTAATTCTATTGAAAAGTTCAATTCAATTTTTTTTAATAGGAGTTTTATTTGAACACCCTTGTTTTACCATAGCTGCCAGCAACATGAGCAGTTTTAGGGTTTGCTGGAGACCACATTTCATTGCTCATTCCACAGATGCACCGGATTTTAATAATTTCCAAGGGCAGGAGTTGAGACTGAAATGACAAACTGCTGTTGCCTGCACAAAAGCCTCTGGGCAGCCTCACAAAACCCTCGCCAGCAATAAGATGGCAAGGAAGGACATTGTGCTTTGGAGCCTCTGCACTGTGGAAGGGAAGGAAAAAGGATGGAATTCCTTTGCATCCGTTACACTGGTGCTCAGTGGACACCAGCCCTCTGAGGTCATGAATGAAAGGGGATTTTCCTTTGCACAAAGACCCCTAGAAAAGCCAGGAATCCCCCAGCACTGACTCATCTCAACCTTGCTGGAACTCTGGGAATCCTGGAAAGGCCAGGATGTGTTGCCTGCTCCAGGCCAGCCATTCCTGGGGCTGATTTACGGCCTCTGCCTCCAGAGAGAAGGTGCAGCAGCCCCAAGGCTCTGGCTCTCAGTAAAGCAGAGCTCAGGGGTTTGGCTGCATGGCTGGACAGTGCAAAGGTGGGCTATTTCTGCCTTCCCTTCCCCCTCCCATCTGCAATCTGGAACTCACAGGTGCTTTTTGGCAAAGGTTCTCAGAGAATGCTCAGCCAAACAGTCCAAACAAATGTGTTTGGTTTGCTCTCTCCGTGCTGTGGGTGGAGCCCTGACCCCTGGCAGAGTTCTGCACATTCCAGCAGATCAGAAACACTGACATGATTATCAGAATTAACTTAACAAAATACTGCACATTTTCACTCCAGTTCCTTCTATTTCCAAATGCTTAAAAGAAATTACTATGTTTAAGATGCTTGGCACTTTCAGAATATATATTGTCCCATCTCTGGGGGTTTGTTCAGTCCTTTACCCTTGTACAGTCTTATCTCCAGTTTCTTCTACACATCCTTCTTGGCTTCCCAGGGCCTGACTTGTTGTTCAGTCAATGCTGTGATGGCAAAACTTGTATTATTTTGTATAAAACTTGGTTTTGTTGGAGTTTGATTTGTAACAAAATTTGCCTTGTCCTTGGCTGGTGGGAAAATCAGTGCTGATGTCCCACAGCAGCAGTTCAGAGAGTGCTTTGTTCTTAGACAGTGGGAGTAAAGATGTGCAGGTCCTTCTGGGGAAAGGAGATGGAAAAGGTTAATCTTTTTGGATTAGAAAATAAAGCACAGCCAAATGGTGATGGGTGAAAATGGGGTTCTGTGTATCCCCCACCCTCAATACCCTCCAAAGCTCCAAGGACAGGGGCTGTGTTTGCTGCTGTGTGGGAGCTGCTCCAGCCTGGCAGGGCTGCTTTGTGTCCATGGGCTCTGGGCCTCTCCCTGGTGCCCCTTAGAATCATGGAATCATGGAATCACAGTATCAGCTGGGTTGGAAAAGACCTCTGAGATCATCACCACCCTTGATCCGACCCCGCCGTGGTTCCAGCCCATGGCACTGATGCCACATCCAGTCTCACCTAAAACACCTCCAGAGATGGGGAATCCCACCCCCTCCCTGGGCAGCCCATTCCAATGGCTGAGCACTCTCTCTGGAAAGGATTTCTTCCCAATATCCAACCCAAACCTCCCCTGGCACAGCTCCAGACCGAGCCCCCTTGTCCTGTTGCTGGTTCCTGGGAGAAGAGACCAACCCCCACCTGGCTCCCCCCTCCTGTCAGGGAGTTGCAGACAGTGCTGAGTCTCCCCTGAGCCTCCTCCTCTCCAGGCTGAGCCCCCCCAGCTCCCTCAGCCTCCCCTCACAGGGTTTGTGCTCCAGTCCCTTCCCCAGCCTCGCTGCTTTTGTCTGCCCCTGCTCCAGCCCCTCCATGTCCCTCCTGACCTGAGGGGCCCAGAGCTGGACACAGCACTCCAGGGTGGCCTCCCAGGGACAGAATCCCTTCCCTGCTCCTGCTGCCACTGATCCTGAGCCAGGCCAGGATCCCTTGGCCCCCTTGCCCCCCTGGGCACTTTGCTTGCAGTTCCTTCCCAGGACATTGGACTTCCCCACACGCACCAACCCCTGCCATGTGTTGCCATGTACAGTCAAGCAGGAAATGGAAATTTCTTGTTTCTTTTTCCATCCTGATCACCCTTCTCCACCTCACAAACCACTGAAAGTTCCAACCTCCTGTTCTGCACTGAGTTTTGGCACCGTGCCCGTGTGTTCCCCTCCTGGCTGTGCCACCTCCCTCTTCCCTTGGCAGCTGTGCTGATGCACAGACACCCATCCCTGGGGATTCATGGAGGGAGCCCCAGAGGAGCCTGAGCATCCCCTGGGCTGTGTCCTGCAGGAGGCTGCAGCATCTTAATGTGGAATCAATGAGATGCTGCCTCTCAGCTGTTTCTGCCAAGCCTTTCCATCTGGGAGCAGGGAATGAGGAGCTGTCAGTGAACCACCAAACCTGTGCCTCTGCCAAGATCCTGGTTCCAGGCAGCCCCACAGCTGCAGGCTGAGGCTGCAGCACCTACTGGGCTGCTTTGTAACCTTCAACAGCGTTTAACACCCCTAAAATAAACCTCCCTGCAAGCTTTGGATCAGCTCCTTCTTTGTGGTCTGTGCCACTCCAAAAAGCACATTCCCACTCTTGAGCTCCTCCAAGGAACGCCCCCCTTTCCCAGGGGGTGCAGGTTTGTGAGCCACAGCAGCTGTGTTTGTGCAGCAGGGACTCAGGGCAGCGCTGCTCACACTCCCAGCACCCCGTGGGAATGGGGCCAAACCCAGGAACAGTCTGGACCCTCCTTTGGCTGGAGCGTCTTGTGGGCAGGGCATGGATTTGGGCAGGTCTGCTCATGGCTGTTTGGGATATTCCAGCTGTCCTTTTGCCACTGAGAACAGTGTTAGTCCTCAGTGTGCAGGGTTCCCTGCTTACATAAGGCAGAAATAACCCACCTTTGCCTGAAAGAGTGGAAGTTCAGCTTAAATGGGATGAATGTCCCAATGCCCTTCACTACCCAAACAGGGAAAATGTCTGAACCCACAGTGACACACAGCCCTTCACTGTCATTAACACAGAAGATTTGCACTCAGGATATTATGGTGGTGGGTTTGAAACATTCTTTTACACCGTGGTTGGCTCTTGGATTCACCTTTGCCATGGCCATTTTGCAATAAGAAGTGTTTAAAAATGACCAAAATCTGTTCAAATACTAAAAATAACAATAACAGATCTGAGGAAAATCAGGTGTGTACAGAGGGATATCCTCCCCTTCAGATGGGCAGGGAAGTGGTTGAGATGAAACCTTGCATTTATTCCTAAAAAGAGAAGAGGTCATTTATTCAATTCTCTTCATGGGTTTTCAGTCCCAGAAACGTTGAGATTTTCACCTCTTGCTCTCAGAAAATCCAGCCCATCCTCATTTGCCTCCTGCGAGTCTTCTTTAAAGGACTTTTTCCCAGCAGATATCAACTAACACAAACCAAACCTTCCCCTCTACAGGCTCTTTCATCTAAAAAACTACAAAAGTCTCAACAATTTAATAAATCCATACCCATAACCTGTAAGTTTTCCAGTAAAGAGCTGTGGTTTTTCTCTGTCCTGTTAAGTGCCTCATCTTTGTCTACTCTGATCAAACTTGATGTTTTACCAATTTTCATAGTTTTTACCCATTTTCTCAGCTCTGTGAGACACCTGAACCAGAGAGGATCAATTGAAATGATCCTGCAAACGTTTTTATCTGTGTGGCAAGCCAAAATATTGAAATATGAAGTGTCATTATTGCATTTGCCATCACTCTGTGAGCAAATTTTGCTCAGCAAGAAATGTAAATATTGAAGCTGTGTTAAAATTTCATCGAGCCTCTTTGCAATCCCTTTCATCCCTCATTAAAACAGAGTCCTAACAAGCATCTTCACAGGCATATGTGACAAAACTTCTTCTGGGAAATGTTTTCCTTTCAGCTTCAAACTGGAAATAGTTCCTATGATGCCTCATGTCACTTTTGAGGATGCAGATTTTAAAACCAAAGTACAATATTAAGGAGTTTTTCCTTTGGTGGGAGTTTATCTGGAATATATCTTATGCTCATTTTCTCCTCAATATATAGGATCACTCCAGAAAAAGCACATTTTCCTTCCTGGCTTTGCCATCCTGTGCCAAAAATCCGAGTTTAGAGCTTTTCCTTTCCATACACAAGAACTCCTTTTGCCAACCTGAGTCCAGTTGCCTTTTGGCAGTGACATTTCCCCCATTTCATTCCCAATGACACCTTGGTGTCAGTTGGGGTGCAGATGGGAGCAGTTGGGGTGCAGATGGGATGTGGATGGGAGCAGTTGGGATGTGGATGGGAGCAGTTGGGGTGTGGATGGGAGCAGTTGGGGTGCAGATGGATCCACCCCAGCCCTGCCTGGGAGCAGGACCTGCTCACCTCTGGGGTCCCATTCTGGCAGCTCAGCTGGGGGCTCTGTCAGCCTGACAGGGGTTTTGGGGGTTCACTGCTTTTGTGGGAACCCTCAGGCATTTCCAGGTCCCTGCACAGCAGTGACAGGTTTGGAAAGCCAGGTTTGTGCCTGTTCCATCCATGCCAGGGACTGTCCTTGGCCTGGCTCTGCCCTCATCTCCTCAACTTTCCTGCGCCTGTTATTGCTTTGGGAAAGGATCTTTTAGCTACCAGTAATAACCCAAAACGTGCCTGATCCCTGCAGAGCAACAGCAAAGATCTGTCCCAACCCCAGTGGAGTAACTGGGAATGGTCTGAAAGGTGGGAATATAAACCCCAGCCAATGCACTCCCATGAAATGCAACCTCTGCAGTGTTTCTTCCCAGATTTCAGGCTCCACTGAAGAGTCTTTAAAAACAAAAGGAGGGTCTTGAATCCACCTTGGCATTTCCCCTGTCCTTTGCTGGGCATTTTTCACTTATTTTGACTTACAGGAGGTTTTGAGCCTGGGTGTGCCTTTAAAGCAAGCCAGGTGTGCTCCTTCCATTGTCTTTAGGTCTGAATTTCCTAAACCCCAAATACATGGTGGGGAACTAGAGCTATGAAAAAGTAGAAACTGGTCTAATGGCCTGCTCTGGCTGGGAGAGGTTTCTGGATTTCCCTTCAGAGGAATCCCCTGTTCTGCAGCAGCCACTGCACTTTGCAGGGTAACAGGAAAGGAGGGAATTTTCTGAAGGGCAAATCGTGTGTGGGCAATATCTGAGACAATCAAGTGGTCTGACTGCACTAATCCAGAAGGGAGTGCAGCAGCTCCCTGGGTATCAGGGGGACTTCACTAAATCCTCAGTGCAGGCAGAATTTATTGGTGCCACAGGACCAAGATCCTCCTGCCTTTGCACACATTTCCAAGCTACCACGAGCACTTTCCCTTTTCAGGCCTTTTCCCGTTGTTTCAGGTTGGAACAGGGCAGCATGAGCAGGGTTTGCAGACTCTGTTCCACTTCCCTTTACCTATGGACTGCTCAGTAATTATTTCAGCCTGTTAGAAATATTGCTCTGTACTGAAGGGGGTTAAAACGGAAAAAAAAAAAAGATGAGAGTTAATTTTGCTTAAATAAAAACCTCCCTGGCACCCCTGTATGAAATGAACTCTTAGGAAAATCGATTATTTTAATTGTACAACTCTTGGGACCCTGTTGGGAGGAGGGAATTACTTACTGTGATTTAGGGCACTATTACATTATGTTTTTTGCTTAAAGAGCGGTGGTCTGCTCGAGTCCAGGGAAAATTTCTGCCTGGACTTTGACTAAGTGAAATTTGTTCTTGGGGATGTCTGGAATCTGCTTTTCTGCCTTTACCAGCTGGGGATTTTCTCTCTGCCCTTGGCTGGGCTGTGTCAGCTCTGGGGGGCACAGGGAGCTGCAGGGCTGGGGCTTCTTTGGGGCTGAGGGCAGGTCCCTCCAGCACATTTGAGGCAGCAGGAGGAGCTGGGTCACAAAACACAGAGCAGAGTTCAGCAGGTCCAGCTCCAGCACAGCACCTGAAGGACAGCACAGATTTCCTGCTCAGTTCCCTGCTTTTCCTTCCTGGAAGGAAAGGATGGTACAGATGCAAAGGAAGGAGGAGACAACTTTGGTTTTTTTGTTGGCACATCCCATTTATTCCAATGTCCTGGAGGCATCTGGGATCTCACAGATCCAAAGACTGGCATCAAGGCCAAACAGGGTTTCATCAGCAGGGCCGGAGATGTCACTGAGCAGCGCAGGGATGCTGAGTCAAGAGGTGCCAGTGCCACGGGCTGATCCATCCTGAGTCATCCTGACAACAGCAGGAATTACTGCCTGACCTCCAGTGCAGCCTGGAGTCCAGAACCATCCATCAGACAGCCGAGGGCTCACTTGTGACGTTCAGCTTTTGATCCAGCTCTTCAGTGCTTGGGGAGATAAAGTTCTGGCTCCACTCCACCCTCCTGTCCTTCCATCTGCACGGGGTAGGGGGGGGGGGTGACTTGTTTCAGAAGGTTTGGGGAAAGGGAGGAAAGTCATTCTGGCCATCCCAGATGTTTCAGTAGATGAGATTAAGGAGGCCCATCACCTTAATCCCCCCCAGTGGTGATTGTCACCCCGTCCACCTGCTCTCCTTGCCTTACCCCTGCTTGTCCTCCTGGTTCTGCTCTGTGCTGAGATGCCTTGTGACATTCTGGCTTGGGGCATAAACAATGGAAGGCTGGATTTGAAAAATATACATGAATAAAAGGTCAAAACTCTCCCAAGAAATAATAAATTTTTCGGTTGTATTTTTTGTGGGTGTTTTTTTGTTTTGTTTTGTTTTGTTTTGGAGAGGAGGTTGTTTTTTATTCTTTCATTGCATAGTTCTGAAAAACAAATTAACCTTTGGGATTTTGAGGAACTCACTGTGACAATGGTCCAGGTTAAAAATAGACAACTGCTGCTCCAAGAAGGAGATGCCAGAGATGCCAGGTTTACTCTGCTGGGCCTGAGGATCACTCACTGTTAGTCCTGGCTTTAAAAAGTCACATTGATATTGCTCATCCTGGGGGGGCACAAGGCACATGCCCACACATGGCAGATGCAGGGCTCATTTTCATTTCAGTTCAGTGGCAAAACAGGGACTTCCTTATGCTCCTGGACTCTTTGATCCTCCCTGATGTCAGGCTTGGGGTTTTCTTTAGAAGAAAGGGAGAAAAGCCAGAAATTGCAAAGTTTTCACAGGAACAACTATGCACAAAAACAACTGTGGGAAAAGGAGAAACCCTCCTCATGTGTCTCAGACAGGGAACAGAGGATTACTGATGGGTGCCTGGTGCTCTTCCTCCACATGACCTCGCAGAGACCAAATTCCTGCTTCATTTGCAAAGGAGAAGACTCTTCTGAGGTTTCCAAAAACTTCCTATAATGATTTTAGAAATTTTGATTTGGTTTTGGAGACTTGCCCTTCCAGAGGATTATGGTAAGAATGTGACTCAGAGGAATTCAGGGAAATGGGCAGTTCACAATGGACACAGTGGCCATGATTAGCTAATGTCTGATGTCACTACTGAGGTGTGATAAATGGATAAACGATGGTAGGAGAGCACACTGAGCACTGCTTGTGGTCTGCCAGCTGAAGCAGTTGGATTCATGGCCTGAGTGGCATTAATAAGAAACAAAAGGCAGAAGGGTGTCTATGAAGCCCTAAGATAAAATTGCCTGTGAGTTTTCCTAGAAAAGCCAACTTAGGCTTGTTCTTACACCAGAATAATGCCATTTGTTTCATTTCACTGTTGGATGGGAGGTCAGTGTTGCCACATCTTTTGTTTTGATGCAGACCAAGCATCATTAGCTATCAGCAGCCCTTCCCTCACTCCAGAGCTGAGCTGAGGCTCCAGGTGGGTCGCTGATCCCTCTCTAACTGGGCACTGATATTTGGGAAGGGCAGCTCTGGGTGGTGATTTCACTGCCTGGGCAAGCACGGGGGTGAAACAAGGAGTCAGCCTTGGCTGTTGGGTATTCCAGGCTGGAAGGGCCCTGGAGAGATCTGCAGCCAACCCTCCTGCTCACAGCAGGGGCTCTGGGCAGCCTGAGCTCAGTCCCAGCACTGAGGGTTCAGTCCTTCCCAAGGGCAGGTTTTGTCCTTGCTGAATTTCATAACGTTCCTGATGTCACTTAAAATTTGAAAGAGGTTTTTTCCCCTTCTTTGGAAGGGTCAGACCCTCCTGGGAGTGAAATCACTGAACTGAGCAAACCACCTGTGTAGCTGCAGTTTGCCCTAGAAAGTAGGTGAGAGAGAGACTCAGTCCTATAGTATCCTTGCCGTGGATTTAGACAAGAGCAGACATCTATTCCCAGCCTTTCCAGGACAGGCAGAACCACACTTTGATCACCTGCATTGAAGGAAGTCAAACAGTTGTGTTTGCCTGTGTTGGGTTACTTGCATTACTTATTTTTCACAGCATGTTGTAAGTTCTCATTGCAGCTACATCTCACGAGCCAGGGAGGCACTGACAGGACACCTCCAGCTCTCCATCTCCTCTGTGGCCAACACACACTCTGCAGAAAGATCTCAGGACCCAGAACATGAACAGCTTCAACCTCAGAGGGTGTTTCTGCTTTACTGGGTGCTGCTGCATGGGAAGAAGTGCATTCAGCCCCAGGGGTTGGTCACGTCCTCAGACCAAGTGTCAGGAGTGACAAACACAGAGGAAGGACATGGGAGGCTCTCTAATTGGTTTCATCACATTTGGAATCTGCTACTATGGCAACTTGTATTTTGAAATACCCTTCAGTCCTGCTACTTCCTGGGAGCAGCAGCCCTGTCTCAAAGGCTCCTTGAGGAAATGTGGAGCAGGAGTATTGAGGAGCCACGTTACTGCCCTCGTGGTTGGTGCAGACATGGAGGAAGCGCTCCCTGTGCAGTGAGGAAAGGAGCAGACAGGTCTCACTGGGCATCAGAGCACATGGAGGGAGATGCAGTGAATTCCCACAGCTGGGATTCCCTGTGTTCTGGCTCCTGAGTCCCTGCAGAAGTTGGAACAGAGCAGTTTCTCCTCTCCAAGTTTTGATGACTGGAACCCACCAGGCTGTGACAACAACTGGGTTCACCAAAACTGGTTGATTTATGGCCCTGGCAGGGCTTCATGTGCTCTCCATGCAGAGCCAGCTCATCCCAGTGCACTCAGAGGGGGACACTCCATGTACCACTGCAACCAGCTGGAATTCCAGCCTTGGAATGTGCGCTGAGATCCCCAGAAAGCTGAGTGGAGGTTCTGAGCTGAAATTATTATCTGCTGCTCATGGGCCTCACTGTGCACACAGCACTGCAAAGTGCCTTCCACTCTTCCCAAGCATTTGCACTTTATAAATCCTCCTAAGTCTGATTAGGGGAGGAAGGAATGAGGGCCTGACTGGAAATGAGCTGGATTCTCCACTCACTTTTCTAATGTCACCACCACCAAATCCGTTTACCTCACTCCTAAATCTTTCTCTTGCCAGTCCCTTTTTTTCTCCTGAGATTTTTATCACCCAAACCCCCAGCTTTCAATACTTAATACTGAGATTTTCTATCTTGTCTCTCTATGTGCTGCAGCTGTAAAAGCAAAAACCTTTTACCCCACACACAGCAAAAACACACCCTGGCCAAGACCTGAGAGCAAACCTCACACTTCTGGATTCCCAGTGCTGGGCTTTTTCCCCCCAAATTCTTTTCCATGCCATGCCATGCCAGCCTACCTTCCACAAGTGTAAAACTCGAACTGTAGGTGATTAATAATTCACATTTTGTGCTAAAAGCAAATCAGAGTTAATTTTGTATATTTTGCTTCCTCTCTTTAATACATTAGTTTGCCCAGCAAGGCAGCTCTGCATTCGAGCTCGCAGTGACTCATGCCTTACATAAGGAACTAAAACATTTCATGGTTTACAGAGAAGAATGTTCTTGCTCATTATGGGGATGAAAGGAGATTGCTGCATTGCAAATGACATGTATAATTTAGACACTTATTTCTAGGACTATTTGGAACGGGGAATGAAGAGAAACTAAAATGTTTGAAGTGACTTGAGTGCTCCATAGTTTTTAATGTGACTAACAAAATACACAGCCCGATAACTTTTAGGCCTGTTAATGGAAGAATGGCTCTGAAACTACAACACACACTTTTTTTTTTTTTTTTTTTTTTTTTTTTATTTTTTTTTCTTCTAATAACAGTATTTATTTTAAGCCACGAGTAGAAGAAACTGGTATTTGTCAGTCTGGAAAAATCTGCAAAGATCTTGTGTTCTTTTCTGCTGGTTGTTCCTACTGTGCCACCAAAGTGGGAAGGGGAATGGGAAGCAGGGTTGCAGAACGACCAGGCAGCTGGGGAGGGAGTGGCAGCAGGTCTGCTGCTCTTGGATTGAGGTGGCATTCTAGATGTTAAATATTTAATTCTAAATATTAAACCTTCACTGCAAAAGGAAAGCACAGAATATTCTGTATTTCAGCTGTGCAGAGTTTCTTCAGATGGGAATTTAATAACATCTCCGGGGCTGTGCACTGAGAAATACTTATTTAATTGTGTTCTGTTTAGAATATTAGGGGTAGAGAAATCCCACACAGTTTCTGGAATTCTGAATGTGAACAACCCCAAGTGCCCCCCCCTTGTGCAGATTACCTGCACAGACTGATGTACTGACACGCCTTGGTGACTGTGGGGCGTCTTCAGAATGCAGATTCTGGTTCTGCTTTCTCTCTGAGCCCCATTTATCCCTGTGTTTTACCAGTGACAGGTCAGCAGTGTCTGTCTGTGTGTCCTGGGCTGTTCCTGCAGCAGCTGCGCTGCTGTTTTTCTCCAGCAAACTCCCACCATCTCCCGAGGCCTGTGAGTCTCTGCCACGAGTGCAGTGGGCAGCCCCTCTGGGCAGTGACAGTGCCAAGGTCTGTCCTAACTCTGGAACCCCTGCAGAAATGTGCAGGGGATCAGTGCCTTGGAAAAACCTCTCAACACTGTTGCATTATTATTTATTTTTCTTCTGCTTCAAGGACAATGCTCTTCAAACCAAGAGATGTCACAAAGGAGCCCTGGGCTGTATAAATATAGAATCCTTTTTATTTTTTTGGTTAATAGATACAGTACAATTTTGGACTACATAAGAAAGCCTTGTTTTCAGTGCATACATTCTTCAGACAGACAGGAACACGGCAGACAAACATTCCTTGTGGTTGGAGGATTACATGGCACTTGGTTTATTCCTGTAAGTCCCAAGTTACTGGCTTTTCCCAGTTTTCTGTAGCTGCTTTGACAACTCAAGGTCTGAGGAAAAATGAATTGAGAACGAAGGATGTGCCAGCTCTTGTGGCACAGGAGGACTGGGCAGGAGAACAGGGCACCGCTCAGCCCATCCCACACTGCTCTTCCTGCAACCACGGCATCACATCATATCCCACATGACCCAGCCCAGCAAGATTTCTGGGCTATTTTAACAAAAACTGGAAACAACAAATGTCAAACAAACCAAGCAGTGCTTGTGCCAACACCTGTGCAGAGACTGACTGTGAGAGGGTCAGACCCCGGGCTCCTCCTGCCCTTCACTGGTGGGAGACGGTGCTGCCGCCACACCTGCTGGGTTTTGTGAGGTGGTGCAAACCAGGACAGTGGACCCCAGGGTTTGGCCATCACTCTTGCAGGGAGGGACAAAAGAATTATTGCTCCTTTCTGAGCTTTCTGTTCACTGCATGGTAAGCAAAAAAACCCCGGGCAGGAACTGCTGCCCTCAGGAGAGCCCAACAGGGCTTCATCCTGTTCTGCAGCAATCTGGGGGTGCTGTTCCCTGCAGACAGCTCCTGGTGGTGTCCAGTTGGTGCTGATGGGAGATAGAGACCCCCAGCCCCATCCTGGATCCAGCCTGGAAAGCGGGACAGGCAGTGCTCCAGTCAGGATCCCTGAGGACATCAGTCAAGATGGGACCGGCCACTGCCAGGGTCCTGTGGCCACTGCAGTGTGTGAGGACAGGAGTGCCTGGACACCCTGGGATACCCTTGGCCTTTGCCCAGCAGGGGACCAGGAGCAGGGCTGGTGTTGGTGGGGCATCAAGCAGAGCAGTTTAGGCCTAAATGTGTTCACCTTCAGCTTTCAGTGGCTTCGTTCGAGACCATTACTCAGAGTTTCGGTTTTTATCTGACCTTCCTTGATTACCCCAAGCAGATACTGTGGGCCCATGTCCTGGTTAGGACCCCTTTCTTATAAAGATGACTCGGAAGAGTCTTAAGAAACCTCACTGTTGGAGGAAATGACTCAGAGAACGATCAGGCTCACACAGTCACCGACCTTCATTTTGCTCCAAACACCGATACTGAAAAATCAGCAAATAAAAAAAGCTTCTCCTGTTCAGGGAAGGACACACAGAGGCTTCCAGACAAACTCATATGAACTAGTTTTCCTTGGCTATATATTGAAAACAATTTAATGTGAAAAAAAGCTTACTTTAGATTATCTAGATCAGCCTCTGCAGGCACAGGACACCCAGGGAGGAGCAGAGTGAAATGATCCTAGAGCTGACCCAGAGAAAAGGCAGAGCACGGCAACCCAGGGGGCCTGGGAGAGCACATCTCAAGGAGCAGAGGAAAGAGAGAAAAGAGGGGATAGGAAAGCAGACTCTTCCAAACTCAGCCTGACCAACAACGTGCAGCTGAAGGCACTTCTCCTGGGACACCCACGGGGCAGGTGATTGTTGGAGAGAAGACAACCCAGTTCTGGGGAGCTCCCAGCTCCTCTGCCCTCATTCTCTGGGGTTCCAAGAGCCCAAACCCAGGAGGGAGCACCACCAAAGGAAACAAAGGTCACTGCAGAAACACTGAGCTCAGCCAGCCCAGACAGCAGCTGGCACACAGGAGTGAGTGAGAATCCCTGAGAAGTCTGAAAATACAATAAAACATCACATCAGTGAAACAATTTGCCCCTTCTGACCCTCTGGCCACTGCACCAGCCTTCAGTGAAAACTGAGGCACTGGAAACTCCTCACCTATAACAGGAGCCGTGGGGTGACACTTCCAGGAATGAGATAAACCTGCCAAATTCCTCCAGATCCCTGTTTCCTAACTGAAACTAAATAATGTGGAGAATAAAGGAGAGGCAGAGACACTCCCAGCCAAGAGAACTGCTCTGAAATGGCACTGGTGGGGCACTGTAAACTGGAGCCTGGCCTGCAAGCATTAGTGAAATGTTTAGTAACAATACTTAACTCTGTTATGTCTGGGCATCTCTTTCTCTTTGGACTAAAATGTTACACATTTTACCATATAAATGAATCATTATATCTGTTGCTACTGGGTACACTATATACATCACTGGAAGGAAAGAACAATAATTAAATTAAGGGAGGAGAGAAAAAGGACAAACAAAATATTAGTAAATAAAATAGAAGACATATGTTCAATAATACTTTTCAGGCAATGCTTTTGCTTGTTACATTTACTATAAGGAGGAATAAAAAAAAAAATCTTCCACTCAAAATAAGCACTGGAAACATCTGCCCAAATTCAGTCCCTTCACTGCCGGGGCTCTTGAAGGGGGAAGCGGATGTTGGTCTTGCTCCAGACCTTTCTGATGATGCTCTGCAGAGGAGCCCTCAGATTTGGGGGGCTGTCAGTGCAAGCAGGGTTTTAGAAGATCCTCTGCTCTGTTTCCCACCCTCAGGTAATGCAGAAAGGTTGATGTGGTTCCTGAGAGCCACAGGGGATGTCCCCACACTCCCTGTGGGTCCAAACGAGCTCCTCGTGCCTCTGGGCTCAGCAAGGTCACCAGAAACCCTGACAGCTCCTCCTTTAGACAGTGGGAAGGTGACACACTCAGTCCTGCCAGCAGTGTTTCCCATTCTTCATCACAAACATGCAGGTTTTGCCCTGCACATGCTTATTATAAAGTTTGCAAGTGAAGGTTTACAAACGCTGTGTTCTCACCCTGCAGCAACAAACACCTCACTCTGCTGCCACCAACAGCACAGCACCAACTGGCTGCACCTCCTTCTCCTTTTGTCTCATGAATAAATTATTTCCATCAGAAGTAGTTGATTACTCGATCAGAGCTGCAGATAATTAGTGTTTGATGAGAAACAGACCCAATGAGCTTTCTGGGGCTCATCAGATGAATTCCTTCCCAGTAGTTTCTTCTCTTACACAACCAGCTCTATTTAATACACAGGTACTAAAATACAAAGCAGTGCAAAATGACCACAAAGCAAGTAGAGCCCACCCCCACCTGGCAGGGGCACGGTGAGCAGGGGGCTCCTGGGGGACTGCAGTGATTTCCTTAATGCTCTAAGCCAAGGAGAGGGAGCAGAGCAGTTCCCCAGAGCCCACCCTTCAGGTGCCTGAGCCTTCACAGTTACCGTGGGCCGGGCTTTGGGGACTTGTCTTCCCCTTTGCTGATACCTGAGGCTCGTTTGTGATTCCTTCAGCGTAGCCCATGTAACCACTCACCCAGCAAAGCTCCTTGGCTGCTGTGAGGGTGCTCAGCTGTCTTTGCCAAGGTAACAGAATCGTTTTGCAGGGGTTGGATTCCCCCCCTCCACTTTTGACTCCTGAAGAAAAAGTCTTTTTTTGCTGAAGAAGTCAAATCAAGGAAGAAAAGGGAAGGGTTGTGCAGACCTTGGAGCAAACTACACAGGGAGCCATTTATAGCCCAAGTTTATAACTCAGAGGTCACAGCCCCGACTGTCAATGAACATCTTTCTCATCCTTGCTTTTTCTACATGCAACCTTCCTGAATTTTTAAGGTCAGCTCTGACCTGTTCCAGAGCTCATGGAATGAGCAGGATTAGCTGCTGGGTTTGTGGGGATGGACAGGGAGCACAGGGGCCCTGGGCATGCAGGGGGTGTGCAGGGCCCTGCCCACAGGCAGCTTTGGGGCTGGGGGAAACACCCTGTGAATTCCTCCCACGGGAGAACCTGCCATCCTTTCAGTCCTGCTGCCACAGCATTGGCATGGAGCCGGGAAGGGCACTGAACATCACACCAGGGTTTGCCTTGGCAAGGCAGTCAGGGAGGAATGTGTGGCACACAGATCGGCAGCTTAGCACGGGCTCGTATTCCCAGATCAAACTGCTGGGCATTTGCCACAGGATCCAAAGGAAATGGTTTTCTTTTTAGTTTTTTTTTTAGTGACCAGCCTGTGTGCAGGAAGGAAAGAGAGCCATGTTGCTGCCCTGCTGGTGCCTCAAGGGGGGTGTGTTTGTGTGGGACTCTCAGAGTGTTTTGTCCACACACAAACATGTGCATGTGAGCTGGGAAATCCTGCTGAAGCTTAAGAAGGTTCATATTTAAGGCACTGATTTGCCCTGCAATCACTACAGATGCATCTCCAGCAAGGCTCCCTATTGCATGTAGGCTAAAAAACTGCTGTTTGAGCAAGGAGAAAGCCCAGGGAAGCAGATTTAAGCCCATTGTGTGCCCTGATGGCCCAAGTCTGCCTCTTGGTGCATGAGTACTGCCAGCTTTCTCTGGGCCACACCATTTTCAGGAGTGTACCCTGTGGGCAGTGGAAATTAGTAAATTCAAATTGCAACAAAGGTATCTTGGATTTCAAAGTATTTCAGAAATATTTACAGGAGTTGAGATCCCAGGTTAAGAACAGTGCTTCAGTTTTTGGCTTTTCTCCAAACCCAAAGCATTGATGTGTTTGTTTGGCTGCTGTTTACACCTGATCCCTTCCATCCCTGGACTAACCAATCCCTAGGCCAGTAGCTCAAATCCTGTGTTCACAGCTAGCTTGGCAGGGCTCTCATGGAGTAAGACAGGAAGGAAGGAACCTGTGGATCTGCACATGCCTGTGCCCAGCCCCAGCCAGGGAGGAGTGGCAGGGCTGGGGTTCCAGCTCCTCCCTGCAGTTCTGATGGACAGAACCTTCATTTACTGCACAAGTGGCAATAGGCCTTTAAAGTCAGTCGAGGAGATGCTCTTAAAATGTTTCTATTCACATCAGAACCATTGTCCTGGGAGATCTGCCTTCCATTCCATGCAGGCCTGGAGACAGGGGAGGACCCAGCCAGGCTGGAGGTGCAGCCTGGGCAGGGTTTGGTTACACCGGGGGGGCCGAGTAGTGGATGACGGAGTTGTAGTCTGGGGGCGGGCTGTGGCATTCCAGGTTTGGATCCATGGGGAGCAGAACAGAGTCTTCCATCGTGAAATCCATGGTGTCCTCTTCCACCTGCACTGCTGGCTGGTACTTGACGGCCTCGTGGTCAGAGAGGATGGATTCCTTGCTCCTGCTGACAGCTCTCCTCCTGTGGGGAACAAACCACGGGATAGATCCACCCTGTCTCGCCAGCCTTGGTCTCTGGGTGCAATTAATGGTCAAAACGGGTTTTTTTCTAAAGTAAATATATAAATCATCCCAGCTCCCATTTGCAGCACCCTGTAGGACAGTGACATTTTACTTGTTGGATAAGGGAACTGAATTAGGAATTTTGACTAACTCAGTGTTTTAAAAGTAGCTTTAGGAGTAAATGCAGGAGCTGTGTTGCCCTGTCTGTTTATCTTACCTCATCTCAGCTCTCTTAGTTATAAAGGCACCTGTCCTATACATACCACAATATTCTCTCTCATTGTTCTGACACAGGTCAGTAAAAATTTGACTCTTCTGAAAGCAGAACTGAAGGCTATGACTTTTCCAGAAGTATAATAAAGGATGAAATACTGAGTAACCTCTGACAGACTGTAATTTAAAATGATACTGAAAGGAAGGGTGTGTGTTGAAGACACTCTTGCAGTGCAGGGCTAAACCTCTCCTGCACTGCCCAGCCCTTCCCAAGCCCTGGTGAAGGGCAGCTCTTTGCAGAGTTCCAGCTGCTGTTCTGTGGCTGCTGCTGATGGAGGGAGCAGCTTCCTCTCCTGCTGCCTTCCCTCCTTACAGCTGATGGAGAGCAGCAACTTCCAGCACATGGAGCAATCTCAGTGCTAAAAGCAGGAGAAGCCTGGAGAGGATTTGTATCACAAGGTGCCCTTGAGGAACAGCAAGTGTTGTGGGGAGGAAAAAAAGGTACTTTCTGTCACAGGCTGCCCTAAAAATAATGTTCTGTCAACCTTGTTTTTCTCCCTCTGAGCAATTCACTGGAAGAGGCTTGGATAACTTAGGGTTGGTTCTCAAAAGGATCCCAATGTGAGAGTGGTTTTTAATCTTCTGCACTTTGCTCAGGACCCTTCGAGGTGCTATTTGGGACAGACCCACCACAGCACTCAGTTCAGAGGGACAGGAATGTGCCTGGGAGGATTTAAAATCAGGCAGTGCCCAAGCACATATTTCACATGTGTTTCAAGTAGCATAAAGCTGCATTTTAACGACTGTAAAGCAAGTCTGGATAACCAACAGTTCATCAAAGAAGTGCAGAATTCAGTACACTTGTTTTGCATGTCTGCATCTCCAGCTTTGTCTCTAAGAAGTGAACCCAGGAGCCCTGAGTTGTAAGAGCCAGCCCACTGTGTCTTGCATGTCTAGGATGGATTGGGGTTCTGTGCAGTGCAAAGGCAGAGGTTACAGAGCAAAGCTGCTGTTCCTGTGCTTTCAGACCTGCACAAGGCACTGCAACCAAGCCTGTGGAGCAGCAAAGCAGAAATTCTAAAAGAAATAGGAACCCTGAGAACTCCAACAAAAATGCAGCACACTCTGCTCTTACAATCTAAGCTTTTCCTCTCTGTCCAGAGAAAAACCTGAGTGGAAACTGCTTATATATCCTATACATTTGTCAGCTGCCCCTTCCTCTACACACACAGCTTCTCTGCAGATGAATTCTTCCCTGGCCTGAGCACTGGAACCACAGCTTTGCCTCACTGTTTATTTCTGTAACTCTCTTTTTGTTGCTCAGTTCTGTTGACTCATGTGGGACAATTCCACAGATGCTCCTGCCTTCCAATTTGCCAGGTATGAAAGTTGTCAGTGGAGCCTGAGAGAAGCTTGAAAGCACCTGTTTAACTTGGCCCACAGCCTGCCTATCTCAGAGTGCTGCAAGGAAAGAAAAGTTAGTGGGGTTTAGTGTGGCCACAGTGGGAAACTTTCAGTGCCCTGTAGTCTCCCAGCAAGTTTTGTTGGGTTTGTGCCCCTGGAGGTCAGGAGACTGGATATTTGGGAATAACCTATTGCTGGAATGGGGCTGGTGTTGGAAGGACTCTTCAGTGCTGGTATCAGCGTCTGCTCCAAAGGCAGAAAGCTGGGAATGAGCTCAGCTTTTGTCATTGGCTCTCCTGTGGCAGACTAAAATGCAATTAACTTCCCAAACTATTCCTTTCATGTAACTGCATTTCCTGAGCACCCAGAGCCCACAGTGTGGGGTGGCTGTGCCCACGGGGCAGCCCCAGCTGGGAGCCTGGACAAGGGTGTTCAGTGGGAATTAGAGCCATTAACAGCTCCCCTTCTCCTGGGCTCTGGCAGATTTTCTACTACAGATGAAGCTGAAAACAGCAGGAATTACATGTAGGAAAAGTTAGCCTGAATATTAAGTAATATGTTTCACAAACTTTTTTTGGAGTTTTCTGAAGGTGCCAAAGTTGTTTAGAGGATACCACAGAGGATAATCCTGCAATAGCCAGAGGGCCTAAATGACCTACTGAGGCCTTTTCTTCCTGCTGTGGGAACCAGAGATTTTGGTTAGAGGAGAAAAATCCTGAAAGCATCAAAGAGCTGGGAAATCATTGCTGGAGCTGTTTATTTTATGTGAGAGGGAGCCAGTTGCTATTAGTCTAAATTTTGGGGTCAATGACTTGAAGAGGAGCCTGGAGAAAGAGAAGATGACTGAGAGAAAATCCCCCTGTGCAGGGAGGGCCTCCAGCACCAAGAGCAGAACTTCCTCCAGTTCTGTGGAGCAGCTCCTACTGCTCTGCCATAAGAAGCCCTCACTGGGAAAAACGAACAGATTTTTGTGTCCATGTAGGAATTCTGGCTGTGTGTTTATGGAAAGATGAGAAATTGGGTGTTGCCCAGCAGAGCCGTTTGTCTCATGATCACACCTCTTATTAACACGTAGGAGCCTCAGGGCTTTGGAGGGGCTTTCATGGGTGTCTAATGAGGCACAGAGTGACTACTCTTTTTTTTAAATTATTTTAATTTTTCTGCAATTAAAGAAAAGGCTTGTTTTTCCTTCTGGTAGTTATGACTGATTCACAGTTTGCTTTGATACATTTTAGACTGAGTGCTGTGCAGTAGGAATTTCATCCTGGGTTCCCCTCTGGCAGTATCAGTGCATCAGGACTGTGCTGGCACAGAGAACTCAAGGGATTGGGATCAGGAATTTGTTGTTTTCAACACTTCTACATACAAAGTACAGGTAACATAAAGTTTCCACAGGCCAAAACCACCCACTCCTTGCATCTGTGTCCCCTCCTGTGTGGCCAAGCTGCCCAGATGTCCCTGATACTTCCCCCAGCACCCCAAAAGCAGTGAGATGGAAAGCACCACAGTCAAACCCAGGCTGGGGACACAGCCATGCACAATTCTCCTTTCAGTCCCTGCTACTTTAAGCATAATCCTGGGGAAAAAAAGGGCTTACAAAACTCCTGAGCAGCTACTCATTCAAAACTCTACTTTGCAGAGCTCAGGCCAGGTCAGAAGGGGCAGGACACAACAGTAAGTATATTTATTATCTCAACATCACAGAATAAAACCCTTCTGGAGCTCTTTCTGCCCTGGAGCAGAGACGGTTCCTGCCTCATTCTCTGAGAACCAAAAGGATTCCAACCCAAGGCAGGCTGAATTTTTGGGGGGCACCCTGTGTTTGGCCATGAGTGCCTGATGCTCCAGAGCAAACCCATCTGTTTCAGCAGCACTGATTTGCCTTAGGCCCAGTTTGGCTTTGGCAAAGGCAGCACCCAGAGCCCAGGGGGATCAGCTGAGCTGGTGTGGGCCTTGAACACAACCAGATCAGCAGTGTCAGAGCAGATGAGGAGAGCTGGACTGGGGGGGAGACAGGACAACTGGGCAGATATCACCCCTTTTATAATTTTAAGCGATAACTTGATTGTCTTGGAGAATTTTAAAGCAGTGCTTGGCAGCAGCCTGTGAGCTGAGAGTCATCCCAGCATTCCATCCCTCTGTGGTCTCTGTGCTTCCCTCAATGCTGGCTCCCTGACCCCAGTCAGTCTGTCTCTCACTGCAGCTACTGCTCTGACTTTCTGCCTCAGCTAGAAAATAATCAGAAAGGATCAGTCTGGCCTAAAAGTGGTCCCAGGCCCAGAGTATCAGATTCACCTCCAAGAAACTCTCGACACCGACACTCCATGGTGTGTGCTGTTGGCAAGATTTACACTCCTCAGAGGAATGAATGCAGGACAAATAAACAGCGAGATTTTGGCAAAAATAATAAATGCAGCCACCCTGGTTTAGCAAACATGCTCAGCCTTTGAACAGTTTTGTTTTAGAAAAGAAAGACTTTGAAAAGGATCCAGGGTAAATGTTTTTGATAGAAGGAGATACACAATTAACAAGGGTGACTTTATCTCCCCTGTTAAACCCACATCCCTTCTGACCTCTCCAGACTGTTCTAAATGCTTTGGAGGCTTGTTTTCCAAGTTCTCAGTGCAGGAGCACCCAGGGGTGTCCTGTCCTCAAACGAGAGGGCACTGGGGTGCTCTGCACTGTGTTCCAGCTGCTATTTGTGCCAGTGACACTCTGCTAGAGTGAAAAAAGAGGAAAAAAGAAGCTGACAAAGTCACTGTCTCAGCTGGACCTCAAACACTTGGTGAAGGATGTGGCCAAGGAAAACCACACCTCTGTCCCTCCATCCCATGGGAATCAGGGCCTGGGAACGAGGGGACAGCAAACAGCTGCTGCAGGGTTTGCTGTCACAGCAGCTCTTTGGAATGGTCTCCCAGGGCCTGGCTGGCACACAAAGGATCAGGTATCTCATGAGGAATGGAATCCCTACGGAAGTGTGGGCTGGAAAGGGGGAAAACCCAGCTGGAGGGGGTCACTGACCCCACAGGGCCATGGCACTTCCCACTCACTCCCAGTGAGGCTGACAGCTGTTCAGGTTTTCCTGGAAATCTCTGAAGAACAGGCTGTTCTGGAATTCTGGTGGTTTTCTATACCTATCTGGACACTGATTTTCCTGAATTTCAGCAGACAGCCTGGAAGGGGCAGAGGGAGAACCTGCCTTTGCCAGCTCCTGATCCAAGTGGGAGACATGCAGCAGGGAGCAGCAGGCAGAGGTGACTGCCAGGAATCTTTAGAAGGATAAAGCGTCCCAGGGAGGCTATTTGTGTGTATGTGTGTGTGTGTTAAAGGAGGTAAATCAGCCCAGGTACAGCATCCCAGTAATGCAGGTTCTGACATCTGAGCTCGTGGTTCCAGAGCTGGAGCCGTTTGGTCTCCATAGCAATGCCCTGAGCTGGCAGGAATCCTCTGCACAGCACAAACCCACAGAGCCACATCCAGATCTCTGCTGATCCCCAACAGGCACAGCCCTGGGACAGTGCTGGGACAGGGGAAATGCTGCTGGACAACATTATTCCTGAAGTCACGCTCCTATCCAGCAAAATCCAGAGCATTTGGATGCTCCCTAGTTGTTGTCTAGAATTCCCTACGTAAACTTCTCCCTTTACCTCCTCTCCTGCTGATGGTTTTAAGGCCTGATAGACAAGGCAGCTCCTTCCCTCTGCTTTTCTCCCTGAGTGGAGCAGCCACCCCTCCAAAACACTGGCACTCTCTCCCCAGGCACTCTCACAGGAACTCTCCCATAACATCCACAACTGCAGGAGGGTTTTTCTCATCTATAATTTCTGTTTAATGTAGAAAAGTGGTGAGTTGGGGTAGAACAAGGAACTGTTCTGGTGGGAAAGGTCATTGAGTTTGACAGAGGAAACGAATCCAAATCTCACCAACAGATTTTCAGGAAATTCAGTAAAAGTCTAATTAGCTCAGTGAACTGAATAGACATGGAATTCTGTGCTACAGAATTGTTTCTTTTTTATATTTTGGGCAGCTGTTCTTTGAAATTCTACCTGTTGACATTTCAATCAGGGTTACTATTGTCAGGAAGGTGGAGAAGGCCTGGTTCACTGCAAGGTCACCTCTCTGCCTGTGGGATTGTTACTGAAATGCAAAGAACTGGGAGCAAAAACCTAAATATCTGCTTTTATTCCTCTGTGATTGTACTATGAAGGGATAAACACAAAGGGATAAACTTAAACAGCCTCTGTTTGTAAACCAGGCCTGAGAACAGAACTCCTGGGACCCTGGAGGTGGTGGGGCTGCAGGACTGGCTTCACCGTGGTGATAACATAAATGCAGCAATCTGGTAAATGTACTTGCTTGGCAGTGCTTATACCATTCTTCACTGTGCACACCTTCCTAACTTCACCCACATCCCACCAGCTGCACAGGTTCCAGTCCTGCTGCGTGTCCAAGGTAAAACATGCAGGCTGGTATAATCATAAATGTTATGTTTTGAGTGAATAAATCAGGTTCTTCAAACTATGTTCCATCAGCAAAGGAGAACACTGGGAAAGCCCTCAAGAAACAGCTAAAGTAGACATGGATATTGTCAGCCTTTTCGCTCCTATCACTCCCCACTCACAGAATATTCTGCCCCTTGCTCTCCAAGTACATTAACCACAGTTCTGAAATTCAGAGCTGCAACTCCTGTGAGCTTGTTGGGATGGCCCAGCAGTTTTCCTTTTGGGAATTTCAGCAACCTTTAGAAAGGGATCCCCTGAGTACTCACGCCAGAGCCATGATCCCGTAGGGCCAGGAACGGATTTCCAGCCTCTTGGGGCTTTTGATCTCGTCTGACGTCAGCACCATCCCACTGTCCGACTCCTGAGGGAAAAAAGGAAGGAACATCAGTGATAACCTGGGACCTGTGCCCTGGGCCTGGTGCAGGGCCCACCAATCCATCAGAATATTCCCTTCTCAGGGCCTGTGTTATCAGTTTTTATCCAGCTGTTCCTCTGATGCTGCTCTGGAGCCCCAGAACACTTCCCCTGTTTCTGTGATGCTGAAGCTTTTGATTTGTATTTGGAAGGAGCAGCCTTCAAATGAAAAAAATACCAAAAAATAATGTGACATTTTCCAATTTGAAATTGATATTAAGCATATGGGTGCCATGTACGTGGGAGGGAGATATGAACAGACTGAATTCATAGAGAACATAGCCAGGAACTCTGGCTGGGTTCCTCCAAGAACAAGCTCCCCAAATACCTCCTAGAAATGCACTTTTAGGAACCCTGAAATTTGAAGGGAGTGGAAGTTCAGAAGCATTCTGCAAAGATACAGAGCCTTTGGTTGTGGATTTTTTATGAGCCATCCAAAAAACCTGTCCAGGCTGCAGTTCAGATCAAGCTGTTACTGTGCAAAGTGTGTACAAGTTCTCAGACACCACAGTCCTCAATTTAAGTAATTTAAAAATATTAAATATTCTGGGGAGTTCCTTTGCCTTTGAAATCCTCTGTGATGCTGGACAGTTGCATGTCTGTGTGTTTGTCCAAACTGAGACAGCAAAAGACTCCAATATAGAAGTGAAACTCTAGTTAGTCTTATTTTACCAGTCAAACTAACTGGAGTACAAAAAACAATCCCAGCAAGCAACAAATAGCAAGCAAAATCTTTTTTTATAAATACTGTGGGCATATATCAGTTGTTAATAAGATCAGCCTAGAAACTGGTTTCCAAATATAAAGTAAAATCCTAAATGAATGATGTCTGTCAGAGCCTCAGTAGAGCCCAGCTTGCCTCTGGTTTTTATCTGGACTGTTTCCCCCTGGAACACATGGTCCAGGAGCAGTTTATCTGAGGGCTGCTCTGCATTTTGCTTACACTTGTCTGTTAAAAGAATATCCACAGGGACTGCAGATAAGTGGCACAATTGCAGGAAGGTGTGGTAGAGCACTTGGAGAGATCCTGGGCAACTGTTTGAAATAATGACCTAATGACTATTAATGTCATGATATTTAAGATAATTTTAGCAACACAAGTGCACTTACTTTGTCCCAGAGCAGACCACACCATAATTCAGCTTTAAAAGATCCTGACTGAAACACCACATTTATTTCTGATCTGATGATGTGCTATTACCCTTCTTTTGAAACTTTTCCCTCTTCATGTAAGGACTTGCTTTAAAATGCCATGAACAGGGAGCTCTTAGGCAAGTGATGCTCGTGCTGGCGGCAGTAATCTCTCACTGATACCGGATGGGTGTAGGAAATGTCTCTCTGTGATTCAGAGGGACAGATTTTTATCCTGCAAGAGGAAAGAGGCAGAGCCTGAGAAATTTCTGAGCCTTCTAATCCCTGAGATGCAGCGATAAAGAGGCAGAAATTACAGCTGGCAAAGGCTTAGGGAATAATGGGCCTCCATTTGTGTGACCAGAGAAAAGTGAGAAAAGGACTTGTCAAGGACATGAAATATGTCCAGGACAGGTTGGAGCTGAGACTTGAGCCTCCCTAAGGGGGCTGGCTCTGTCCAAGAGGGACTCTGAGCTGCTCCTCACCACCTGAGCCCTGCCCTCCTCCCCTGCCAGGAGCTCTCCTGAGGGTTCCAAGCTTCCCTCCTAAACTTTGATCCCCTTGAGGCATCCCTGGAGCACAGAGACCCCTCCCTGGTGGCGCAGAGCGTGTCCCTGAGACAGGGGGTGTGGGCAGCACAGGAGCTGCAGCCAGGGAGGGTCTGAGCCACTCAGGCAACCCAGGAGCTGGGCTCTGGTTTTTTTAAATACAGAAGGAAAAAATGGAAAGAAAAACCCCTCCAACCTGCAGTTTCAGAGGAAGCCAACAAGCAGATCCATCACTCTGAAACAAAACAAGCTTTTGTTTCAGTGAAAATTAAACCCTTTAACACTCTCACTTTAACACTGTTCACTTTGTGTGACCAAGAGCAGGATCTTGAATCCTGCTCTTGTCTACCTAGAACTGAACACCCTCACCCCCACCAAATTACTGGCTGTCTCAGCCAGCCTGAATGTGTTCTGGACACATTGCCCTCAAAGAGCCTCATTTCAATGAGCTGCCACTTTCTTATAGTGGAAAAACATCTTGAAATATGTAATACAAAGGCCCTTGGCCTGATCAAAGCCAGGGGAATCACACATGAGCTTCTCTTTAAATTATTTGTTAAGCAAAATGCAGGTCCCTCTTAGTTGTCACTCAGACCTGTGTGTGAGATGCCAGGGCCAAACCTTCTGCCTGATTTAAAGCTGTTTCTGAGCAAACAGATTTCACAAGCTCCAGTAGGTGTTTCTGGGGCTGGTGACGAGTGATCTGTGAACCTGGTGGGGCAGGAGGCAGTCACCTCACTTACCTCATGCAGCACTTTCTCCTTTTCCACTGGCACCTCATCAAATGTCTTCACACTCAGGGGTCTCTTCTTGCTGTTGTTTCTGCAAGCAGGAAAGTGGAGGGGTCAGCACCAACCCAAGCAGATGCTGCAGCAGTTGGTGCCTCAGTTACACCCTGACCCAGCTCAGTCTCCTGGACCAGTTTTCTTATTCCATCTCTCACAACCAATAACCAACACCCTGACAAATCTGTCTGCCTCTTTAACCAGCACTACTGGGAGAGGACACCAGACAGGGCCCAGCTCCAGGGAATCTTTCCCTCTCTGCCACCCCTGTCTCAGTTTTCCTCACCCAGTTTCCACTGCACTCCAGCGATTCACTCCAGGGGTCGAGTTTTCTTCCACAGGGCCAGTTTTGGGGTTGGATTCTCCATCGGGACACAGGGTGATGTTCAGTGGAATGTAGTCTTTACCATCCTAGAGAATTAATAACAGGAAGGAACACAAAGCTGGTGAAGTTCATCTTGTGCTGCATCTCAGTGTAAGAGGTTCTTGTGTTCTACAGAGCTTTACACTGGGAAAGGACTGGATTTTATTTCAATTTATGATGTTTCTTCAAAGTGATTGTGATGCTCTTTCCATCATTCCTACATTCCAGATGTGAGGCTGTGCTACCTTCAGGGAGGGGTAGGACACTGATCTGCCCTTCAGGAAAGCAGTCTATACTGTCATTGCCTCTTAGGGAATTCCAAGGGACAGCCCTGGAGAAGGGAGGGAGTGACAGGAATTCCCAAACCCCTGGGGCTGACAGGACTTGAACAGAGCTTGGAATTGGTAAAAGCACAGTGCCTATGTGTAGACTCTTTGGGTTTGTTCAGCTTCAGGAGCTGTAGCTGGGAAGAGCTGGTCCTTCAAGTGGGAGCCTGGAAGGACTTTATTTCTTGTCCTTCCAAGGAATAAAACGAGCTCTGCACTGTCATCACCCCCTGCAGGACTCCCAGACATGACTCTGCCTTTAAGGCCTGAAACCATTTGTCCAAATTTCTCTTTGCTTATTTTTTGTTTTTAATTTTGAGAAGCAGTTAAGTGCCCTATTCCCTTATCATGATTTTTATGTCTCCTTAATTTACTTTGGTTATAGAATAAAACTCCCAAGCTCTTAATGTTGCAGACTGGGCCCTCTTCAACTCAGCTCCACTACAGTTGTTTACAAACAGGAAGGAGATGTTTGATCTCTTTTTAAACTGACAATTGCATTTCTGGTTGTTTTTAATGAAGAGGAAAACAACTGAATTAACTATTATGACATTAATAATGCTCTAACTGACTTTCTGAGCTTTAAACTACATAATTGTAAAGCTCCTAAGAGCACTGGTGGACGTAATCTTGGAAAATGAGAAAGTTCAGGAGGTGGAGGAAATCGGGAGTGAAGCTGAGCCCAGAAAGAAGGGAGGTGTGTGTGGGAAGATGATTTCAAGGTTTGGTTTTATTTCTCATGATCCTGCTCTGATTTGATTGGTAATAAATTGTATTTTCTGAGAAGGGGAGTGCTGGGGTGGTTTGGTGGCACCCAGCCAGGCTTTACTGTCCTGTAATGGAACTGGAACTGTTGGTGAGATAAAGCACTGGTGTTCCTCTGAGGGGCAACTGGGCCTTTTTCTGATGAGTGTAACTTTCTCCTGCTATGGATGGACAGCCATCTAGTTTTAAAATACAATCCCCTTTGCACAGTTGCCATTTTCTTGACTCACCCCAGCAGCCTTTTTCCTCGTGACCTCTGCTGTGAGGTCCAAGGTGGTGCTGGGGTCAAGCAGCCCTTCCCTGAGCACACACACGGGTACCCACACACACATCAGCACATCAGCACCACCACGAGAGCTGGGAGAGCCTGGCCCTGCTGTACCTGCTGCACATTGGCCTGCAGGAGGTCCCCCAGGCGCTCCACGAGCTCTGTGAACGTCGGCCTCTCGGTGGGAACGCCGTGCCAGCAATCCAGCATTGTCTGGTACCTGGGGAAAGAGCCAGCGAGTCAGAAAGGGAAAGGCAAGCAGCTTTGCTTCCAGGCTGTTTCATTCCATTCCTGCTGGGTTGGGTCATCTTTGGGTGGTTATGGGTTAGGACAGGCTCAGATCTCCATGTGCTGCAATCCTGTTCTAGTTGCCCTGTTGGATGGTTGTTGCTTCCATCCTCCTGCCTCAGCTGAGCCTTGAGGCTTTTTGTTTTCACCCAGCTTACAATCTGGCCCTGTGATGCTGCTGAAATAAGTCCTGGTTATGGATGCTGGGTTTCTGTACCCAAGGCAGACACAGGGCTCTCCTGAACAGAGATCCAGGAACTACAGCTCACACAGGGATCTGTTCATCTTGCTGTTGGCAAAGGTCAGGCTGACTTGGGCTGTCCTTGGCATTAGTCTGTGCTACCAGGACACCCAAGGCATGAACAACCACAGCATTTACTGAAAAAACAAATACAAAATACACAGTTGGGGTCCCCTTCCCCCTCTCCACCTGAACACAATCTAGCTTCAATACTTAAATGACACGTGTCAGCTCACAGTACAAGAGCAGGAGCTCTTACACTTCTGGGGTGGAGTACTCTGGGGATCTCATCCGGGTCCCTTCCTTGAGCCGCCGGCAGAAATCCTCGTCTATCTGCACTCCAGGGTATGGGGAGGCACCTGGGGGAGAAATGAGAGGCTTCAGAGTGGCACAGTCCCTGTTTCCCAGCCCAGGGAATTAAACACGAATCAGTGACTCTGCTGAGCATCTGGGATTACCCAGAGTCTGGCAGCAAAAGAAGCTCCAGTAAAGAAGTTGCAGCCACCTCCTGTCTACCTGTTCTGTCTGGAAACCTGCTACAGAATCACTCTGCCTCTTCAGAGATTTCAATCACAGTGCATCCTCCACATTTGTGATACAGCCAGGACCACTCCAAGGTAAAATAGGGCAGAAGACAACTACATTTTATTAGTTTGAGACTTTAAATGACCTCTTGATCAGTGGTAGAAAAGTTCCAGCTCATTCAGTTGGTTACATTGAACAGACTCTTAGCCTGCCAATCTCCTGCACAAAGTGAGCACACATGGAGTGTGTCAGTCCTGCTCATCCTGCCTTGCCTTGGATCTCTGGCCTGGCTGGTGCAGAGGGAGCTGTGGGCACCTGGCTGCTGCTGCAGAAGACCCTGAGAACTGCAGTTCAACCTCAGGTGTGGAACTGTGCTGAGTATTGTGTGTGTATTATCCAGTCCTACAGGCAAAACTTCCTTGAACATGACCTTGCAGCTTTTCAGGCTTCTTTTCTCTCCTGAGTGTGTGTTCAGAGTGTCTTCAGGGCCACTGCAATGTCAGTGTGAGTGTTACTGCCCCTGGGAGGGCAGCTCATGGCAGCTGTTATTGTTCTGAGAGGCAGAGCGCTCTGAAGGGACCAGTAGCACTGTATTACTGCACCAAAGTTGGCCAAAAGTCATCAACATGAATCAAGAAGTCATCATTTGCCTGTGCAGATGGTTCTCTACGGAGAAGGCACTGGTGTAAATGCATCACATGTGCTCCTCAACTAATGAGCTCTTCAGAGGTTGTGCTCTTCGCTGTATGACATCTCCAGTGCTCCATAAATAAGGGGAACAAATACAGAGTTTGGGAAAGTGCTCTGGCATCTGAGTAATCCAGACCTCACAGGTAACATTCAGGAGAAGTCTGTGCTGAAGTTTGAAAGGTTACTGAGCCTGCTGTGGTTAGACTTGAACGATCTGTAAACTTCCCTCCCTCCCTCCCTCCCTCCTCAGCAAAGGCTTCACATGCAGCACAACCCCCGTCTTGCACATTCTGCCATCCAAAAGGCTGGATGATGAATTTGGAAACAATGTAGTCAAGTCTCAGCATAGGGGATTGAATGGAATCTGGATCTGTATCCAGCCCTCCAGGAATCTGCGCATGATCTACTGTCGATAACATTCCTGCATATTTCCTGCAATTTCCCCCCTCCATTTGGAGACACCATCGTGTGCTGTGCACTTGGGGGCACAACAAGCACAGTAGAAATCTTCTGGATAAAAGCAGCCAAGAGGGTGCCAAAACGTGGCTGCTTCCAGAATTATTCTGCTCCATGGATCTGCCTGCTCAGTCTGCAGAGCTGGGGAGCTGAGATCCTGGCAGCTTCCCAAGAGGGCCCCTCAGCACAGCAAACAGGCTCCAGTGACATCCAAGGCTCAGGGATGCTCAGCCACAGCACATCTGAATTCTCTGGATGTGCAAGGACCAGCTCAAGGTACCGAGAGTGTTTCCAGGAGTTCTGTAAGTTGGAGATAGTCAGTAGCATCACTTCTGCCTTATATCTGGATTTTCCTTCCCAGATCTGCCTTTCACCTGTCAGAATAACCTGGTAATCCACTGTTCAGCCCACACGGCATCACCCATTAGCCAAAGGTCTCAAACCACCTCCCAAGATCCCTGTGAATAAACAGAGGGATGGACAGTGTGGTGTCACTTTCCCACAGTGCCCCAGGCACCAAACTGCTGCCTCTGCACCTCTCCTGACTCTCACTTGTCTTTCCACCCTGAGAAGGTACTGGGGCTTCCTGAACACCCCTGAGCTCAACAGGGTTCAACAGCCTCTCCTGAGCCTCCCTTGAGGCTCTACACTGTTGATGACCTGGGGCAACACCACAGACCCCTCCTTAGAGAAAGGAGCTTTTTTCACTGATTGCCAACCCCAATTATGTCACTGTTGTGCCATGGTGGCCGTGATTTCCATGGGGAGGAGCTGAATGGAGTCAGGCCTTGGTGAATGGCCACAGGACCATTCCCAGTGCAGAAGAAACCTCTCAGTTTGTTCTGGTTAGGCCTGGCTCAATAATTATCTCATTGATCAGAATTAATCCTCAAATGCATTGATTGGGATGGAGACCTTGAGGGCAACATGAGAGAATGGGGTGAGAAGGGATGGAGAATTCCACTGGGGCTCACCTTCTGAGTTCTTTCTGGTTACAGCACTGATCATATCAACTGCAACATGTTGGTGAGAGCAAACACAAGGAAGGCAAAGAAGAATAATAGTGACAGGACAAGGAGTAATGGGTACAAACTGTAAGAGGGGAGATTTTGGTGAGATATTAGGAAGAAATTCTTCCCTGTGAGGGTGCTGAAACACTGGAGCAGGTTGCCCAGGGAGGCTGTGGATGCCCCAGCCTTGGCAGTGTTCAAGGCCAGGTTGGATAAGGCCTTGAGCAAACGGGGCTAGTGGGAGGTGTGGAGGGTGGGGACTGGATGGTCTTTAAGGTCCATTCCAACCCCTTAGCATGCTGTGATTCTAAGAACAATTTTTGACTGCAGGATCTCTTGGTAGTTTATATTTTGACTGGTGCTGGCCTTCTACCAGCTGGAGGCAGCTCAGCTCATAAAAGCAAGGAACTCCCCTTTTTTCCACTTCCACTCACCATTGCACTTCATCTGGACTATGTGCTAAGCCTAATAACTTGGATTTGGGATGCTGAGACAGCTTGGGAGAAATGTAGGCTGAAACATGTGGTGTGAGGTCTACACATGATGTTTTCCTTAGGGAAAATCTCTTGCAAAATGCTCAAAGATGTGGCATGCATTGGATATGGGAGCCCTCTTTTGATCTTGATCTTATTTTAGCAGGATAATAAGATGCTGATGTTATACGAGCAGGCACTGCTTGTTTACATAATTATCTCTGACTGCTTTCTGAACAGTGCACATTGAAATTCCAGGAGACACCGACATTCTGTACCATGAGTGATTTCAGGATGTATCAAACATTGCTGGCACCACCTGACACGAGGTGTGCTGACCCCTTTGGAATAATTTAAAGCTCATTGCAAACTCAGCCCCAGATGAAAATGAACAGTCTCTCTCCAGCCCTGATTTCCCTGTGTATCACCAAGATGGGTCCAGCCTTTCTGGAGGAAGCCTGTTGTCCTTCTCTTAGCTCTGCCCCTGGAAAGGACCCATGACCAAACTAAACTCTGCAGTTTCCTAATCAGTGTTTTCCCCTTTTTTAGAGGGTGCTAAGTCTGTGGGACCCAGTAAAAGCAGCAGCTGTAAATGGGAGCCAAAACATACCCCATAGCAATGACAAATAACTTCCATCCCTTGGCTCTCAATGATCTGTAAAACTTTTATAGAAGAGAATTCAATCAGCGACACAAATCCTTAATTAAATATTTATCGTTGGAGCTGCAGATGTGAGCAGTGCCAAACCACAGGCATGCCTGGGTGATCTGTATGAAAAACCCTCTCAGAGAAAATGACTGCTTTTGAACCTGTGCCACTGAGAGAAAAAGGAGTTTGTGATCTACGTCATCCCCGGGCAGAGGCTGTGCACGGATGGCAGCCCTCGCAGGAGGTTGGTAGGTTCCCCTGAATTCAGAAGAGGACAGTCTATTGTGCCAGGAAAGCACCTTCATTATGAAAAGAGTCTATCTAAAATTAAAATAAACCAGATAAATTGGTTTTTAAAACTAGATAAAAATAGAGGTGAGTTTGAGTAACCCTGTTTTTTGGTTTATACTAGTCAGGCCGAATGACCTGAAAGTCACATCTGTTGAAGTCTGTCAGGACCTTTGGGAATGATACAAAGCCTGTTTCTGCAGTGCCCCTTGCCATTCATCAGTATTCAGTTCTTCTGGTTCCCTGGAGGTGCCCAATGCCTGTTCCCTCTGAGTCTGTCTCTGCTGGTGCATCTTCCTGAATAATCTGTCAAAAACAGGGCACTGCTGGTGCTTCTGGAGCTTTGCCTTTCTGTGGTGTTTCAAAGCACCTGCAGCAGGTGATGCTGTTACTGAGCCATGGAGGTGTTACACCAAAAGAACATCCCTAAATAAACAGGACTGAGCCCTGGAGAAAGCAGGAACTGCCACGTGCTTTAACCATCTGAATGTGAATTTTCTGCTTTGTGTGCTACATGAACTAGAGGAGAGTCCAAATGAAAGACTTGGACCAAGAACAAGTTGTGATTTTGCAGCCAGCCCTGAGGAAAGATTAGGACAGAAACAGCTCCAGACTTTGCATCTTGACTTGGCATCTTGAGCCTGATCATTAATTTCAACTGATCCATCAACTAAAGATAGAAGGAGATTACAGAGTTTGCTTTAAAATCCAGCAGCTTAAGCTGACAATGCTTCTCGTTTTCTTTTGTCTGCAAGTGCTGATTAAAAAGCCAGAGCTGACATTCCTAAATTCCCTCAGGAAAACAAAACTTGCCACTCTGGAGGGCGAATCTGAGAGCGGCAAAGTCCAACTGTCTGGGAGGCTGCTTGTCTCAGTTTCACAGCTTTATGTGCTGGACAGTAACCAGATCTCAGCGAGGCTGAGATCTCCAACAGCACCCAGGGATGAAAGCTGTAGCACATAAAGAACTCCATCCCTGTCCTTTCAGCAATGTTGTGGCTTGCAAACGACGTGGGCACAAGAGCATGTGCTTCTTCCTGTCCACTGCCAAAAGGACTGAGGCAGAGCCCGGCACTGGCTCTCGGATCAGCCTCATGGCAGCTGCTGCCAAGAGGTTTTGCTTTCTTAGAAAATCTTAGATTTTGTGGGGAAAATAGTTTAGCTGGGACAAAATATCATGTGGGCAATTTCCCTCGTGTTCCATGGGCTGCCACGAGCAGCATCAGCCCCCTGTGCCCTCAGCAGGGGGACCCTCCAGCCTTGGGGCTGTGGGGGTTCCTAAAGCAGACTTCTTCAGGAAAAGATGGTTGGATGGGAAACTTCTTCATTGCTGTCAAAAAACCATCTCACTCCCCAGCAGCAAGGACTTGTGTTTTACCTCTGGGTTCCGTTGCTTTCAGTGGTTACAAATGTTAGGTCCAGGATTTAGGATTTTTGCTCCCCCCTCCCCAGTGTTCACTGTTTTCAGGTGGAGTTCTCACTGACCTCAGCCCAGTGGCTTTATTTCACACCTGCCCTGCACTGTGCACTTGTCCCAGCTGAAGCAGAAAGGCTGCCCCACATCAGCACCTTTTGTTAAAAGCTTTCCTTAGCAGAGGAGCCATAAATTAGGGGAAAACCATTCTTACCTAGAGAAAATATTTCCCAGAGCAGCACTCCAAAGGACCACACGTCACTCTGTGTCGTGTAAATCTTGTCAAAAATAGCCTCTGGAGCCATCCATTTGAGTGGGAGCCGGGCCTGGACACCAAAGACACAGCAGGTTGCTGTTACTGATCCACCCAAACCCATGGGGAACAACAACTTGAGGATAATAACTCCAGCTCCTTCCACTTACATCTCCCTTCCGGACATAGTCGGGGTCTTTATAAATGTCCCTGGCCAGGCCGAAGTCGCAGATTTTGACCACGTTGTTCTCGGAGAGCAGGATGTTCCTTGCTGCCAAATCCCGGTGGATGCACTGGAAGGAACCAGGACACGCAGGATCAGAGGGGCTCCCTGCCAGAGCTGAGGGCAGCAGAGCTTCTCTGGGAACGGGGAGGTAAAGGACCTGCTGTCGTGAGCAGGGCAGAGAAGGGATTCTGTGAGGGAACCGGCCCCAAACATTCTGTCCTACACAAAGCAGAGAATAACTCGGGGAACAAGCCAATACTGCAGGTAATTTTCTGACTTTCACAGTTATGACAAGACAAAGGGAGTCCTAATTTCTAACTAACTGGGAACACTGGGAGAGGTCAAAAGGCAGCTGCAGCTACATTTGCAAATGCAGGCCCAGAGTGTGTGAGATGGGCTGACTCTGCTCGGGATTCCTGTGCTCCCCTGGAGCTGTGTCAGTGCAAGCCCTCAGCTGTGTGCACACTTTGGCACATGTATTACATTCCATTTACTGAAAAGGTGTTCCACAGGCTGCAAACATCCTTCCTGTTGTGTCCAAAAGAGGTGCTAACTCTGCTGACACTCTCCAACACTGCTGACAAGCCAAAGGAATAGCTGGACACTCCCCTTCATTTTTCAGTAGTGCTGTTGTTGATCACATTAGAAGGACCTTTCTCTACGAGAAGCCTTTTCTGCATTTATTTATGAGGCTGTTCCAAGAATTGTCTCACAATCTGTATTCACCCCTTATATCTAAACTCTCCCGTTACAGATGCCAGTCCCTGCAGCCAAGAACATGATGGATATCCCTTCCAACCCCTTCAGTGCTACTTATTGCTTAACCACCAGAGCCAAAGTGATCTCCAAGGCTTTAACAGAAGAGCAAAAAGCAGATTACTCAGGCTCAAGAGAGTGCTTGGATTTCTCCACATCAGACACTCAGGGTTCTGGGATAGAAGTCTGAATGAGCTCACTTTTCGGGAGGCGAGGAACTCCATGCCTTTGGCCACTTGGAAGCTGTAGCAAATCAGATCCTCCAAAGTCAGGGGCCTCTTGTACAGATCCTCAGCATCTAGGAGAGATCACAGACAGGGCAAAACACTCCAAACAGCTCCAAACCTCGGTGGCACTGGTGCCACTGGCACTCTGGTGACCCCAGCCCTGCTGGGGTCGTTAGGTGAGATCTCTGCTGGAGTTGCAGCTCTGGGGTAGGAACCACTGACCCAGAGGCAGAAGATCAGATGATTTATCAAGTTCTAATGCACATTAATCATGCCATTTAGCTATGGGAAAAACAACATCTGCGGATAGGAGTGAGGAAAACTTTATAGAGAGTGAGTGAAGAGAATGGGAATAGCGGTAAAACATTGCTATTGCTCCTCTCACACAACAGGAGCAGCTTTTCTATGCAATTCATCACCACTAAACTCTTTTGGTGAGAAAGTTGGAGTGGGAAACAGGCAAGAGGAAGAATTTGCAACTTCAGGAACAAACCAAGCTGTGTCAGGGCTTGTAAAGTGTGTGACAGTGTGTGTGGCACTGGCCAAGTAACAGAAATCTTTACAAGAAAAGATTTGGGATTAGGTGGGTTTCTTTTACCTTCTTCATCATCTTCTGAGTCGCTGTAACTCTTATCTTCAATAAATCCTGAGCTGGCAGAGCTGCCTGTGCTGGCTACGCTCTCAAGGCGCCTCTTGATCAGTTCAGTCAGGTCACTGTTGGACTCATCCAGACTTTTCTCTGCTTGGTCAGAGTTTTCCTGGGACTACACATAGCATAAAACTCATTTTTAGCTTTGGTTGATGCAATGCCTGAGGATTCAAACTGTGTCACAGAATGGCATATGGAGAATGTCCTCCAAAGACGAGCTCCAAACATGTTTGAACATGATGTTCCCTGAAGAGCAGAGCTAATGAAGCCTGGTTTCCTACTGATCAACACACAACCTCCCATTCCACTGACTGCAGTGTTGGCCCAGAAAAGGGAGCTGGGAACTGGCTGGGGCAGACTGAGAGGTGAGCAGAGAGATACTGTAGGTCTGTGCCTCTTGCTTTCTTGGGAAGACATCACAGATCAGTTCAAGGTACGTGCATGATGTGCACTGTGTGTCTGCCTCACCCTCTCCTGGGGGGGCAGACAGAACCAGCCCCTCAATTCATCAAGGAAACAATGGTGAGAAAGAAATTCTGAGTGACTGTACCAGGAAAATCTCCTTCACTCACACAAAGTACCTCACGTACTTCTGTGTCTTTACACAATGGCTACAATCATCATCATCATAATAATAATGGATTCATCCGGGAAAATAATCTTGGGAGGCTCCAGTTTCAGGCAGGGCTGGGATCAGAGAGCCCTTTCCAGGCTGTATGTTCACAAGGAGGAGGCAGTGCCATCCCCTCCCCAGCACTGATCCCTGGTCCCCTATCCCAGCCCAGATGTTTGTGTGGCTGCAGAGAACTGCTGGAAACCAAACCACGTGGTTCATTTTAGTGCAGACATGTCCTTGATCCAGGTCCCTGCACCCAGCACAGACTGGGCTGGCACAGGGGATGGGACAAACAGAGAATGGGGGAAGGAGAAGCTGCTTTTAGTGTGTGTGTGGGTGGGCCTAGAAACAAAAATCCCCAACCCAGGCTTGTGTTTTGGGAGGGTTCACCTTCTCCTAGTTCAGTTGAGGCCAGTTTTTCACTATTCCCTGAGCTGGGGTAATTCCCTCTGTCCCTCTGAAGTGCACTACAGTGCTTATGTATTTGCAACTAAATCAGAGGAGGATGGGAGTGAGACCCTGCAGGGAAAACATTTCCTTTTTTTGCTCATTCAAATTGAAATGTGGTGAGAAAATAAAGTACCCATAGAAATGCCCAGCAGTGCCAATGCAGAAAAACCCAGCCTGTCTCCATGGCTGCTGATTCCCTGCCTTGGGACTATGAGCAGTGAATCATTTTCTTACCTTGCATGCAATGAAATCTCCCCGTTTTCCTCTCAAATAGTTGGACAGATTTCCATATTTGCAATATTCCACTATGACCATTAAAGGACCTGATAAAGACAGTGAGAGTCAAATGAGTTTTGAAGCACTGCAAAGCACATAATTCTAACTTATCCTCCCAAATCCTCTTCAAAATAAGTAAATACTGGCATTTCTATGACACAGAGGAGAGAAGTGACATTCCAGAAGGACACAATCAGTAGGGACGGGGAGAGAAGGGAACACAGTGCTGATTCTTAGTTTTAGATGTTGGCATTTATTCCTTATTTATCAAATAGGAAAATTCAGGATGATCAACAGAATGTCCAGTCTCAGATGCTGTGAAGGTTGGTTTACTCTGTCCATAGCATGGAGCAGTTTTCTTTTTCTCCGCTGGCTTCCCAATTGTTTGTTTTGGGTGGAGCTGATGCCATCAGAGGAAATAAAAGTATGCAGGGCCATAGACAGATCTGAACCAAAAGTTGTAAAAATACTTCCTAAAATCCTAAATTTGTAAAAATACTTAGTGTGAAGTTTTTGGAAGCCTTTAAAGTCCTCTCAGTTTTTTCTTTTCTTATTTCTGTGCAACCTACTGTAGATTCAGAGCAATTGCTGCTTTTGTACAATTATGCATGTTTTTAAGGCCTGCTTGAAGTGCTTTTATGTTGCAGTGTGAGCTATTAGGGGAGAGAAAGGCTACATTCTCTACCTTTGGCATAATCACTGCTTTTTGTAATCACCAATTGCAAGGTAAGGTGAAACCACAGGACTAGGATGTGCATAGACAGGGATTATTATCCACCCCAAGCTCTCAAACTCTCATGTCCAGAAACTTTTTTCTGTGGAGAAGGTCTGTAGGTCAGACTTGGGAGTTTGAACTTGACTGGGGAGGATGAGAGGGGACAGAGGGAGCAGTGCCCCTGGGAGAGTCTGGCTCCCTGAGACAGGGAGAGCACCTTTAGGAAGCAGATGGTCCCATCCACAGGGAGATGGTGAATTCCTGCAATAAGAACCAGCAGTTTGCCCACGACACTGTATTCCTGCCAGGCTCTGTGCCTGTACAGCCCCGTGGCTCTGCTGGGCTGGCACACACCTTGGGGCTGCCCAGGAGTTCCTACTGAGTAGCTGGAACATGTTCAGCCCTAAGAAAAACCACAGCTGGCCCCAAATCCAAGCCCAGCTCTGCAAGGCTCCAGTGCAGGGATCTGGCCCTGCTCAGTTCTGCAGGACCCGAACTCAAATGTCCCTCGTGGATGCCCTGAGGAAATGCAGATTCCAATAAGAGCTTTGAAGCTCCACTCCGTGATTTATTCAAGTTTTTGCAATGCTTCCTAGACGTGGCCTCTCCGTATTTTGTTTCCTCCTTGTGAAGCATGTACTGTGCATTAGTTGTAACTGCTCAACATCAGACACCCCACCAAAGTGTTAAAAATCTGTTATTTGTTAGGTTGTTAAAATAATATATGTGCATACTTAATATCAGCGTTCCCCAGAATACTGTTCCATGGTTACATAAACCCTGACAGGGAAGGAGAGAGCCGTGTTCTGCAATGGCATTGTGATGGTAACTCCTCTCCCTGTCTGTCTCCAGAGCTCAGGGCTGTTTTCCTTTGTTCTGCACTTGCCTTGCTCAGAGAAGAACAAAGCAGTGCCTGCTGGAGGCTCTTCCGTGCCCTCTGCTCCAAGCACTGCTCTCCAAAGGCAGCAGAGGTGTTCCCTGGCATCTGGCAGGGAGGGATGAGGGTCACCTCCCACCCGGAGGGCAGCTGGGATGGAGCAGGCTGGAAAACGGGAGGCAGAGGCCCCCTGGGGGAAGGCGTTTCCCAGAGTCTTTGGTCAGTCCCTGAGCCGTGTCTGGCTGAGCAAGGAGAGCTCTGGGGCTGAGTCGGTGCTTTGGTGATGAATTTCTGACCCCTTGGTCCTGCAGCCACATTTGAGGCACCTGTTTGTGTCGAGCCACCTCACTGGCTTGTCAGGGGAGGAGAATCAGCACCCCCAGTGTTCCCTCCCCTCTGCTCACAGTCCCAAGCAAAGGCCCCTGCCTCTTGCATCTCAACACAGAATACTCTGAGTTGGAAGGGACCCACACGGATCATCGAGTCCAGCTCTTAAGTGAATGGTCCATCTGGAAATCAAACCTGCAACCTCGGTGTTTTTAGCACCATGCTCTGTCCAAGGCAGCTGAACCCTAAATCCCTCCAGCTGGAGCTGCCCATCCTCCCCTACAAGCTTTTGGGGTGTGCAGTGCTACAACAATTTCTGTGAGTTCCCTGTCCCTGGCTCGCAGATTCCAGCAGTGTCTGTGGCTGCTGGTTGCTCAGTGCTCCCTGAGGAACTGGGAACACCTTGCTGGAGGGAGGATTTCTGCCCTGGCATCCAACCAGATCTACCTCACTGAGGTTTCCTTTGTCCGCTGTGACTGGGCATGTTCTCTGGGAGTCTGATAGCTTGGCAATCTCAGATGGCCACAATGTGTGCACCATCTCTCTCGCTGTTTCCCCTTAATTTAGTTTTTCTTGCTCTTGGGTCACCTCAATCTGTCCTTTGGGGGTGGTTGGGAAGGTTCATGGTCAGCAGTGAAAGCTGAAGCACGGTGAGAGACAAGGATGGTGATGGGGAAAGGGATGTTGTAGCGACAAAGGGCTGAGATTTACGGAGCCCTTTAAGTGCACTTTGCCACAGAGCCTTTGAGTGCTGTGGGGCCAGTCCTGCCAGCTCAGCCCTGGGGACGTCCATGCTGTTGTTGTGTCCAGCTCAGACCTGCCCCAGTTTTCTGCACACCAAGCAAAACCTGCCCCTGTTTGCCCAGAGAGGGTGAAGTGTTTGGGAAGGGAGGAGACCTCAGGGAGCCAAGTGCTCAGCCTGGTGCATCCTCCTGATAAGGCAGGGGAGGAGAGGGAGGAGAACCTTTGAAATGAGCAGTAGTGCCTGTTGGAGCCATTGGGCACCTAACTGCAATTCAGTGCCTGCCCCCCTTCAGGCCATAATCCCTTTTGTAAACAGTTTTCCAGGAACAATGGAGAAGTGACACCACGGGCTGGGGGATGCTCAGAACCCTTGATGTGATGAGGCCACATTCTGCAGCAGCAGGAGCTCCCCTGTGAGCAGAGAGCTGGAAATGTTTGTGCTTGCATTAACTGCAGGTGGTGAGACCTGGACTCCACCACTGGCACATCCCAACACCTGTGGATCTGAAAAGTGTTCCTTTGCTCCTGATTTACTGGGGACTTCTCACCTCCAGCTTTGGTGCAGGCTCCCAGCAGGTTGACTACATTCAGGTGATGTCCTATATGGATGAGGATCTTCAGTTCAGACATTAAAGCCTTGCATTCATTAGTAGTTGCACATTCTGCTTAGGATAAACAGGAAAAAAATCATCTTTACACAACAGGATATTTTGAACAGGACACAGCAAGATCCTGTTTATACTTTGAAACAAAACCCACCCAGGTTACTTGCAGTATCTTTGCTTTTCAGACTCTCAAACAGATAATAATTCATCCGTTTCATTGTCTGCTGACCTTTATGAAGTGGGATAACACTTTATCTTTTGGGTGCCTCTTCCTTTCTCGAGCTTGGGTTATGGAGGGTTACTGTCCCTTCCCCCAGACCAGATCTCTTTGCAAGGACTCAATTTTGCAAGCTTAGCAAAGGACCAGCCAAGCCCTCCAGGCCCCCACAGCCCATGGAAGTGTTCCTGCATTTCTCCTGGGGCTGTGCAGCTCACGAGGGCTTTGGTACCTCACCTCAGTACTGAGCAGCTCTCCATTGCAGGGGATGGAGGAATCCACACTGGGTCCCAAAATGTACAGCCCTGTAAGAGCGTATCAACCCAAAAAATAACCTTCCAGCAAAGCTGAGGGGGCATCTCTGTGCATGACCCAGGAGCTCGATGCTCAGTGGAGCCCACGGCCCGTTACACTCTCATTTAGGGCACGACAAGGTTGTTCAGGTGCCTTGTTTTCCCTGCCCTCTCTCCAAAACCTCCATGGGGTATTTTAACAGAAGGGGCCGTGTGCTCTTTCCTCTGGTTTTGCCTTTGCATCATGTAGGATTCAAACAGGAGGAAACAGTTACGTAACAGATAATTTGGTGTGACAAGTGTAACCTCTTTATCTGTTTGCAGAATCCTCCACAAACAACCCTTTCCCCAAATTGTGTCATAAAGAAGGAGTTCTTCCAAGCCCAAGATTTCTAGTTAGCAGTGTTTGTAGCTGGGTGTGTACATGGGTGATATCACCCCTGGCAGGAGCTGGAACCCACACCTGGCAAAATCTAAACAGCTTCACAAGTGTCTCAGATAATCTTGCCCATTGAATTTTAGCCTTCAGTCCAGAACAGATACCAGCCCACTGCATGGAAATGACAAACAGTGCTGGAATTGCAGAAATGCAGACAACTCCAGAGCCTTTTTTTCCCCCTGAATGGATTGACTGACACTGGAGAATCTGCTTTATTCATGAAAGTGATGAATTACGGGCACGTTAGTCGGGGAGGGACAGATGAGAGCAGGAGGCAGCTGCCTCCACTGGGGGGGGAGGTGTAAAACGATGGGGGATCTGGCAAATGGTTTGCTGAATATGTGCTGGCAGGGTAGAGCTGGCATGAGGATCAGTTGGGAAGCACAGCATGGAAGGGAATGAAAACCTGAAAACCCAGGGCTGTCCGGGGCAGTAAGTTTTGGATGGAGATGGGAATGTGTCTGGATCAGGGGCTTCTAGGATATTTCAGGGATTTCGAGATGGACATGGGATAGAAGAAACAACATCAGGAGAGATGATCTGAAGGTCTGCTGGCTAAAGTAGAGAAGGGAGACCAGATTCCAGGGAGTTCCAGACAGGTGATAAACGGATGCTTGTGCAGTTTCAGAGAGATGGGAAGCAGCAGAGCATCAGGAGAGGCAGCTGGACACAGAAGCCAAATCCTGTGGCAGCAGTGGCATTGCAGGGGTTAGTAGTGTCATGCAGCAGTGATGGAGCAGTGTGGGCCATGAGCAGCCACCCAGTGAGCATGGACTGGACCTTTGGAAACACCCTCAGTGAGCAGTTAAAGACCCTGACCCAGGCAGGCCATGTTGCATTTATTCCCATGCTGTCTGCAGAGATTTGTGTGTAAATACAGCATGGAAGAACAGGCCCCAGGTTCCCCTTTCCCACCACCAAAGGGTAAAAGCTTTCCTTAATTTCAGTAATTGCAAGCAAGATGTCTCTAATTCACTCCCTCGGCATCGCTTTTCTTCCAACCCCTTGAACTGTTCTGCATCTGGAAGGGCTGCGATGGAAGGCTCAGATCCAATTTCAGCCCATCTAATGTAATTACACTCAGTAATCTGCTTCCCTCCTAACCCCCCAGACCTGGAAGCTGCTGTTTCCCTCCTCCAGGAATACAAGCCTTAATCAGCAGCGCAGCACGGAGCCCGCTTGTCATTTCTTCCACGTCCCAGCGCTGCAGGATGACTAATTGCTCCCACATGGAAACCCACTCCCTCCTGAACACAATGAGCTGGGGAGCTGAGAACTGGAAACCTCATTGCCCACAGGTCCCCCGAGGAGTCTGGGGAGGGTCTCGGAGGGATAGATGTACCTTTGAGCATTTTTACGGCAACTGTTTTGCAGGTTGAAGATTTATCAATGCCAAAAGCAGACGCCTCCACCACCTTCCCAAAAGCACCATGACCCAGTGTTTTACCTAGAGGAGCAAGAGTCGAGAGTGAGCCCAGGGGAGCGGCAGTCGGGACCAGGAGGGAGGGGAACATGCAACCTGAGCTGTGCAAGAGATCCCAGGCACAACACACAGCCCGGCAGGCACAGAAGCTGGATCACATATTGCAGCATATGGATATACAGGGGGGGATTTATATCCATATGGCTTCGATGTGATACAGGGCGGGATAGAACAGAGGAGAATAAATCAATCTGCACTCAGCTGAAGGCAAGGCTGATACACACACATGGCTGGAGGGTAAAAACATTACCTAGGGCTGTCCTGAAGCCCAAGATAGTCAGAGCTGGGGTGGATTGGGGAACCTTGATCTCTCATGAATCATGGAGAGAGCCAGCTGAGGCACTCAGGCAGTCACAGCCCTTTAACCCTTCAATTATTGACACTGATTTGAGGGAAAAGCTTTACTAAATGGGATTTAAGATTATATTGTATGCTCTCTTCCGTTTGGATTGTCATGCCTGTGTTACCTGGTGTGCTCTGAGGGCTCTGAGCCCCAGTGCAGCAGAGTGCACTGGGCATCACAGGTAGTCTCACTCTATGTCCCACCATCATCTCAGCTTTTGTGATTTTTGTCTATCTCCCTCTTCCACGTTTACCAGCTGAAGCCCCAAGAGCACACACAAATAGAGATATATTCCCCACACTCCTCAGAGCACACAGATGTTACTGTTTTGCTACACAAACACAACCTGCTTTTTACATTTCCCTGCTCCATCAGCCAGTGAGCTGAGCTGGTAAATGAAATTTGGTTCGTTTTTGCATGCTAGCTCTTTACAACTCAAAGCCAAGTTCAGATGGTCGATAAGGAATTGACTATTTGATAAATTGATAGGTTTCTTCAAAATAAAATTCTCTGAAAGACTGTGACCTTTCACATTGACTTCTCTTCCCCTTTTCCTCCATGGGAATGAAACCATACTTTTGGCAGGGACAGTACCTGGAGGTACCTTTCTTCTCTGTCAATAGTTTGGCTACACTTTTCCAAGGCAGAAAGAGAGGTGGCAGCTATTTTGGCATAACCAACACCTTTCCTTTCCTTACCAAATCCCTTTGCTCCACCCTCCATTAAGGACGATCCTGAGCTCTGCGGCCCTTGATCCAAGGATGTGGCACCTTGGCACTAAAGGACAGGCTGCTCCTGGGTTATACAACAGATCCACCGGAACTAAGGAGGGTTAGGAATCCTCCTTCTCCAAGGAAACCCCCAAAGCACTCACCCAGCCTCAGCCTGTCCCTTGGGAACTCCCATTTGCTGCTGTCGTAGGGCAGGCGGTCGCACTGCTCATCCAGAGGCATCTCCTCAGGATCCATGATGATGGACAGGTATCCTGTCTTAATATCCGTGGCATCGGGCTACAAACAGGGGGGGCAGGAATTATTCACTGTGTTTACCCTGCAGCTCTGATGGGAGAGAGCTGTGGAGGCTGAGTGATGTCTGGGGAATTCCCTGCACTCCAGACTTAGCTCTCCAATTTATTCTGAACCATCACTCCAGCTTCCTGCCTCTCCTTATTTTCCATAAATGTTTATGTGTGCCTGCCACTCACGGCTGTTGGGAAGAGTCACTGATTGATGCTGGTAAACACTCTGAGGACACAAAATCTATTGCTGCCTTCTACCTGTCTCAGGGAAAGGAAATCAGTGCTTTTCCATGGGAACTCCAGGAGTTGCTCTTCCTGGTGCACTAGAGAGCATTTTGCCATTTTCATAGTTTATACCTTTTGGTTTTGCAGTGTTGATTCTCCATAGTTATCCACTTTGTGGGTATTTCTATTACAATTTAAAATGCATGGAAAGCTGGTGGAATCTGCTACTTCAGATGCTGCAAAGAGAGAAATTGTGCTTGGGTGGCTCCTGTGAGGGGACAGGCATGGGGGTAAAATATATCAGGAAATTCAGCATTGTCCACAACTTGGTTAAACTGAGGTCAAGGAGCAGAACGTGAATTTAATAACTGTATATGCAATAGGAGGGGAAATTTTACTCAAATGTTGGAGATCAGCACTGGGACTGTATTTTGGTGAGATTCAGAGCAGAGAGCTCTGCTTGCCTCACTGTTTGCTGTTTGTTTTAGGAAAAACAGACCTAAATTCTTTGGAACTTAACTGCAAGTTTACTTTCTTGAGTCACAGCAGGGAGGTGAAAGAAGAGCAAGACTTGCAGACCAAATAAGCAGTGTGGTTTAAGCTCATTTCCAGGATCTTCTAAAACAAGGCCTCCTTTAATATCTGTGTTTCAGAGACAAGTGCTGAAATCAAGCCCTCATTTTGGAACATACAGGATTGGTTTTTGTTTCTTAATCTCACAAGCCAGTTTGACTCATGAAGAGGGAGGTGCCTGATTTTATGGTACCACAGGAGTGGGTAGAAACCTCACAAGTGCAAGGGATGTCTGGAGAAGTCAGTGGACTGTCAGCAGAAACCTTGGGCTGAATTTTATGGGGACATTTTGCCCAGTTTTTCTACCATCTGTCCCAAACATTCAGCCCTGAACTCTGATGTTACACATTAACTTGAACCTGATCCCAGACTTCGTGCAGTGTGGGAGCTCTTACTTTTCTCAGTTTCCTGATGAAGAGGGTGAGGAGGAGCCAGAAGAGAGTGGCAGCCAGCCCAGTGCACACCAAAATGATCACTTCGATGTTGGATTTCTCCTCAGAGCCTGCAGGTTAAATGTACAGCCACATTAGAAACCAAAAACAATTCTCCTCAGCCCCACACAACACCTGCACGTCCCTCAGGCTGGGCCTCACCTTGTATTTTGATGAAGGCTGATGTGCTGTCCTGGCCCAGCTCGTTGGACGCCCGGCACTCGTAGAGCCCCTCGTCGTCCTTCTTCACCCTCTCGATGACCAGGGTGTTATTTTCCATGGAAATTCCTGTTGTAAGGGATTTTGGTTAATAGTGGCACAGTAACCTACCTGCCTGCAAGTGCTTTTAGGAGCCAGAGAACTGAAAGACAGCTCCCCTCCATCCAGATCTGGCACATGCTGGTGTTTGGAGGCATTTTAACCCCATGCTCCTCATTCTGCTCTGGCAACAACCTCTCCCTGACATTTTTTTCTCCTCAACAACTGTATAAATTTGTTGGGGGTCATTTAACCAAAAGCAAATGTGGCTGTTAATTTAGAGTGGACAGAGCCTGAGCAAACTTCTCTGGAAGTTGGTGAAGGGATGGGAGGACAGGTTGTCTGGTAGCAGGAAGATACACTGGGGAAAAAGGGAACTCAGTGGAACGACTGGAGAAAGCTTAGAGGCTGTGGAAAGTGATGGACTTCTAACATGTGGAACATGGAAATCAGGTTATGTCCATCCCTGGAAAAATCACTGTGTGGAGCAATCCTGGACTCACAGGCAGACAGGGGCTAGAGTGGAGTGGGAAGAGAGAGGTTCCCTAGATATGACCTATGGGACTTTCCTACATTTAATTTTCCAAGTTTAATTTTTCCTGATTTGTGGTATTACACTGAGAGCTCCCCTGTTTCATTAAGGATATGACTGGGCCAGAAATAGGGAAACAGGTCAGACTTTGAATCCAAAAGGGAAGGATATTTTGAATTTCTGGGTGTTCTGCCTGTGAATCCTGTTGTTGTTAACAAGAGCACTGCACAGAACTTGCCATGCACCGTGCTGAAATATTTACCCTGAGGTGTTTTTTCCAAATATTTTATTTATGTTTTCATTGGTTGGATGAGTTACAAGCTTGTCCCTCCAGAATTATTTATAAAATTTCAGTAGCTATAAAGAGTTTCTCTCAGAACATTCTGATCTGAATTATGGATGATCCTAGATTTCCTACCTAGTCCAAGATGCAAAATTAAAGTCACAGGAACATCTACTGACATGGGATCCTCCATGATTTATGGGAGATCTCAGGACATGCTCTGCTCTGCACTGAGGTGGCCTCACCTCGAGTTCTGCAGGCAATTTGGGCACCACAGTATAAAAGGACAGGGAGCCATTAGAGAGGGCCCAAAGGAGGCCACGAGGATGGGGAAGGGTCTGGAGGGGGCTGTGTGAGGAGCAGCTGAGGGCACTTGCTTTGTTCAGCTGGAGGAGACTGAGGGAAGACCTCACTGGGGCCTTCAACATCCTCACGAGGGGCAGCAAAGGGGCAACTCCAGTTTGTGACCAGTGACAAGACCTGAGCATTGGTTAGAGCTGTGTCAGGGCAGGCTCAGGTTGGATCTCAGGGAAAGGTTCTTCCCCCAGAGGGTGGTTGGCACTGAACAGGCTCCCCAGGGCAGTGGGCACAGCCCCAAGGCTGCCAGAGCTCCAGGAGGGTTTGGACAATGCTCTGAGGGCCAGGGGGGGATTGCTGGGGTGTCTGTGCAGGGCCAGGGGTTGGACTGGATGATCCTGATGGGTCCTCTCCAACTCAGCCTATTCTGTGATTCTGGTGACAGAGCTGAGGAGCTCCAGGCTCAGGTGAAGGAGCCTGTGGTGGCACTGTACCTGTCCAGCTCTGGACCAGCTGAGCTGGGAGCACATCCCCCTTCCTGTGCCGTGGGAGATCAAGGATGGGGCACATGCACCTCACCCTCTGGGAGATGACTGCCCACACTCTGCTGCAGTACATCCTGCTCAGGATACCTGACAGCCCAGCCTGGTGCTGTCAGACCCACCTGGCAAGCAGGTGCACTGTGTCTCTGGTTTGTACACCAAATGCTGTCTCCCACAGGCTCCCAGCAGTGCTCCCTGATTTACCAGTGCTGTGCTAATGTGGCTGCCAGGCTCTGCATACTGGGTCATCCACGGGCAAGCCTTGGGCTGCAACCACTTTCCTTGACCTCCAAGGCCAACTTGGAGACGCAGCAGTGCTCTGATATCCTGGGATCTGTGTGTGTGTCCTGAGGCTGTGGGCACTGTCCTGGCTCAGCCCTGTGTTGTGGTGACGCTGCCATCCATTATCCCGTATCCCACACAGTTCCTCACCTGAAGCTGCTGAGATGGGGTATCCGTTCTTCCTCCACGTCACCTGTGGCTCTGGGGTCCCGCTCACCCTGCACTCCAGCAGGATCTTCCCGCTGATGTTGACCTCCAGGTCCGTGAGGTTCTGGATCACGAACGGCGCTGCCTTTGCTGCCACAAAGGGAAAGAGCCACAGTGAGCCCTGGGAAGGCGCCTCCCTCAGCTCTGCCATCCCCGCTCCCTGCACGGCCTCTCTGGGCTGGACAGGGCAGAGACTGGGCCAAAATCCCCCCAGAGATTGTGGGAGGAGTGGGTGAGTTTGTCTGGCTTATTTTCAAACTGACTGAGCTTAGATTCGGCTGCAGCTCCTCCTCGAGTTTCTCATCCTCCGAAGAAAACAAAGGACAGTGAGTGGGTGGTGCACATGCAGAGTGAACACAAAATGAGAGAGGAGGCAGCAAAGAGGAAACAGTTCTAAAGGTTTTATATCCTCCATCATGAGTGCAGTTACTTACCTACTACAAAGCATGTTAACCCCCACTTTATATTCATTTCTATCAGGTACAGGACAGCAATGAGTAAAATCACAAGCACAGCATAAAAAAATCGCCCAAACCAGCGCTAAGGACAAGTAGCTGATGGCTGTTGGAACATTGAAAAGAAACAGGGGAAGGAGTGCTGGTTTGGAGGGGCATTTCCATGCATGTTCTCCCCAAGAATTGCCTCTGCCACGTGCCAGACAAACAACAGACCCCCGGCACCCTCCGAGGAACGTGATCACAGTTCCAGCTCTCCATGGATGTATTCCCAGTTTGGCTGTGTTTTTCCCACAGCCATCCTGTGTAGGTGTCCCTGTAGGTGGAAACCTGCCTGACTGAATAAAAAGATGTGCCAGGGGAGAGGGAAGTGAAGTGCCTGAATGCAGAGTGCAGAGCAAGGCCAGAGCCCCAGGTGATGCTCACAGGTGGCTCCGGTGCCGGCTGTGGGGACCAACCACAGCACCAGCACTGAGACTCCTTCCCTTCCTCCCATCTCCAGAAGAGGTCTGCAAATACATCACCTCCCACTGTGCTATCAGAGCTGTGGCAGCCACAGCTGGGCTGGGGTGAGCATCCCCCTGTGTGCGCCCGACTGGGAGTTCAGTCCAGCAGGGATGGAGCCAGCACAGCACTGCCCTGCCCTGCTTTCCCTCGGTGACAGGTGCTCGTGGCACCACTGTCCCCTGTGTCCCACGAGCCACATGGAGAAGCCAGTCTGAAAATCCCTGGGGAGCACTCGGATCCTGCTCCCTGCCTTGCTGCTGGTTGTTTCACTTCCACTCCATTTCTGTGCTTTGGGCTTTTCTTCCCCACTGGAAGACAGTTAATAAATCCACCCATTCCAGCAGCCCCTTTTCTTCTGAGGAGGCCTAGAGGTGATCACCCACTTTCTTCCGTAGGAAGCAGAAGCAAATTCACTAATTTCGAGTGACTTTGTGCTGGAAGAAGTATCCCACTCTTTATATTCCCACAGCCAATGGACCCAGGCTGCAGGATCTGCAGTGTTACTGTTTTTAGGACAATAAAAGAGTTGGGGGCTTGGGTATAAATAAAAAAATACTGGTTCTACTATGAAGTGCGTTCTACTTACCCAGCCTAAATGGCACACGTCACTTGATCACACACTTGACCAGTGACATTTGGGATTACATTTGCTGGATCCAAACCTATTTAGGTATCTCTGGCAGCTGGGAGTGGGTGGAGTTTTCTACCAAAGCCACGTGGATCTGGAGTGACAGTCCCAAATTACAGAGTTGTGCTGTCTGTAACATGGTGGGTGATGTCTTTTGTCCTCAGTCAACCATACCTGCACCCAGCATGGAGTTAGGAAGATGAAGTGCTGCTAAAATCACCTTTATGTCTAAGGCAAATATTTTATCCAGACCCAGCAGTGCTTGGATGAGGAACGTGTAATGTGCATGGCAGGCTGTCAATCCCCATGCAGTAACAGGAAAAAATTAACCCAAACCAGGGCACAAATATAATATAAAGGCAATCCCAGTGCCACTCTCTGCTGGCACCTACCTCTGACCAGGAGCTGCGTGTGCTGCTCCAGCGTGTCCGTGCTGTTGTGCTGGTTCTGAGCTCGGCACCTGTAGAGACCACTCTGCTCCTTCGTGACGTTGGGAATGACCAGTGTCAGGGAGATGGAGTATTTGCCGGTTGTCCTGACCAGGGAGTCGCTGGGAGCTGCCCCTGAGGAGGGGAGGTACCAGGCCAGGTGGGTGTAGATGTACCTGGAGGCCCGGCAGGTCAGGCGGACGTCGCTGCCCACGATGGCTGTGACCTGGGGGGCTGCCTGTAACCCAGAGGGCACATCTGGGGGGAGCAGAAAACATGTTTGCAAGTAAGACACAGCTGAGGAGATCTCTGGCTGCCTAGTGGCTTCTGGGTGGTCAAATCTCCAAGGCCATAATGGAAGGAGCCAGGTTTAATGAGACCCACGTTTGCATGTGGGAGCAGGCACCAGGGTTGGGAATTAGGGGAGTGAAGGTCCCTCTCACAGCCCATTGCTGACCTGTGGCTGTCTAGCCCTCAGTATTCTAATCATTCCCCTTTCAAGTAATGAATTGAAAGCTTATAAATAAGAGTAGTTAATGGGCTGAGAGAGTTTAATCAAGAGAGGTTTCTATCCAGGTAGACAAATGTGTTCGTGAGCTCTTCCCTTTCTACCTGCAATCAGTGCTTGAAAATATAATTGCATAGGAATAAAGAAACCTGTTCCCATCTCTCAGGAGTAACACTTTCTTCACCACTGAACAATCTTCTCAATACTCTCTTACATCAACTATGCCAATATTTATTTTCATCACATGTTCCTGGGTGGTTATTTACTTGATCACTGGTTGATTAACTGATCTAATGATGTACAAGACTTGAGGCCCTTATATTTAGCAGGGAAATACTCTGAGGCATGACTCCAGTCTAGCCACAGAAGAGTAAGCTGGTTTTTGCTATATTTATAGTAACTTTTCTCTCAAAAAAAAAAAAAAAAAAAAAAAAAAAAAAAAATCCATTTTCCCGAAGTGGCAAACTGAAGCCATTTAAGACAAGCAAAACTGTTTGAGCAGAAGGTCAGAGCCTGGCCCACAGACACATTCCTGTTGCTGCACTCGCCACCAGAGACCTGCAATTAAACTGGGGCTGGAAGATACTCTATTCCCTTTTTATTCTGTTTGTTTCAGGGATCTATCCACCCAGCAGACCTGAGTGAGAGCGCATGGACAACCACAGGGACCTGGAATTATTCTGCTGTCCATTAGGTCAGGGTTTTCAAGCAGCTGAGAGTTGAGAGGAGCCCCTCTGAGATGCTCCCAGGTGTGGGACAGGGATGGGACACCTTGGGAGGACTCTGGGCCACCTTCTGAACAGGAACAGCGTTTGCAGTGAATCTGAGAGGCTCCTGCTTCAGCTGCAAGCTGTTGGTAAGGTGCCTTCTCAGGCCAGGATGGAATGGAGGATACTTTGGGAAGGACAGAAGTTAAAGAGGAGCAAGTGTGCACTGCACTTGCCGTGTGACAGATTCCACATGGGAGCTGGAATTCAGCCCTGTAAACCCCTGCACAAAGTTCTGCTGAAGCCACACATGAGCATAAATAGTGAGGCTGCTGAAATAACCAATCTACCTTAGAATAAACCATATATTATAAAAAATACAGAGCCCTGAAGGAGCTTGCAGATAAGATTAAAATTCCCTCTTCTTCACAAGTCATCTGGAATAGAACCCATGAGCTTTGCTTCATGGTTTTTAAAGACTGGTACCAAAAATATTTTACAAAAGATCCCAAAAGAGAAGCAACCCCTCGGGTACAGCAGTGGAAATTGTTATTTTTCTTTTCTTTCCCTGTCAGGAATTTTCAGTTTACCCTGTGCAGAGTGTTGTTGGGCTCAGCTGCTCTCTCTTGCTTGAGCCGTACACTCAGGCTGCCTTGTGTAGCACATCCATTCCTTAATTCTGATGCCCTTGTGCTTCCAGCATGTCAAGGTGATGCCTATCCACATGGGGCAAAGCCTGAGGGCAGCAGGACCTCTCTACACAGGAAGAATTGAGATCCAGTGAAAACAGTGGGGTGTGGCATCAGCAGCATCTCAGCACCTCTCCCTGGGGGTGGATCTTGGCCTGGTTCCAGATGGGTGAAGTTACTCTCCTCCAGTAGCTGTTCCAGTGCTGTGTTTTGGATTTGAAATGAGAAGGGTGCTGATAACACACGCTGATGGCTTGGCTTTTTCCTAACTCATGTTTATCACAAGTCAAGGACTTATTTTTCCTTGTCTCCTGCTCTGCCAGTGAGGAGGTTCCCAAAGGAAACTGGGAGGGAGCAGAGCAGGGATGGGTGACCCAAACTGGCCAAAGGGTATTCCACACCATAGAACATCATTCCCAGTCTGTAAACTGGAAGGGGCTGATCTGGGTTTGGGAAGAGGGGTCTGGCATTGCTCAGTGGGTGGTGAACAGTTGCATTGTGCATCAATTGTTTTTTTCCATTTTTATTAGTATCAGTATTATTATTTACCATTATTACCGTATTTTACTTTATTTTCAATAATTAAACTGTTCTTATCTCAACATACAAGTTTTACTTTGTTTCTTCTCCCTATTCCACCAGAGTGGGGGACAGAGAGGGTTTGAGCAAGCGGATTTGTGGTGCGTGTCCAGTTGAGCTAAAAACCACAGCACTTTTGAACCTGAAACCACAACACTCCTGAACCTGTTAAACCAAAACAGGGGACAAGAGCCCTCTTTCCTTCCCTTTTTCTCAGTTTCTCTTCTAAACAGTGTCTCTTTGTTCCAGCAAGAGTTAGAGAACTAAGGTGGGTGGCACTGGCTTGGGCCTGGCACTGCCAGCAGGGGCTGGAGCAGCCCCTGACACCGGTGCAAATTCCCAAGGGGTTGGATGTGCTCCTTTCCAAGCCCTGAGTTGTGAGGGATGCTCCAGAGCCTTGCTGCTGGACTTGAAAGTTGCAAGTTTTTTTCTACCAGCTTAACATTCTGGGAGCAGAGGCCTGGCTTGTTTTTCTTATCATTCCTTCTGCTGACATTTTTTATTTAGCATTTGGAATATTTTTAGCCGGAACCTGTGCTATTCTCTCCCATCTTGTTTGCCTTTCAAGCAGCTCTTTCGGCTCCAATAGAATATTCATTGATTTTCATTGCAGTGGAAGGAAAAAGAGAGGGGGGGAAAAAAAGTCTCTCTTGCTCTCCTCTCTCTTTTCTCCTCCTACCTGGGTTATCTGAGGAGTAGCTGCAGCTTTGAGAGCACGTCTGAAGTCAGTTCATCTCTTCGACTGCTTTGCTTACACAATCTTGGACCTGAGCAGTGATGAACTTCCTCTCCCTGAACAGATACAGTGTTTTATAGGACTCCCAATAAGCTGGCTAAAAGAATGCACCATGGGGCCTTTTCCCTTTTATCATCAGTCACCAAACATTTGTCTTTCATATTGTGTTACAGGGTTGTAGCCACCAAGTTCCCCCTCAACTGTGCGGGATTCCACCGGCAAAACAGGGACCCAGGCCATGGGGGGAGGGAAAAAGGCAGCACAAATCAAAGGGAAGTCTGGTTCCATTTGTATTTACAAGGAATTAATTGTTTTTAATTTCCTGTGCTTTGCACAATAATCTGGGTAATTCAAAACTTCTGCTCTTGCCCAAATTCCAGCCCTGTGCCTGTCAGGGTGGGGGGCTGGCACGTGGGTGTAGGGAGAGTGAGCCCCCCCAACCTGAACCAGTGTGGTGCTTGCCAGAGATCCTGTGAACACATCAGGAATAAGCAGTTGCCAGTGGCACAGAATCACAGCCCAGCTCCTACTTTGTTCTGCTATCTGAGAGCAGATTTTTATCTGCTGTTTGAAATGTAGTATTTTCTTTCTGGTGGAAATCTTTTAACTCCAGCTTTTCTGACTTGTTGTTGCAATCAGATGAGTGCCTGAAAAAGGGTTTTCTTATCATTTGTTATTCTTACCCTAATTCATTTATATTCTGAGAACATTCAGAGTTTTCAGATGGGTGGGATCCCGTTTTGCTGAATGTTGTACAAAGGCTAGAATTTGATTTACTGTGGACCTACAGCAATATAGAGCTGCCCTTTCCAAGGTGCAGAGCAGAGATTAGAAGGTAAATAATACTTGTCCATGGCAGAGAATCCCTCCAGGTCAGCTTTTCACTGCACTGGGAAGGCTTTAGTCTGCCTAGAGTGTCCTCTGGAGCGTAACTGGAGGTGGGCAACGACATGAGGTGGTTCTGAGCATCTGATGGCTCATTGCCAGTGGCAAACCAGTCACCTGGTAAATGGGAACACTGGAGGCAAACAGTGGTAGGCAAAGCAGGCAGGGGAGAGGTTTTGTTTCCACAGGGATTTACACAAAACAAAAATCCTGGACTAAGAGTTAACCCAGGGCATGCTGGATGACACCATAAGCATTGCCAGGGGAGGCATGAGCAGCTCTAGGAGGGGCAGTGACAGTCAGGACATCTGGGAGAGCTCAGGGAGGCTTTGGGGCCATCACTGAGTGAGGAGATTTCTCATCACGTTGGTCCCCTTATATGGTTTGGATGCAGAGTGATCTCCAAACCCTGTTGACCCTTCATGAAATGAACTCTACTGGCAAAGAAATGATTTAAAAATAGACACCAGGGCTATTTCTGGTGTCCGTGGGAGTTTTTGTGGGGGCTCTGCAGGGGAAGAACAAAATGGCTGCTGACATTATTCCATTGGGATAAAGAAATTTCTCTGAAATGAACTTAGTGATTAAAACATCAGACTGAAGTGAGGCAAGTCCCCAGAGAGCAGCCTGCACAACACCTGAGGATGTTTCCCTGGAACACTCTGTCATGTCCTGGGAAAACATCTCAACCCTGACCCACTGGAACAGAGTTTTGAGGGAGTTCAGCCTCTGTATCATCCTCAGATTTCTTACCAGGGAAGAAATCTGTCCAGCTCAATTCAGCCCAAATGTTTGAAAGCAGCTCAGGATGCACAAGCTTGTTCCTTGGCAGGAGATAATGGGAGATCAGGTCTTTAAAACCAACATGTTAATTGTGGGGTGCCACAACTTGCAGCTCGCTTTGCAGACAACTGGGAGGTGCTACAAACATTTGCAAACCTTGTCCTGAAGACCCATGTGCTGGTCATGCATGCCCAGGCTCCAATCTGCCCCAAATGAACCAGCCCAGCAATCCCAAAGGCTCCTGCTCAGAGCCTGCTCTGGGTCCTGCTCTGCTCGGAACCTCCCGAGCCGTCCCTGGACGTTCCCCTAACACTGAGGCTGGAGACAACCTCTGTACCCTCCCCCCAGTGCCCCCAGGAGAGGAGTCAGCTTTTCCCCCTGCTGAAGCAGCCCTGGAGCAGCTCTCCCAGCAGCCTGGCCACGCTGGAATGGTGCCCATGACTCAGCAGAGGACCCCCATGTGAACAAACCCAGCAGCAGGTCACTCTGCTGCTATTTTACTGCAGCAACACGACCTACTTTAGCATCAGGATGGCCACATTTAGAAAGTTTGCATTCCTTTCTAATCCACAAACACCACTATTTTTAAACACAGTACTTTCTAAAAGTCATGCTCGTTCAGCATCTGCCTCTTCCCCAGGATGGCACAGACTCACAGCCTTCCCTGCACAGGCAGCAAAATATCTGCCCTGCCAAGCCCCACTCACCTCCTGCTCTGCTTTGGTGGAAACGTTTCCACCACAAACACTGCCAGTAATTCTGCCCAGTGATTCATTTCCTTCGTAATTAAAATTGCATGATTAAAACATTTGTGCCTCAAAACATTGCTACACTGATCTTAAAATAAAAAAAAAATCTGAAATATTAGCTCACTGTGGGTGGGAAAAAAAAACCCCTGCATAACTTTATTACTAAAATAAAACACAGTTGTGAAAGGTGCATGGGGTGATCCAACTCTTTGGATCTGACCTTGTGCTCATTGCTTATTTAGCTGCTGCAGCTTTGGTCTTAGTCACCAGGACTAAAGACTTGGGAACACCTGGCTGTGGGTAACACACCCCAACATAACAGCTGGAATTCAGAGTAGAAACCAGCCCACAAGAGGACTCAACACTTGGAAGTAGTGAACTATAAAATTAATAGCTGGTCTTCAGCCTGCCTTGGACATCTTGAGGACTTCTTACATCTGAGCTGGATCTCCCCAAAGTGCACCTTGAAGGGCTTTTTCAAAGTCAGTAAGAGTTAGAACTTTGAAAAATACATGTTGGAGGGTGAAACTCTCTCCTGCTTCCTCTGGGGTAGCACAAGGAAGCTTTAATGTAGGTGAAATCTTTCCCCTGTAAGACACCACCTTCATTACTGTTGGATTCTCCCATTTGAACTTCTGTATAACAATGGTGTTGATGTTTAGAGAGCCCTTTTTTTAGTCAGAGTGACTTGAAATGTCATGAATTGCAGGGGGAGTCAAACAACACAGGAGGCAAGAGGGGCAGAGGAGAGCAGGGCCCTGCCCGTGGTGAGCTTTGCCCTCACAACTTGCTTCATGGAGAAGGAACCAAGCAGTGAGAACCAGCCATTTACTTTCCAGGACACTTCTGCACTCTTTGTTCTAAAAATTGTTATTTTGATGCAAATTCTACCAGCCAATATCCACTCATCCAGAAAGTGAGCACAGAAAAGTTTCAGTTTGTTCTGGGTAAGCACTTGAACAAGGCTGTCCCTGGACTCTCCTCTCTTTTTAAACTCCCCTCTCTCCTAAAAACATTATGTAGGTCTTGATCTCACTACCAAAGAATTCCTGTGTTGAAAGGTTAAGCAGATATTTGTTTGGATTTGTGTTCTTTGGAAAACCAGCGTGTCCACCTCCTCCCTGCAGGAAGGGCACTGGAGAGGCTGATTGCCCAGGCAGGGATCCAATGTCACAGCAATACCAGTCCTGCACCGGGGTGGACACTGGCCTTGCTCACCTTTGCTGTGTCTGCTGACTTAACTGGAGACTAACCAAGTCAGGGAGAGGCTCCAGGCCTTTGGAAGGCTCCAGAGGCTCAGCTTTGCTGGAGGTTTAGTGAGGACAGAGCTCAAATGTCACGAGTGTTGCTCTGAGACTCAGGGCTGCGGCTGCAGCTGGGAAGGGCAAAAGGGGCATCGGGGCTGATGCCGGACATGTCTGAGTTGTGCAGGACCCAGCCTTGAGCAGCCTGGGAGTGCTCCAAAAACACCACAGGCAGGGACTCCCAAGGGTTTTAAGGAGCACTGACCAGCCCTTTAAAACTTGGAGGTGAATGAGACCATCATCATGTGCTCTGTGTGTGTGTGTGCTGTTACCTGACACGTAGAACTCGACGCTCCTCTCCTCCTCGCCAACCTTGTTGGAAGCCACGCAGTAATAGATCCCTGAGGCACTGCTGTTCTCCATGGTGAGGGTGCTCACAATCTGCCAAGCAAGGAGGAGGCAAGAAAAGGCTGTGAATGTGGGGAAGGCCTGGCAGAGGAGTGTTACAGCACAGAAACTGCTAAGAAAGTTGTTTCTAGTATTGGGTGAAGGTCACGGACACACTTGCCTCTATTAGGTTTTTGATCTCTCATCATCTCACATCACCTCAGCCCAGCTAACTTGCTTCCCTCCTCAATCCTAAACTTCTTTTTTTTCCTGTCACACCCATGAAAAACAGGGTTCTCCTCTGAGACAAGGCCAAGGTTCTTGTGTGACAACATCAGCAAAAAGCTGAAGAGAAGGTCCTGGAGGATTCATCCAAATGCAGCCCCCCATCCTTTCTGCTCCTCAGTTATGGGTTACATGGGTGACAACATCCACATTTGCATGGGAAGCAGGTATTCATATGGATGTGGCACAAAGAATCTTGCAGGATTTTGCTTTGCTTCACTGTAACCCCAGAGAGGAGAGGGAAGGATGTGGCCCCCTTGGTCCCCAGCTCACTCTTGCAGCCTGTGCTTGGAAGCTCCTTGATTCCATGACCCTTCCTCAGAGCTGTGCCAGGAGCTGTGCAGGAAGGAAGGAAGCTCTGGAGAAGCTGCTGGTGACACTTGGCAAATGCAGAAAGGGAGGATCATGAAGGAAGGAACACTTGTCCTGAGCTTCACCACACAGAAAAAGGAAGTGTTCCTGTTACTCACGGGGCTGAACTCACACACATCCTTAAGAATTTGTGTTCCTTAAACATCCCAAGTCTCTCCTTCTGTGTAGGGTCCCCTTAATGAGAGGCAGCCCTGTGGCACTGCCCTGTCCCTGTCCCCGCAGCATCACAGGCTCATACAGGACTACCCACAGACTGCGCTTTATTCATTCCTCATGTTCCTTCGGGCTGGTAGCAAGAAAGCAGAGGCTACCCAGCAAGACAGAGATGTTCTTGCAAGATGATTCTGCTTCCCCTGCAGCCATTCACCTGAGGAACTCTAAGCCCTCACATTTGGAACAAATATCACTTTCTTTGCCATCCTTTCTAAGGCCTTTGAGAATCAAAACTTATAACACCCTCTGGCCCTTTGTCCTTATCTCCAGAGAGCGCTTTGAAGTGAACAAAAGCATCTCTGGACTTTCTTTTTAATATCCTAAACTAAACTCACACATGACATTCCTTTACCCCTCATAAAGCTGCATCATGAGTGTGTCTGTAGCTGTGTGGATTGTATTTTCAGAGTTATTTAAGATTTGCTGAGCTCTGGCACTTTAAATCCTGCAGGGAAATGAGTTTCAAAGGGTTTGATCCCACGTGCATTTTACATTCTAACGGGGAACATTTTCAGCAGAATAACAGGTAAGTTGAAAAGTCTCCACTTTTCATGGGAAAACAGGAGCCCAGTAAACCCAGCTCCCTCTGGTGTCCACCAAAGAAAGAGCTGTGCAGTTCTGGGTGATTTATGATGTGAAAATAGCTGTAACTTAGATATAAAATCACCCAGAGAAGCGTCTGCTCCTCCTCCCGTTGCTGTTCCTGTAGCCCTGGGCCTGATGCCATGGGCTGTTAACAAGCACATGTTCAGAGCTCTACCCTGACTTTGAGCAGCAGACACTGCCTGTGGAATTACTGCTGAATCAGGACCAAGATCTTTCTTCTCATGATTGCTGGATCTGAGAATTTTAGGTCTGGGAATAGAAAAAGCCAATATAAATGTACGTGCTGAGGATGGAAAGGGATAAATTTGGGCAGCTCTTTAATAGTGATTAGTCTTTCTAAGTGACAGCTCTAGATGGGAAGTGGAGGATAATACTGTAGAGCCAGTCAAAAGCATAAAATATCCATTTTGGAAAATGTCCAAAGTGTTAGGGGTGACACTGTGGTTCTTCTAAACACTGATGCAATGCCTCAAGCTGTGGCCCAGAGGTAAATGCTCATGAACACACACACAGATGTTGATGTCTCCAACCCATAACTCAGGAAAAGTCTGGCAGGGTAGTGGGGAAAAAAAAAAAAGAGCAGATAGCTATACTGAGACCTCATCATAGCTAATCTCAGTTGTGTCTAGATATGAAGGTGAAAAAGATGGTGGGAAACAATCTGGGGACAAATTCTTGGGAAAAAACTACTGAGTAAAAGCAAGAAAGAATTTTCTTGTTTGTTTGCTCAAATCACTGTTATGCTCTAGGACAGCAGTGTGTTACACACCTGATCAACAAGGCAAGTTATTTGACTGACTTGTCTTACATCTAACAGTCCTCCAAAGTGTGATTTTTGAACCAGCAGCATCCAGCAGAGATCTATAGGTGATTTCAGAGCTGGAAATCCAGGATTTTGAGTGATTTTCTTGCAATAAGAATTATTACAAGAATTAATTACAATTGTTTCAATTATTATAGAATGATCTCGAGATCATTATGTATCAACATTTTACTCTAGCTGTGTGCTCTTGGGTCAGTCCCTGAGACTGGGAGTCCCATTATCTTTCCAGCATCTGAAGTGAAGTTCTCAGTTGCCAAACTAACCTCACCCTGGTTGGTTCTCAACAGAGGTGCTACACTAACAGACTACACTAAAGAGCATCCAAAGCCTCCTTCCCTCTCTATAAGACAACACAGTTTTATCTTCCACCAAAAGCAACATGAAAAGCACTCCTAAGCCACCAGCAGTGGTCTCTGCTTTTTGAAGCACCTGTAAATCAAGGAGACCCCTTTGAAGTGAACCAAGGAGATGCCAAAGTAACCTCTATTAACCCAGATGTTACGCCCCACAGTGTTCACAGTGCTCACGATTTGGCAGTTGAAATTTGAAATTTGTGTGCACTTGGTCATAGTGGCAGGTTGGGAAAAAGGATTTCATTCTTCTAAATGCCATCTCTAATGAAAAAGTGGTTTGAACTTGAGTAGCCAAACATAGGGATCTTTTCCCACTATTAGCAGTGAGAATTGTTGGCATGGACTCCTCTCTGCAGTGGCACAGCCCCAGCATTTGGGGACCTTTAGCATGGAGTGGAAAAAATTCTGAGGGTATAATCCTCTCTGTGTGCTCAGTCCATGCACCTGGTGAAGTATTTTCTGTTCCTGGAATCAGAGCCAGGATAGAAGTCTGAGACAGGGAGTGAGTCCAGAAGTGGCCACAGAGCTGCTCCAAGGACTGGATCCCTCTGCTCTGGAGCCAGGCTGGGACAGCTGGGGGTGTTCCCCTGAAGAAGAGAAGGATCCAGGGAGACCTGAGAGCCCCTTGCAGGGCTAAAGGGGCTCCAGGAGAGCTGGAGAGGGACTGGGGACAAGGGATGGAGGGACAGGACACAGGGAATGGCTTCCCAGTGCCAGAGGGCAGGGACGGATGGGATATTGGGAAGGAATTGTTGGCTGTGAGGGTGGGCAGGCCCTGGCACAGGTTGGGCAGAGAAGCTGTGGCTGCCCCAGCCCTGGAAGAGTCCAAGGCCAGGCTGGAGCAACCTTGGCCAGTGGATGGTGTCCCTGCCCATGGCATGGGTGGGACTGGGTGGGCTCTAAGGTCCTTCCTACCCAAACCCTCCTGTGATCCTGTGATTCAAAGCAGGGCTCACACCCCAGCTGCTTCCCTTGCCTTCTGCTCGGAGCCTTCACTCCCAGACAGAGCCCTGAGCTCCTGCTGAGGATAAACCTGCAACTGCCTGGCAACTCAGTGTCCCTGCAGTGAAAATTCATGAACTGTTTACAGCCTGGAAATCTGCATTTTCTACTTTACCTTCTGCTCCCTGTCCTGGCCAAGAGCAGTTCAGGCTCAATGACACATCAAAGCCCTGCCAATGAACTCCAGCCACGAGTGGAGCACAAACCGTGAGGCTGCTCCATCCTCGGCTCCTGTGCAGACGGCGCTGGGACCAATGGTAATTAATAACAAATTATTGGCATGGCATGTCTAGACATCTTCCCAGTGGGAGCTGGATGAGATCCTGGGAGTTCACTGCATACCAAACACCACACATCCCAGCCTGTGACTGGATTTGCAAGTAAAGGGCTCCATTTCCTATGACTTAACCTAAAGGCCACCCAATACTGCGAGCCCAAAGAGGGCATTATTAGCTAATAAATAATGACTATGAAAGAATAGACTAAGTTTAAAACTCAGTAAGAAAAGGAATAAAATGACTGAGCTCTGAAGAACAGCTATGATGAGTAAATAGACACTGCTGCTGGGAAAACTCCTAATGGAATAGTTCAATAAAGTCCGTATGTCCTGCACTGTAATATTCCAGAGCTGATAAAAAGAAATTACTTTAGAAGCAGCCAAATAACATTCCACAGCCATGTACCCTGAGTGTTTTAAGACATCTTGTAGTAAGGACAGAGCAACAAGACCTTTTCTTAAGCTGGAGCCAGCATGAATTAACGTATCTCGTTGCTCCTTGCTTTCTCTTTCCTTTGTCTAATCCCTCCCTCCAACAGCTGTAGTTAACAGTTCTTTCTCTTTCACTTCGTTAGCTCTGCGTGGGTGAAAATGAGGAGTGCAAAACGTGGGTGGAAAACTTCTCAGCTGTCTGACTCTGGAAGAGCTGGGCTGGAGGTGCGAGAGGGAGACGGAATTACAGGAACTTCAGCAGAGACCCCGCGAAGAAAATATTCAACTAACTCCCAATCCATCTACTTGAATGGCACAGAATAACACTTGTTTGCATAGCCTGACAATTCTGATCCATGATGTTGGTTCATTCATTCAAAACATGCTAAAGGATGGACTGAGGCTGAGTGGTAAGAGAAGCCTGTGAGCCAGCTGAGACCTTCCATGTTTGCTCCTGTCTCGGGCAGTGGGTGTTTCTCTCCCTGTGCAAGGAGAACAAGCCTCTTCAGAGAGTGCAGCAGGAAAGGTGCTGGACTGGGCTGGAAACTGGGGAAACTGGAGGCTTGAGGTGCCTCTGGAGGAAATGGCATTTCTTTATCTCTAGTACAGATGGGCAGATCACCCTCTGGCCCTGGGATTGGTGGGAAGGTCCTGACCAGGACTGAGCAGTGACCACCCCCTGCATCTTCCTCACAGCCTGTGACTGCAGGAAGGAATTTAGGAGGGCAGGGAAGACACAGGGCCATTTCTGATGTCCTTGCTGCTCACCAGGCTCTCACAAGGCCTGTCAGGACAGTGTGGTGCAATCCGTGTTGTCCTGTGCTTGGGTAGTGCCTGAAACATCTGGGCTGCTCTCCCAGGGAGTGGATTCCATGTTCCAAACCCCTCCTGTGCCTGTTCACCTTCCCTGCCAGGCACTGCTGGACAGGCCTGGTGGAGCTCACTGACACTGGGCACCCACATGGGGACAGGTTTAATCCCCCTGGCTGAGCTGCTCACACACTGTGCACCAAACACACCCCACTGCTCAGTGTAGCCTTTCTGTTCCTCCAAGAGGTCTAAAACTGGCATTTTTGGGTCAGTTTTCTCAAGTGGTTGCAGAAACACCCCCGTGGCCAGGCCACTCTCTCACATCTACATGAAAGGGAGAAGAGAGATGAAAAGAACCCCCCAGTGAGGACTGAATTATGGATGAGCCTTGCTGTTCTCCTCTGCTGGCTCCTCTTCTCCCAAGCTCAGGCCAGGGTGTTATTTTGCTAACAGGAAAGAAAACAAAATAGTAACCTAACTCCTTGTGACTTGAAGAGGAAATTCAGGCCGTTCCTGCAATCACAGGTGTTTCACCTGGTTGGAAAAAGCAGGATTCAGAGGGAGGTACATGGGGCTTTAAATACCAAAGGGAAAAGTTCAATATTGACTCAAAACCACTGGGAAAATGACTCAAACACAGTGCAGCGGCCTCAGCCATTTGACCAAAACTTCAGTGAAGTCCATTATACCCTTAACCATAACCACATGCTTTTCCTTAGGGATGAGGCTCAGCCTTTGGAAGGAGGGAAGGAGGTGAAATTCACTTCTCTATCTATGGAATAATAATGGAATCATCGTTAAGATGATGATGACAAGACAGCTCAATTTTACACGCAACTCCTGTCAAGAGTTGTCTGAAGATCTTCATGTGATCAAAGAGCACATCAAACACCAGGGGTTTGCTGGAAAAATGTGTGCTTGCTGCTTTGCCAGCTTGCTTTGAGAAAGCTTCTGGATCTGGTAATCCCAGGGCAGTTGTTCCCATGTTTTTATCAGCTCTAGACAGTTAATGCATGTTTTCATGCTGAACCAGCAAGTGTTGCTGCAGCTCTTGGAGGGTGAACTCTGGGGATGCTGAGGAATCCTAGGGATCAGGTGAATTCCAGCTTCTGCTGCATGATCTAGCATTCATTGACAGGCTCAAACCCCACAGGCAAATCACCAAGCTCAGCTAATCCCAGCTTCATAACACAGTCCATGAAAGCCCTGCTCAGTCACACTCCAGCATCTCCATTATTTTATCTGCCCAGTCAATGCTGATGAATTACTTGCACCAAGTGCTGAAACCTGAGGTTCATATATCTAATTATATTCAGTCATAATCTAATTATATTAATTTGCATAAATCTTAATCAGGACATAAAAATCATTAGGAAACACCTCAGACTGTGTTTTCAGCCAGTGGATCAGCAGGAGATGAAAACAATGAACATACTATAAAGTGTAAAATTGCGGGGCTCGTAACTTTAATACTGAAATACGTAAAAGCTGAAGTTAAAGGGTTGTAGGGTGAGCTACAACCCCCGTGGAGCATGTCTAAAACCGAACAATTCAGGATGTCTGGGGTGTGCAGAAAGAGCTGAGATGCTGTGCAAGGAGCAGCCTCGGGGCTGTTGGTGGCACTCAGAGTGCCCCAAGCTCCTGGGGACAAGGACACCTTTGAGGACTGCGTGGGGACCTTGGATGGATGTTCCCTTGTGTTCCTCACTTCCACAAAGCAGGACAATTCAGCAACCAAGAGATATTTTGAGTCAGAGCAACTGTGAAAACTCTTTTCTGTGGGGACTAATATAACTTGAAGACTAATCATCAGACACGAACTAAGCTCTGGGACACCAGATCATATATTCTGACAGACTGTATATAGAGATATGTGTGGAGGGAAACAGTAGCCAGGAGAGCCACAAAGCTCTTGTCAGCCCATGCAGCAACCAGAAAGTCTTAGAAAAGGACAAAACTTTGTAGGTACACATGTTGCTGACCTCCATTTCTGTAAGTAATTAGTACTTTGTAGGGATCTAAAATTCTTACAGAATATATGGAAACCAGAGCTTAAGGGGCACTATGCCATCTAAATTAATCCAACTTATAAATATCTTCCAGCAATGGAAAAACTCGGAAATGAAAGGCGAACAGTGATTTTCTCCTTCCCAGCCCAGCCTCCATGTTTTCAGATTATGTTTAGAACTGGAAAGTCTCCATGAGAAAGAGCAGATGGCTAAGGCCCTGGTCCTGCCAGATGCTGATTTAGTCTGGACCTAATCCAGAAGAGCACTTTAGCTTTGTGCTCAACTTTAGGCATGGGAGTAACTCAAGAATCATCCTCTGCTTAAAGATGTACCAGGACATAAGTTGCATCATCCAGCACCTTGCAGGATTAGACCATCTGGACCATCCACCTCAAAACCTGTACCTGCAAACCCACTCCTGAAGCCACAAGCTTCTGTAAGTCCAACAGGTGAATCAACTGTCCAAGCCAGAGCACAGCAGAGCCAGGAGGCTGTGATGGGAAGCCCCAGTGGAACAACTCAGCAGCTTCCCAAGGGTCAGCATGGACAAGTCTAAACACCACTCAGCACCACCACAGGTACCCAGGAGGCACTGAAGAGGTAATTCCTGGCTGGGATCTCTGCAGCTTACACAGGAAGAGTGATCCCAGTGCTGGTGGAAGGGGGAGCAGGCAGGGAAGGGGAGAAGGAAGGCCTTCCCACCTTCATGGAGCCAGTAACATGGCTGGCAGCCCAGATGGGTGAGGAAACGTGGACAACTCCAGCTGAGGCAGGCAGGGCCTGCAGGTACCTGCACACCCTGAGAACAAGACTAGTTAGCTCTGGCCACTGCAGGCCTCTCACATCACACCACTGTTCTGCTCCTGCTGCTGGGAGGAGGCAAAGCTGGGCAGGACAAAGTGCTCTCTAAGTGTCTCAGGGTCCTTATCTGTGCTCACTTCACAGGACCCCTCGCACTGAACTGCTCTTACACTTCTCAAGACTGAGGGAGACACAGAGGGTTTTGACCCAAAACTCTTTGGAGAGTTTGAAACAGGCCGTGTGACATCATTCCCAGAATTCTGGTGTTTATAAGCAGTGAAATGATCCCAGAACTGGGGAATTCAAAGCATGCTAATAACCCACAGCAGCTTGGGAACCACGGGACAGAGCTCCAGGACAGAGCTGCATGTGAGCACAGAGCCCTGGGAGCAGCCCTGGATCCCATGGCATCCCATGACATCATGGCTCAGACTGCATCCCACACATACCTTTGTTTTATCCCCGTGCTTCATGGGCATGTTCTCAATACTTCTGATCTTGTTGCCTGTGACCACGTTCTCCCGAACCACCACTCTCTGCCCCTCGGGTTTGCACCTGCAGGGAGAGGAGCAGAGATGGTGTTCAAGAACAAGACACACCACAGATAACCAGGGAGGTGTGCTGAGAAGATTGTCAGTCTTAGACAACAGTCTTCAGTCTTGAAAAACTCCCAGAAGTCTGCTGTCACTCTGTGAAACTACTGTATCCCTTCATTACAGCATCTCAAAACTATTTACAAACCACCTTGACAGAGGTAGACAAAGATCAGCATATGACCAAATAGGAACTCCCCAAACTTTCCAAAGGTTGGAAGTGGAAAATACTGGGTAAATAATTAAATCATGTGAGTTTAATCTGGCTAATATGAGTTATATTTCCAAATTCAAAATGCCAGTCACTCAGAACTGCGGGGAGGTGATTGTTGCTGGGTCTGTCTGCTCAGCTTTCCAACAGGAAGTGTGGGCGGAGGGAGTAGAGTGGATAAATACTGGGATAATGACAGCAGAAGGCTCCTTTAATGTTGCCCATTCCCCAGTAGACAGCACATTTGTGCCAGTTATCAATCTTCATTCTGGAATATGGACAAAGAGCAGCGTATGGAACATCATGTGGAAAGGCACATGGGCACCATCCCAGGCAAAGGGCTTTTCTGTCTTCCTTAACTCGGAAGAACTGAGCAGACACAGGTTTTCTCATGCTTAGAGGTGCAAAGGCTCTGAGCCCACCGCAGGGTTACGGGAGGTAAAATGAATCTCGACATCTGTAAGTGCTGACCAAGGGCTGATCCTGCAGGAAACGAACCCATAAATCAGCCCTGCCTTGGTCAAAGCCACACAAGACACTTGGGCAACTCCCTGGGTCAAGGGAGGGTTTATAGCTCTCAAAAGAGCCTAATTAGATGTCTTGAGTGACTTCCTGCAAGGCACAATCCTGTCCTGAGGATGAAGGGAAAAAACCCGGAGGAAGTCAATCACATCACAGCTCTAAGGAACAATGATGGTGTTTTGGGATTCAAAGTGCACTGGTGAGGCAGAGGAGGGGGAAGAGAAAGAGAGAGAGAGAGAGGAAGTGAGACAACAGAAGGAAACGGGGTCTGTGTCATTTCCCACAGGAATCCTCCTCCAGCTTCTGCTGGCGAAAGATAAGGCTGCCCCAGGGGCCAGGAGAGGTAGAGCCACTCTGCAATTGTATTTAGATTGATAAGATCAGAGAGGCAGAGCTGGAACAAGGGTTATATGAGGTCCTTTGCCAACAGGTCACTGGTTTGAGTCTGGCTCAGTTCAGCATTCATGACCAATTCTCTCTCCCTACACAGAAAGGCCTGGAAAAGATCTCAGGTCATCTCTGTGGCCTTCCTACGGAATGCAGAACCTGTTTCCATGTGGTGTTTCCATTCTGCTCTGGTTGAACTCCCTGAAGCAGCAGCTCCTGTTGCTGCCCTGCAGTGCCAACAGCCTGACCTAAGCCAGCAAATCTTGGCTCCTTATTGCCATGGGAGCAGTGGAACTCCCTGGCTGAGGTACCGGGATACTGCCCTGGAGAGGGACACAAGGTCCCTCTTTAGACCCAACCTGAGAGTGGATCACCCAACACCACTGGGACTGCTGCAGCAGAGAGCCTGGGAAAGCAGCTTCTGCGTGCTTTCTCCCTGAGTCATGGCTGTCTCATTGCACTTGGAACAGCACTGGACTGGTGACAATGTAAGGAACTATCTGACACTTTTCTCTCTTGCTTTCTAGACCTGCCTTATTTTTTTTATGGGTGGAAAACCTGCCTTCAGCCCTCTCATTGCAGAGAAGAGTTGAAGTGGTCACTTTAAACTTACTTCACACAGTTCAGATAATATACAAGGTGCCTGTAAGTCAAGAAGAACATACACACCAGACATAAGTTGGGCTCATACCCCTGGAGATCTTAAATGGGGAATCACTGCTTGGGGTTTTAACCAACAGAAATAAGACGTGGTGGAAAGAAACAGTGACTTGGAACTACCATTCTGGAACATGTTCACCCTTCGGAGTGTCACTTACACTGAGTCTGTGAGGCTGCAGGGCTGCCACTTCCACTCGATCCTGGGCTCAGGATTCCCACTTGCAGTGCAATGGATCTTGTCTTTACTTCCTAATTCCACCCGCACGATCTTATCAAAATCAGTTTCCTTTTCGTAGATTTTGGGTCTCTCTACAGGAAAAAACACAACACACCACAAAAAAATGCAAATGAGCAAATTTACTTCCACGGTCACGATCCTGGTCCTGTTTCCATAAAGAGTTTTGAAACCTTTGGCTGGGAGAAGTGGTGATCTGATGAGGCTCTTGATGTGCTGGGGGAATTCCCAGCAGTACTACTGGGAGCATTCATCTGCAGAAATGTGGGTGTTGGCCATGCTATTTCAGAACTGCAATGCTACCACGTTCATCCTAATCACCCTCAAATGTTGTTGTGGACCTGCTGTATCCTGGAAAAGTTACGCCATGAAACACCTACTAGTCAGGCACTGCAGGATCAGGGTGTGAGTCCATGTACTGTGGGCATGTACTCCTGAGAGGAACCTTATCAAGCAGCTGCTGCTCTGCAGTGCTGTTACCATTGTGCAGGCCCTCAGGGGTTGGCAAAAACAGTCTTTTTGATCCGAAATCTTTGCCTTCCTTTTCTGTTTATGTGTAACGTGCTCTGGACGAAGGGGAGAAGAAAGCAAGGAAGAAGTGGCGTGGAGAAAACACTCACAGAGTAATGCCAAGGAATTCTCACCAGCAGCAAACCCATTAAAAATGTCATGGCATTATTCACATCTGGAGGGGTTGCAAGATCACACCCTTGGACTGGAAATCTCTCAAGAACAGACTTTAGTGTGACACTTTGAGGGCTGCTTGTTGCCAGCAGGAAAGAAAGGCTTGGTCCCCTCTCCTTCCAGCTCCCACAGGAACACACGGAGAGGAGAAATAACGCTAAAAAACCCCCAAAGTGAACTGAACTTTTCCTAACCTCGCACAGGGTGGGTTGGAGTTTGGGGTGAGAGCACAGGCTCTTCCCTTATGCAGACAGCTCTGCCCATCCCTCACCGTATCTCTTTGTCTGCTTCTCATAACAGGAAATCAAACAGATTTATTGGTCGGGGTCCTCCTTGGGACACCCCAGTGCAGCCAAGTGTGGCTGCTCTGCACCGAGGCCTTTTGACAACTTGGGAAGTGAATGCAGATTAGATTTCTATTTTTTGGGTTAACTTATTTCTTCTGCTGTCAAGGAGACCCAAGATATGTAAATATGAGCTACTGCCCACCTCATCAATCTTGAGCCCTTCCCCTCTTTTTTTTAATAGCTTTTTTTCCTTTCCACCCCTTTACTCTTTCGAGAGGACTGACCAGGCTGATCCCATGTCTTGGTGGGATCCTCGCTTTCCATCTCTCATGGTCAGACTCTGAAAGATCTTCTGACCTCATCACTGTGTGAAAACCCATCAGCATTTCCTTCTCCACCACAGGGAAGGAGCACTGACTGGAGCTGGGTCAGCCATACCCCATGCCGTAATAAAACATTATCTGCTTTAAAGAACCTTCATTAGGTCCTGATTAACCTTTCCCCTCAGAAACCCAAATGACAGCCCATGTTTGGTGTGGCTCTTGTGTTCCCTTCTGCTTTTTTGATCCCCTTTGGTTGGGTCTCGTTTCCCCCACACATGATGTGCTATGAGGCTCCAAACCTCCCCTCCTCACTCCTTTGCTCCTCCAGGGAGAGGGACTATCTGTCTCTGAAGGAGAAGATGGAGAAGGGAGCAGACAGGGGAGACTTGAGCCCAGGGTGAGGGTCTCTCACACTGTCCTGCCCCTCTGTGACACACACACAGTGTTTCCTGAACCGCATCGCTCTGGCTCACACGACGTTCTGCTGACCAAGTGCTTGGAGATTCTTGAGCAATTCTCAGGAAAACGTTGAAATTCCTTGTAACTGGCATCTCATTTCCCACCATAAAATTATTTCTGATCATAAAACTAATTCTGTAAAGCTCCCCAGAGAGAGAAGTACATTTTTCATTATCTCGGACATTTTTTCTTTTCAGTCTCAAATCCTGTGTTTGGCATTTCTGGACTGCACTCAAAAGCATGATTTTCACTTGGAGAAAGAGACTCTGAGTTCAGTGTGAAAGGTTACTCAAGTGTTATGTTTCTGGGCTGTAAGAACAAAGGCTTACACACTTAGGGAGGGAGACTGTGTGGATTTGTGTGTGTGGAAGAGCATGGGGGCACAAGGGTTGATCACAGTCTTTCAGTATCAGGAGATTTTTCTGTATTCTTGGTTGACTGTTATTTAAATTGTCCTTCTAAAAAAGAAATCATAATTTTAACTTGATCCAATTCTAACAAGAACATACAGGAGTGACAAATTACTTTACTGCACAGCACTATTAAATATGACTCGAGACCTAAAATGAATCAAAATGATTCATCAATTGAAATAATCATTATTTATGAAGTTTAAGCAATTATTTTCTTAAAATTTGAGGGGTTGGCTAAAAGTGCCTCCCCATCTGTTCTTTGTAACACAGTCAGTGAGGGGTCATAGCTAATTATGGGCACGACACGCAGAGATTGAGGCAGTTCCTTGGTGTCTCCCTTCCCCCTGCAGGTTGGGATGGAGGTGGGTGGCACTCTGCAAGTGACTCTGAACTGCAGCTGAACACAGTGAGGATGAGGCTCTTCCACAACCCTGAACGTGCCTCCTCTGTGCCAGGGGGGTGTTGGCCCTGTTGGTTTGTGGTGGGGAATGCAGAGGGCTTGGATGAGGGATATTTCTTGGGATGAGAACTTCCCAAACTTTGCTCACTGTCATGGCCGTTCTACCTCCTGTTGTGCCATCCTGAAGCTTTTCAATTCCCTTTGCTCAATGCTGGGCCAAATCCTATTTCCAGGAGTTGCCTCCCTCAGTGATGGAACACATTAATGGGGCTCTGTGGTAGGACTGGCCTTTTAGACTGGCTCAGACTGGGTGGTTGCTCAGCGGGTTGGCAGCACTTTCCACATCAGCCTGCTGAGGAGTTTTGAGCCCAAAGCCTGGGATTACTGAGAGTGCACATAGCAGTGTGCTTCTCAGGCAACTCTCCCTCCTCCAGACAGTGCTTTGCTCTTTCCCCTTTGCCCACTAAGCAGCACAGTGGATTTTCCACGAGCTCATCCCTGCTCGAGTCCAGGTGTGGGGAAGGCTTGGGGTACAAATCCACTTGTGAGCAATGCCAAATCCAAGGGCATTTCTTGTTGCATCCAAAGTGTGGATTTCATTAACACACCTATACCTGGGTTTTCAGCATGCAGAAGAGAAGGAGCTGTTGGGAGCAGGGAGCTGTAGGACTGGAGGGTCTCCAGAGGTCCCTCCAACCCAGCCATTCTGTGCTTCTGTGATTGAGTGATTTAGTTCCGTGCTTGGTGATTTCACAGGCATGGCACTACTGGCAGAACAGGAGGTGGGTAATCAAGGAAAGCACCTCTGCACAGCCCTTGTTCCCACTGCTCCTTCCCTCCTCCAGGAACTGCAGAGCAGGGTCCTCCTGCATCCTCGGAGCTCTGGGACTGTGCCGAGCCTGACCTGCCCCCTCTGCCACCCTCACCTTGGGTCACCTCCCTGTGGATCCTTGTCCCAGCCAGCAGCACCTGCTCCAGTGGTGCTGAACTGCCAGAGCAGATCCTCCCTCACACTTCCCTCCTGATCCAAATATCCTTTGCTAGCCTCTTCCTTGGCTTTCCACTCCCCCTGCACAGGGATCTGCTGCTCCCTCCCAGCCTCCCATCTCATCCCCTTGGCCATCACCCTCCCAGGCTGGATTTTCTCAAGCAGAAGCCAAACCAACCTTAAAAGCTTTCTGCTGCCTGGCTGCCTGAGGAAGGCGCGATGTGCAGATGGCTTTAAATGTATCCAAAGAAATGGCTTTTCTCCCTCCCTGGCTCCAAGTGTGACTGTATCCCCAGCTCGCTTTGCGGAGGTGCAATTGCTGGTGTGAGAGCTGACCTGAATAACTAAACACTTTGCTGCTGCTGCTGCGCTGGGAAATGCAATCAAAAAGCAGTTCTGTTTACTGTGCCTTTCAAATTGATCAGCATTATGCAAATCTCACCTTACTTTCTGGTGTTATCTCTACTTTGTGGCATTAGGAACAAATAATATGGGCAAGGATTAGGACATTTAACCCTCTGACGTTACTCCCTCTACATTCAGTGCAGGTGCTCTGAGGGGTGGTACACCTGTCACCCAGAGGAGCATCCAAATACAGAGAAAGTTTCTCTGCCTTTTTTAGGGAAACTTTGCTTTACTCTCAGCGACCTCTCACAGAACTGCCATTTATGTGCCTTCCCCTCTACCGTTTAAACCAGGCTTCAAAAAATGTTTTCTTATGAAGCACATCATTAAAATAGCACAGAATGGCCAGTGGAACATAAGTCTCAGCCTTAGGTACTTTGCTGGACATGGGGCTTCGTTAAAACCATTGATACAGTGGCAACTGGTTTGCTATTTATCCTTTCCCAAAAGCAAAAAATATTTGCACTTCAGAGTCTCTCATCTGATGTTCCTGCGGCACTTAATGGAAACACAAGCTCTGCAAGTGGAGCCAGGTGAATATTCTGTAAGGCAGAGAGGGATGTTATTAATGCAGACTGGGACTGGGCAAACAGGAGGGAAAGGGAAAACAAATCCCAGAAAGAGAAAGTTGTCTGGGCTTGGCTCAAAAGTGATCTCTGGAGTTTGGTGAGGGTTTTCTGTCTGTCTTTTCTGGAAAGGGAAGGGAAGGGAAGAGAAAATGAGTAAAATGACCTTAAAACACAACTTTTGTTTCAGACTGACCACGACATTGTGTTTGACCCCACTGATTTTCTCTGAGAGCTTGTTCTGGGCTGGTTCTGGCTGCTGTTTTATTTCCCATAGCTCTGCAGCCAGGGCTGCTGTGAGGTGGGTGAGCAGCACCGTCCCCACGGCACCTCTGGGGAAGCAAATGCCACGACGGAACGAATGAGCGGCCAGAATCTCTGTGAGTCACCGCCACGGCCAGGAACAGAGGGAGGGGCAGCGATTATCGCTCTCCTGCCTAATCCCCAGTGCACACATTCCCTGCTGCTCCATTGTAATCCGCTGTGGTGGGCTGGGAATGCCAGGGGATGGGAGCCAACGGGAGACAAACCGGGCAGGTGGATCCCGTAGGAACAGATACGAACAAAAATCACAGGGCACTTGACCTGCCCTACAGGGCATTTTGTTGTTCAAATGGCAGTGCAGCTTGGTATTGTTTTTTTCTGACCTGGCACTGTCACTTCTGGATGTGTCTCTTGCCTGAGTAGGAAGAAAGCTCTTCTCCAGTCCTGTACCACCTCTCCCAGAGCTGTCATTCACCCCTGATGCACCCAAGCTTTGGGACAAAAAAGAAAAAAAAAGGGTTTTCCCTTTCTGTCTCTCCCCATCTCACAACATTTTGTTGTGGCTAAACAGAGTTCAAAAGCAAATGTGTAATAATGAACTGCTTCATTTTAAACAGAGCAGACAGTTTACTAGGATTTTTGTCTCTGTCCCCTTTTCCTGCTTTCCAGAAGAGAAAAACACCCATTAATACCTGCAGGCTTGGCTGAGGGACACCATGGGAAGCACATGCTGCCACTTCCCCACCTGCCCCCACTCGGGGTTTTGGGGGCTGTCAGACAGAAATTGCTGCTGCAAAGACAACTGACTCAAATGCCTTGGATTCTTCTGGCAAACTCCAGCAGGCCCCCACCTTCCTCTTCCTAAAACTGCTTTGGCTACTCCCAACAACACGAAAATAGCTCATCTGAGTTGTTCTTTAGGGGCTCTCCTGGGAGTGCCCCGAGGCTGAGCGGGGCTGGACTGGGGAGCTGGGACTGAGCAGGGTCTGCCTGATGTCAGGGGGGATGCTCTTCAGATTGTGTCCTTAATTAGTGTGCTGGAAGGGCCCTCTGCAGCCTCCTTGTGCTGCTACACTTTTTCTTTTCTTTCATATAACTCCTGGAAAAAGTCAGTTATTTCTCTCCTGTCTGTGTCTGATAAAGGAGACTGGAAACACAGGCTGGATCTCCTTGCCCTTGCTCTCCCCAGCTGAGTGTCCTGCATCCAGAGCACTGAGCTCAGCCATCACTGCCAGAAGCCAGGAGGAAAGCAAAGCCATGGGCTTGAGGAGGAAAACACTGGAAGAGCAGTTGGATTGAGCCAGACCCTGGTTTATTTTGGGATTTCTAGTTTGCTCGGCTGGCCCAGGAGGTGGAAAATTGGATTTTCTATTTTGCCTTTTGCTGAGTGGCTCATCCTCCAAGGAGCTGTGCGGGAGCTGGATGGGATGCACAAAGGAAGGCCAGCCCTGGCAGGACACCGCAGTGTGCAGGCAAGGCATTTTGTGTGGCCCTGGTTCTTGTCTCTGGCTCAGTCCTTCAGCCCAAACATCAGCTGGATTTCGCTGATAATCCAAGGAAAGCCTTGTTTCTCACACTGCAGCAGTGTTCAACTCAGATTTCAGTGCCCCTTCCAACACCAGAGACTCTGCCACTCCCCCCTCTGTCCTCCCCTGGCTTTAGCAGAGATCCACCACTCTAAGATCTGCTTTTGTCTGAACTGGCAGGGCCCAAAAGCATTAACCTCGTCCTCAAGGCTCTTTGCCCTCTCCAGACTACTCTGGGTCCGGGTGAGGCGATGGGGTTTTGCTCACATGGATCACCACATATTTACTGGCTTTTACCGAGGTCACTGTGGGCTCCTTTGATGTCAACTCATCCCTTCAAGCCAAGGAAGGTCAGGCACAGAACTGCCTTTGCCTTTGATTTTAAACCAACTATGAAGAGCTGACCTGGCTGCAGAGTGGGGCAACGTGCATCATTAGGAGCTCTGGAGCTGCTTCTCCCTGGTAACATGTGGAGGTGCAGCCAGTGCCTCGTTGTCATAACAAAGCACACGGCAATGCACACGTGAATTCCCCTGCATCCCTCTTATTCCAGGACACAGGGAATTCACCAGGAGCCAGTGAATTTCTGCTGCCTGTGGTAAAGGCTATTTCTAGCACTTAATCCTGCATTTCTTATGGATACAACACGAGCTTGGGAGATTGAGGACTCTGCGAGGGAAGGTAACTTCAGTTGGCTGGAGCAGCTGGAACCCAAAGCAGTATTTGCTGGAAGAGCCTTGAGGGAGCACAGGAGAGAAACTTTGGGACAAAGAAGAAAGGCAAAGGGTGAAGGAGGTTATTCATCCCATTTTGGAATTAACTTATGCTTCAGTACACTCCTCACTCCCTATGTGGTGGCCAGAGCACGCTGACTGCTCCAAAAGAGCTCAGCAGGAATCCTGATGGACATGGATGACTTGGACAAGGGTGAGAATGAAACACAGCCTGCTTGTCCAGAAATAGATCTGAGGGGGTTGTTTATGTTTTGTTCTGAAACTGCTTTGCACTCCAGCCTGGAATAACTCTTTTCTCCCACATTTCTCCTTCTTGGCTGGCTCAGATGTTCAGCCACCAGCTGTTTGCTAGGATTGTTCCTTCTCCTTGCTCCCTCCCTCCCAAATTCTTCAGGACATTATTTTCTCGAAGCTTTTCTCAATAAGAATTTAATCAAACAAAACAAAAACACAGCAACCCGCCGCTTCTTGGACAGTGTTTGATGTGTAAATATGTAAAGAAGGAGTGTTTTGAAAATGCAGTCAGCTGCCTCCTGGGGACTTGAGTCCTACAATGAGCCAAGGTGACTCCACAACGAGATATGTGCTCCTGCAAGATTAAATTCCAGCTGCAGTGGGAGCAGGGGTGACCAGAGGCACAGTTAAGCCACTTCTTAAAGTGACATTTTTTGAATAGCAGCACGGTTGTCCTCCAGGCCAGGCAGCTCCTTGTGTAGCTTGTCAGCCAGGTCCTCGCCTTGGGCTGGGGTTGCTCTCAGTTCCCACCCTGCAGCTCTGGAGTTATTTGCCCATTTTGCTCCCTTTTCACTCTCTGGAGCCCAGACAGTGATACCCCTGCATGCACTTAGCAGTTTTATGGCCAAACCAACCTGGGGAGGAATAGTTGGTAATGTTCTCCCATGTAGTGAAATACCCTGTACAGTGGATGTCAGAACTACTGTGATTGCTCCCAGTTAAGTATCCAGGAGGTGACTCACAGGAAAGCTGTAGCAGTGCAGGTCAGGAGAGACACTGCATCCAGGGCTCAGGCAGGTGAATTCTGATCTTGTTCTCATCCTGCTTAAAGGATTCTCCTCTGCTGCCATTATTACTGAATAAAATACACTGCAAAAATTAATACAGTGCCATTTCGTGGACAAGTCCTGTTGCTGCTAATACTGTTTGTGAAAAACAATTCACAGGACTAGTAACTTTAAACTTCTTCTATACCTCGTCCAAATTTGCAGCTGATGGGTTTGTCACAGCAGGCTGACTGCCAGCAGTACTACCTGTGGCACTTGGGAGCATTAATGACGGATTATTATGAAGAGACTCTCAGAAGAGGAGGTTGGGTGATTACTGATCATTTCTTTAGTGCCAGCAACAGAAAACATTCAAATGACATTGATCTTCTCATTCAAAAGTCTATTTAAATGATTTTCCCTCTTCTCTTTCACTCTATGGATCAGAACTCACTCCCTCCCACAGATGCAGATCTGAAATGCAAAGACTGGCCACGGTTTTTTGGAGCAATCACTCAAAAATGTTTCTCCCCGGTCTCAGGGAGCTGGTACCTGGTTATTACTCAGCAGGAGGTTTATCAGGAGCTGAACTGCTGCAGGCTCCACCTTTTAGACTCAATGCAAAACTGATACTCCTACCACTGTGTGCACTTGAAGCCCAAGAGGATTTTTCCATCAACTCTACTAATCCCCATGTTCCGATTCCAGCGTCAGTAATTGCAGACTGCTTGTGGCTCCAAGCAGAGACATTAATCAACCCTCCAGCTCAGAGGTGGTGGGCAAGGTAATCCCTGCATGAAAGGGCTACAAAGCATGTGTTGGTCTCCTTCTCTGTCTGTGTGTCTGCCGAGGCTCCAAGCAATTTAATCTGTCCAGGTGTGATACCAGGATATCAGTCATGATGACTGGAGATAAAGCGTCAGGTTATTTGCAGAGACTTAAGGGGAAAATTCCAATCTGCCTTCACTTGGGAGCTTCAGAGTGGGTTTGAAAATAAAGCAAAGGATGCTTTTTCCAGATCTGGAAAAGCAGTCCCTTTACTCTGGTGGGAAGCACAAGAAATGGGCAGTTTGCTGCTCTTGGATAAGCTCCAAGAGCAAAATGTGCCTTTTTGGTCTCTGCCCACATGAATCACAGCAAAATGAGCCTCTCCTTGGTCCGAGGGCTTCACACACGTCAGGGTGGGGCTGCAGGGACGAGCCTGGCAAAGGCAGGAGAGATTCCCTGGGTGATCTGTGTCAGCCCTGCCTGCAGCCAAGGCAAACACCCCCTTTGTGTTCAGCCTTCAGCTGAACCCACGGCATTCCTGGGCACGTGTTTGCCTTGCTTGCTCTCATTTCTGCCACGGCTTGCTGTCAGCAGGAAAGAGGCACTTGCTGTGCATTTTTCCTGTGCTTCCCCAGGTGACAGTTGCTCCTGCAGGAGCTGGACTTTGCAAGCTCTTGAGAAGGGGTGGGTTTGCAACTAAATACTTATTGCTGGTGGAAGTCTTTGCTGGGCTGAGCCCGCAGGAAGGCTGAGGATGAGTACCAGGCATGTGAGGGGCAGGATCCACCATCCTGGACACACAGTGGAGATGAAAGGCTTGTGCTGCAGTGAAGAGCATGGGATGGTTTCCTCCTGAAATAGCATCTTGCCGATAGGAACAAGGGCTGTTTGTTTTTCATCTGCCTGTTTGGGGAACGGCTGCCCTTCCAGTAAACGGTCTGCTCTGCACGCAAAGACCAATATTTACCTTGACAAGATAGTTTATTATCATTCTTAATTTTCTCTTCCTCTGAACGTTTCCGTTCTCTTAACAAGAGGCAAAACCATTGTATGGAAAAACAATCTCAAGTGAACAAATTGCTCAGCTCAACACACTCCTCCTCAGCTGAGCTGCAGTACCTGACCATAAGCATGTTCTTAGCTCTGTCCACTCCTAAATCACCCATTAGTTTATGTCAGGCTTAAGCTTAAGCTTTTTTAATCTACCATATATTTTTTAGCATTTTTAATAGACCGGATGTGCCTAAGTGACAAGTCCTCCATTTTTTAGGCGTTATTCCTTTCTGAGAGGTGAAACAAGAAAAACACAACTGCTGGAAGTTACGTGGTGCAACAATACAGAAGTATATAAAAAAATGGAAAATTGAGGCTATTTTTAGGTGTAAAAAGGGTAAGGAGAGAAGAATTCACCACAGAAAAAAAAGCAAACCTGTCTCAATAACTTTATCTACCTGACTGCCCAAGTGAACCTCAGGAAATACCAAGGGAAGCAGAGTTTTGCTGAACTCCTGCTTGTCCTCATGATTTAATCTCTGTTGCCAAATTCAGTGGATTAAAAGAGGCAGTGGGTGTGCAAAGGGACAGTGTGCCTTTGTCTTCCATTTTCCCAGTGAGAGAGGTTAATAAATGGGACTCCCATATCTATTTTCCCTCTATGGCAAGTGAACCTGCTTCAGTGCACACCACAGTTTACTGCAGTTTTCTCCAGATTCCCCTGAAAATCAACCTATCTCTCAAGTGCTCCCAGCAGGTAAAAGACAGAACAGAAAATACAGACTTGGGAAGTGTATCTGGAGCAGGATGATAGACAGACATGAAAGCCAGGGCAACTTATCCAGTTCCTTCCCTCAGCCCTACTGGGACTCTTCCTGTCCCAACAGATGTTCTCCAGTTCTTTGCCCAACCTTGTTCTTAATCCCAAGGGATAAAACTTCCATCACTTCTCTTGGGAAACTGTGCCTGCAGTTCTAAGACCTCACTACTCGATATCCTCCCAAACTCCTATTAAAATGTGAAGTTTGTTCACTTCCAAGCCCTTTCTGCTTCCCTCTGTGGAGCCTCACACGGTGCTGCAGCTGATGGAGGGGCAATGTCTTGGTGGACAGGGGCTTTAGGTGACCTGGTTTCAGACTAACTCCTCTCCATTGGGCTGCTCCAACTGAACTCGTGGTGAAGTGAGGGGTTCAGTGGTTCCCGAGTGAGGTGGTGACCTGTGCATGGTGCTGTGGCAGCTCCTATCAGCTAAACCCCAGGGAATATCCCCCATTCCCGCTGGCTGGGGAAGTAGGATCCCCCAAACTAGGATAAACTCCCCAGCAGAAGCCGTTATAAACATCACATCCTTACCTGTCACCACCAGCTGCATGGTGAGGTTCTTGTAGAGGCCGTATTTGGGGTTGCTCAGGACAATGGTGTAGTTCCCAGCATGTTTGGGTCTCACATCCCGTATTCCCAGCCTGTACTTCAGTGGATCTGGCTCGTAGCAGGTGTGGTTGTCCTTGATCAGTTTGCCATCCTTGTACCTGTTTTGGAAGTCCCATCAAGGTTCATTGAGAAGGTTTTCCCTCAGAAATGCTGTGACCCACTCGGTGGGTAAAGAGTCATCCTTGGGAGCCAGTAAGGGTCTATAATATATATATTTTATATATGTCTATAATCCCTGCTTGAATCTGATATACTTCCACACTTGAACTGAGCAGCATCTGGAGTGCTTGGTTTCCAGTAAACAGGAAAAAGATGGATCTGAATGAGCAGAGCCTCTCACATGCTCAACTGCAGTCAGAAATGTACATCTAAATGCCCCAAAATCATGGTGGGTGGGCAATACCAACTGCTGTCCTCAGCTTTAAAAGAAGAGATTAATTAAGCAAAATTCTCTTCCAGTATATGTATGTGACCCTTTGATGTTTCTGAAAAGGTAAAGTCTGTGACCTGGAGAAAGACAGTCAATAGGAAGCTCAGTGAGGAGTTCCCAGCCTGGAGGGTTCACTGGGAGTAGGAGAGCAGGCTCTGTATGAGGAGGTTCCTCTTCACTGCTAATCCAACATGCAGATCTGGGTTATGGTCAGGAAACAGGCCAGACTTTGCCACACACAGAGCTTTAGGCTTGGTGCAAGGAGAAGCTGGGACACATGTCCTACTGCCTGTGAATGCTGGAAACTTCCTTTACAGTCATTAAAACAACTATCCTGAGAGACCTCCAACATCAACAGCTGCAGCTTCGAGGGAGGACAGCTCTGGTGGTCCCAAGCAGCCCCCAAACAGCTCCACGCTGAGCCTGAACAAAGCCTTGGCAGAGAGAAGGGCTCAGTCCCCACCTCAACTCCCAACATCCCCAGATAACAGCAGCAATTAAACCCACCTCCTGGCAGCACTCATTTCACTGATTTGACTAATGTTAGAGAATTTAGGGTTATTGCACTGCTAATAAAACACAGCAAGGCCAGCCCTGAGCAATCCCTGTTGTGCCTGCCAGGCACTGAGCTGGCCAAGGACAGGCGCTCTGGGCAGTGCCACCTTCTCTGCCAGGACAGGCAAACCCCTGCCAGATACCCCATGGGATTTCATGCAGTTAAAGATGTATAAGGCATTGGATGGGGTTGTTAACGACCCCATTAGAATTCCAGGCAGAATGAAGCCTGGAAAAGCAGCAAGAGAGAAGACAAGTGGTGAAAGGGCAAGGAGAGACAGGAATGTCTCCTGGAGCTGCTGCCGTGCTGCCCCTCCTCTTTAGCAGATCCACTACAGTCCCACTGGAGCCCTTGGTTTGGTCTGGAGGATTCATTGTATTGTTTACAAGGATTTGGTGGTACAGGATTGGAGGAAACTGCTTAAAAGTTATGAAAAGAAACAATTTGTCATGTTGAGAACGTGTCCTTTCTATTAACCCCTTGCAGACTGAGCACTGCTGAAGGGAGTCAACAGGCAACCCTTTCCCAAGAGCTTCCTGCTTGAATCTCCCAAACAGTTCTGTGTCCAGGGTAAGTGAAACCCTCATTTTTCCTTTAGGGACCTTTTCTGAATGACTGAAGGGAATACCAGCATGGGAATGAGGTATGGCTTGCCCAGCTCCACAGAACTAGGGCAGCTCAGAGCAGAGTCCCATCTCAGCTGAAGCGTGAGCCCCCAGCTCTGAGCATTCCCAGCTCTTATCTCTGTGCTAAGGAACAGTGACAATCTCTTCCAGACAGGAGCCCTAAAGGAGGTGCTGAGTCCCTGTCTTTGCTCTCGATGAGGGTACTCACCAGGAGACGCTGGGCCGAGGGAAGGCGTCCACCTTTGCAGCCAGTTTGAGTGACTTGTGTCCCGAGGTGATCTCGTAGTAAGGCCCTTTCTTATGTGAAACGGTGATGTAGGGTTTGTCTGGGAAGAGAAATGAACAGGAAGATAAGGAATGGCAGATCTGCCATGGGACAGTGCTCACACCTGTGAATTGTGCCGGGACTGCCTGGGATTGTTTCCAGTACAGATCTGCAGAGCTCAGCCAAGCAAATGCTCCTGAACAGCACAGCCACAGCCAGGAAGGGCTGTTTCCACATGAGGGACCTGATATGAAAAGCAGGGAATATACACCTGTATTGCCCCTGGATCGGGGTGTGAAAGTGCCTGGGGTGTCCCTTGTCCATGTGGAGGGACAGGCTGGATTTACAAGGCCCTCAGCACCACACGGGACTTTTTCAAAACAGTTCAGCTCCCAATTAATCCACATCCTCAGGTGTCACAGAACCCCAGACTGGTTTGGGCTAAAAGGGACCTTAAAGCCCATCCAGTTCCACTCCCTGCCATGGGCAGGGACACCTTCCACCAGCCCAGGTTGTTCCAAGCCCCTTCCAACCTGGCCTTGGACACTTCCAGGGATCCAGGGGCAGCCACAGCTGATCTGGGCAAGCTGTGCCAGGGCCTGCCCACCCTCCCAGCCAACAATTCCTTCCCAATATCCAATCTAAATGTACCCTCTTGAACATGTTTGAAGTCACAGTGCTGGGTGCTGACTCATGGAGGTTACAGATGACTGATGGTTGGTTTAACTAGTTGCCTTTCTTCCTAATGCCATCTCTAGAGCAACAGATTTCCTACCTCTAAGCTTAACAACCTTGGTCCCTGGGTGCCCTGGCTTAGCTGCAGCACTCACCATACACTGTAACTGTGACGTTGGCCTCCAGCCTGGTGGCATTGAATGTCCTGCAGATGTACAACCCTCCATCCTCCATGGTGACATTTTCAATTGTCAGGCTGCTGCCAGCTTTATACACCACGTCACTCCGGTCCATTGCTCTCCTAGGATGGGGGTGCTGCAAGTCAGGAAAAAAAAGAGGGTCAAAAAGCAGCAGAAAGAGGATTGTTTTGTTCAGCCTTTCAAAGTCTGCCAGTAAAGCAGTGATTCATACAGAAATTATCATATGTCCCCATCACTGAAATAAATTATATAAAAGACAAATCAGCAGGAAGAGCTCTTGTGTGAGGTTTCATTATTGAGTCTAATAAGAGAGACAAACAGAGTGGAACTGTGGTGCTTCTCTACTGAAAACTGAGCAAACAGGTAAATAAGGGAATGTATCAAAGCTCAGCCCTTCTCCAGGACCAGATCCCAGAGATCTTGGGGCAAAACAGCTGTAGGGTCAGAGCTGTGCCCTGAGGTTTTGGTTTTTTTAAAATTTATTTTGGTCACAGTCAGTGTTTTTCTGTATTAAAAGACTCCTACTTTCTAAAAGAAATATATTATGAGAGAAATATAATATATTATGACAGCCAGGTGCCAATGCAAATTCCTGTAGCATTTTAGAAAGCATTATTGCTTCTAATAGGATATTTTAACCCAGAGATTGGCCAAGAAATTTTACATTTATAATGTTGGAAATATAAGGAGGGTTCGTAGGAAAACAACTCTCTTCCACCATATGGGGTTCAAGAAATGAAATTCAGTCACACCAGTGCTTGCACTTCGATAAATTCTATGTTATGTTTTCTGTAGTTTCTTCACTGAAACAAACCCAGACGTTCTTTCTTTAAGTAAGCAAAATAAGTCAGAATTAATCAGTTTTTAGGAATCCCATTTTACACCTTCCCAAGAGGCCTGGATCCTTCTTTGAAATGTGTATTTTGCTGAACTAAAAATAAATTAAAAAAAAACCCACTAATTTTAATTCTGAGCACCAAACGGAACCATGAGCAGAATCGCAGGTACATTAACTGATTTGTAAAAGACCCCTTGTTCCCTCTGTTGTTTCCTTTGGAGAACTGAGAGGGTTTGGTACCTCAAATGCTCAGTCTCTTTCGTGTTTCCGCTTCACATTTGGCACTTTGGTGTTGCCTTCCCCAGAAAGCTCAAGAACATACACTCAGAATTTAGATTCCATTCTTTGCTGGCAATTTCAGCAGGTACAATTGTCTTTTGTTTTGCTTGTCTCCTGCTTCATAAATCCCCAAATGGATGAGCAGATGAACAACTTGCAACCTTTGTGGCTGCCTTTGAGACACAGAGGGCAGAAGAAATGAGAGTTTTTCTTCCCAGTAAGAAGCAAACACTCCCAGCTCTCCTTGCCAGGGTATTTTTAGCCTGAGATTTGCAGTTTAATCTGCAGGTTCAAGAAGGTCAGATAAGTTCCAGATTCATCCAGAATCCTAAAAATAGGATGCATTGTAGGCTTACAACTGGTTGGACACGTTTCAGAGGAAAGCGTGGTCAGGTTTGCCTCAGCCCTGTGGACAGGTCTTTGTTTTGGGGAGGGGGAGATGCATGGAAGCAGAATCAGTTTACATCCACTCACCCTCCCACGGGGACACGTCCAGATGAACTCAATGCGCCCATTGATGAAGGTTTCTGCTTTGCATTCCAGGTGGAGAGTCTCTCCAACCAGCAGTTTTTTGGGAGTTGCTTTCAGAGCCAGGTTCTGTATTCTGCTCTCTGGAATGGAAAGGGCAAAGGTGTAAACTCACAGCACACTCTGCACCAGTCACACAGCACAGTTGCCTCTCCAACATCCACTCCTTTCACTTCCCAAAACACCTCCCCCCATTCTGTCCTTGCAGTGGAAACTGTGGGAAATGCCCACACATGGAAACATTGGGTCAGTTGTGTAAATGCCTGACCAGCAGCTAATCCCAGGGACAGAGTCATTTAGGCATGACTTCTCCTGCCTGTGCCGTGTGTGGCTCCAACCTTCACTCCTCAGCTCCACAGAAAGGCTTCTCAGAGGTGACTCATCCTTTTGAGGCCTCAGCACGTAGGGATCTGAGAGGCTCCACTTCTGTGGAACATGAAACATGTTTCTCCTGCCCTCTCCTGCCCTGCCCCCTTCCCTTTCTGAATGGGATCCCCAAACCTTGATCTTGCATATTTATTGATGCCTTACACACATCAGCTCTGAACTGAATTTCATCCTGTTTCTGGTGCCCGTACCAAACACACCCCTGAGCACTGCACAGTAACACAGGATGGAGTAAGGGATTGACTGGGTCCTTTTGGGCTGCAGAGGGATGATCTAAGAGGCTTTTTAGGTTTGCATTCATAATTTAGTAAAAAATTAGTCCAGCAATGAAAAAACCAGAGATAGAGAGAGATTTACAGGACTCTTATTTGGCTGCCATACAAATTTACAAGCTTGTTGTTTAAAGCTGAGTGCTAATTGTATAGAAGGATGCCATGATCTAATGGGAATGAAGTCACAATAAATATAAGATATATGAGGAAAGAAAGAACATACACTGAAAGAAAAAGAAAAACAAATTCTAGTTGAGTTCATATAAAAGTCCAGCACTCAAAAATTTAATGTTCAGTTGCTTCAAATTCAGATTTTCTTTATGAGCTGAAGCTCAACTGTAAATACAAGGGAAATGGTGTAGTAAATCAGCAAGAGAAAATATACAAAAGAGCAAAGATTTGAATTAGCAGTTTAGTGAGATTTTTATATCATGATCGTGCGTGTTTAATGACCAGAAGCAAAAATAAAGCTGCTTTTGGTTCATCCTAAACCAGCTCAATCCAAGCAAACAAAGCCTTGGTGGGGTTTGAATAAAACACTCCTGTTTTGTACCACCTCAACACCTGGTGATTTTTCAAAACCAGGAGTGGATCAAATCCAAGCTCTATTTGAATAGGAAGAAAGGGGAAGATTGAGTTTTCTTTTAGCATTCCAGCTTGGACTCGCTAGAGATCCATACCAGTTAGACATATCAAATGTAATAGAGGCTCCCCAAGAAATACCCCGGGGGCTTGCAGGGGAACAGAGCCGGTGTGGCCGTGCCGGGCGCCGGGGGGGTCACTCACCCAGTCTCTGGGCCAGGTAGTAGGAGTTGAACACGGTGCCATTGATGTTTGCAGAGCATGTGAGCACTCCAGAGTACACAAAGGAGTGAGAGGGGATGACAAACCCTCTCCTCGGGTCCCACACCATCCTCTTGAAGTTGATCTCTGCAGAAGAAGGATACTGGAAGAGAACAGACAAGGAGGCTTGTGAGACCTTCCCTTTCCCCTCCGACCATCCAGGCAACCAGCCAAGGCTGCTGGGGGAGAGATGGGGGGAGATCCGACCTCCCAGAGCGGTGGGTGGTCTCGTTCCACGCCCTTCTTAAGCAACATCAACCTAAGCAAACGGAAAAACCCTCCCTGAGGTGGGACTGTCTTTGAAATCCAAAACCTGGACATCATAATGGGGTTTTTCAGCAGCCCCAGTCCTCTCAGACCTTGGGCAAGATGCAGGTCCCATTTCTCTCATCTCCTCATGGGAAATAATTATGCCCATCTTATATTAATTTTGTAGGGTAATATTTTTGCAAGTGGTTAAGAATAAGATTTGCTTCTCCCAGTTCCACACATTTTCTTGGGATCTCACAGTACTTTATAAATATGTGTGAAGTGAGAGTCCCCTAAAATCAGAATTATTCATGTCACTGACTCACCTGACAGCAGTTATATACAAGGTATGATCTGCAACCAGTCATCTATACCACAGAAAGGGAGAAGACACTCTCAGAGCAACCCATGGACTTCCTGGTGACTTCAAAGTGTAAATCATAGGATGGCAGAAATAAGGGGACTTAATGTCCTAAGTTCATAAACATTTGTAATGTTATGAGATTGTTGAAAAAAACACTCTCTATGAGGAGAAGTGAGAATACAGAATGCAAATTAGGATGAACCCTCCTTCAGATACCCTTGGGCACACCAGTGTCAAGTAGCTTGGCTTTTGTTGGTGGGAATAATTAGTTTATTGCTACTATTAATATTAACACACAGTGAAACCCTGTATGTTAATGTGAAATTAAGTGCAGAGAAATAGCTCAGGAGTGTGTTTTTGCAGGAGGGTGAATGGAAGTCTGGGTAGGTCTGACTTTCTCATCAGGACAAGGGAAGGCCCTTTAGTAGTGGGGATGCTCTAGAGGAGTGTTGAGATCACTTCTGCCCCCAGAAACGAAGGGTTTGGGGAAATCTCAGTGTGCTTACACACATGATGGCTAACTTTATCTGCAGTGCTTCTCCCTCTTCCTCCTCCCATTCCAGCTGCTCAAAGGAGCAACGTGAATGAACAACTTGATGTTGTTCTCTTCTCAAAGACCTGGTTTTATCTTGTGGAGCTAACCAAGGAAGAGCAGCACCAGGGACTGCAAGCAGGAGTTTCCCCAGTGATGGAACAGTTTTGTTCCTACTCGTGTTGTTAAGCAGTGTGCAATTTCTGTTTGTCTCCCAACAGCTGGAACCCTTGTTTGGCACTGCAGCTTAAATAGGATTTAGTCTAAATAATTCTGTTCCATGGAACTTGCAGCTTCAGGCCCTGGGAGCTGAGGCTCAGAACTCTCCTCTGAATACACAAGGGATGAGGTTGGCACTGGTTTGGGTCACTTGTTGTTACATTTCCAGCCCAGACCAAAGACAAAGGGATTCTGGCTGAGGGGCAGGGACTGGGGATGTAGTGTGGGAAGGAGGCACAGCGAGACAACTGCTGTCTTTTGGAGCAGCAGCTCTTCTGACAGCAGTAGGAAACAGGGATTTCATGTAAATGCTTTTGAAATGATCAAGCTGTGGTGTCTCTGTTTAGAACCATTAGGAAAAACAAGACAAATTACAGAAGGAGATCTGAGACCTGAGGCTTATTCATGCTTTAACACTCGTGAAGGTCAGAGCTGTAAGTGGCAACTGCACACTGAACCAGATCAGTGACTAAACAGATCTGACAAGACTGAAAATGCTTTTTTTTTTTGCCCAGAATTAAAATCATGTTAAGCAAAATTAAAATCTGAAATGTGTGTCTTAGCACGAGTTCATTAATAACAAAGATGATATATAGAGTTAACTGGGATCTGCTTAGTATTAGCAAGAGGTACCTTTCTCCATGCATATTTAAAGGCCAGAGAGTGCAATGATTTTAAAGTATAATGGTAACATAAGGAACTTAATTTACGGTGGAAAAAAATACATTTTCTACAAGAATAATAAAATGTGATAAAGCTGAACTTCATGGTTTGGCAGCTCTGCTCCCTCATGGCAAGAGGAGGGGAAAGAAAAAATAACCCCACTCAGGAGGCCCTTTTCAACACTACACACGTATTAAATGTCCTCATAAAACATCTGAAAATATATATATAAACAATCAAACAAAAAGCGTCGACGCTGCTCGAAGGAAGTCACAGTGGCTTCCCTGCCTTTGAAGTGTGCTGTCTACAGGAGATTAAATTTGGAAGTTGAGGATGTTCTAAATTTGTCCACCTCTCCCCCCACCCGCCTCACCTCCGCCCCTCTCCCGCCCCGCTTCCTCCCCTCACGGGAAGCCGCCACCTTGGCTCCACAGGGCCATTCCCACACCGGCACCACAACGCTGCCTTTCCGCCGCTGGATCCCGGGGCCGGCCCAGAGCTGGGCTCAGCCTGCCATCGGCCGGTGTGCTGAGCTGGGAGGGACCCGCGGGGATCATCGGCTCCTGTCCCTGCTCCCCCCAGAGCAGAGCTCAGTCCTGCCCCTCCTCTGCCCCTGCCCAGGCAGTTGGAACTGCAGGGAGCTCTCCCCTCAGTCTGAACACACCAAGTGCCCTCAGTGTCCTCACACGCCTTCAAATCAAGGCCCTTCCCCATCTTCATTGCCCTCCTTTGGACACTCTGTAATAATGTAAGATCTTCCCTATATTGCGGTGCCCAAAACTGCATCTAAGTCCGTGCCCTGCCCTCCAGCTGCTCTGCCTTGGAGGGGGAGAATCTTTTGGGGACTGTTTTCTGTGCATCTCAAAAGGGAGATTTCGGTGGAGATTTCATTCCAGCAGCAAGATAAAGGGCTTCAGTTTGTGTTGGAAATTACTGGAAGAGGATTTAGCTGGCAAGCAAGGAGAGCAGGCCTGCCCATAAATAAGGGAATAAACGTGGAGGTTGGAGTTCCAAGGCCACACTGAGTCTCACATGACTGAGAGCACGCTCCAGCCATGAATTTGTTTGAAGCAGGCTGGAATAAGATGGGGATGTTTCATTTTTGTAGCCAGGGAGGGAAGGTGATAACACTTATCCAGGCTAAAGTGCTAAGCTATAACTGGAGAGGAGCCGGATTGCCCCCTTTTAACCCCTGCTGACAGAAGTTAAAAATGGAGATCTGCTGCAGCAATAAGGCCCATGCTGTCCCTCTGCACGTCTGCTGGAAACCTGCCACGGGTCTCAGCAGGAGCCTCCGGGATTCCATGTGCTGTGTCCCAGGAGAAGGAGGCATCTGAGACATCCAGCTGCTGAGAGGAGCAGAGGTGCTCGGACCCCTCTCCCAGCACAGCTTGAGCCTCTTTGCATGTGCTCTGCTCTCACACCATGTCCAGAACAGCCCCATCTCCCACCCCTCCTCGGAACAGGCTGGAAACGGGGCAGGGGATGAGCTCTCGTTCCCATCAGGATGGCTTGAGCCTTCAGCCTGGCATGGGAATGGAAAGGCACATAACTTAGGAGGAAAAATGCAGGACTGGAGCCAGAAGACCTATGTTCTGTTCCTCACTCCATGACAGGTTCTCTGGAGAGCAGCTCTAAAGCCCTTCAGATGGGTGACGACCTCCATCAATTCAGGAAGCCTCAGACTTTAAATTTCCATTTTTATTATCCAAAACAGCCTTGGCCTCCACAGACAGTTCTGTAACCTTGACATTCAGGTGTAACTGCTGCCAAAGGGGTGGATGCTGCAGCTGCTTATTCCCAAGTCTGAAACTTGGTTTAAATTGATGAAATGAAGCAAAAATGGGCAACAGTTCTGAGGAAGTTCAAGGTATAAAAGAGAGAAGCTTTCACAAGAGAGCGAATAACCAGGTGTTATACAAAGAATTCTGAAGAAAAAACAGTGCTTTGTCATCTACCTTTGCCAACTTAAGGAGGAACACTAAGCTACAAGATCAGAAATATATGTGATAAATTCAGCCTAATCCCCCAAACACCTTTGCACCCAGTTTAATAGTAACACTGCAAGACCAGGACTCTGCCTCTGGATTTTCAGCATATTTGCTATTTTTTTCCTGAAACTTACCCAGCTTCATAAATCTTAATTTGTGTTTTGACCCACTGTGTTGGCAGCCCAGAGCTGTGAATTGATCTTCTCTGAGGCAGTCACTCACCTGGGTGAGCTTGGGTCTGATGTCTGGCGAGGTGACGCGGCAGGGGATAACCACCGTTTTCTTGTCATCCAAAATGTAGATGATTTCGGGATGCTCAGGGTGAATCTCCACAAATGGATTCCTGTAGTCTGCAGGGAAGAGAACACTGATGTGCAAAACTGCTCCTGTACCACTCAGTTGCTGGGAGGGCACTGTGGTCTGAGCAGTTAAAGTGCCCAGAAAGGCTCACTGGGGTGTGTGACAGGACACCCACTCGCGTCCTGCCTGTTTGTGAATGCCAGTGCCACCTTGGGATTAGAGCCAAGGACCAATGGCTTGGGATCTAGCCCCATGTCCATCCAGAAATTGCCCAGAATGGCACAGATTTCTGTGCAAATACATGAAAAACTCCATAGACTACCAAATCGAGAAGCCAGGGCTACTTGTGGGTGTTGGGAGCCCTCTTGTCACTCATCCAGGGGTATCGAAATGTGTTTCCTGACTGATGATAATAGTCTTTGCTCAAGGAGTGTCATGGAAACAGGTAAGTGCTGTCATTTGGAATTAATCTTCAAAGGATCAGCTCGGTGCAGAGCTGGAGTTCCTTTGCTCCACAGTCCAAATCAGTTTCTTTCACAGGGGCTGACAGCAGAGACTGATACAGGAGAGTGGCACTGCTGCCTTTTGTGGTTTTGAGAGCTTAATTTTAGCTCTGAGAACTGGAAATAGGATTCTTAGGAGACAAAATATACCATGGGATTCATCACAACGAGGGCAAGTGTTGGTTGGAGCTTTGTGTGTGTGTCAGAGAGGCCACACGTGGTGATGACCATGTTTTATTAGAGGCTCTTGGGGCACTGTGCAAGTACCAGAGATGTGGGATTAGTGTGGGCAGCTGTGACAAGGGGCTGATCAGGAGCACTGAACATGAGGCAGTAAAACAGCAGGGAAAGAGCAGAAATCTGGATGATTTCTCTGATTTCTAGTATTGTCTTTTCATGCCAGCTTTTATTCCGAGTCACTGGTTTATTGTGACTGGGTTGCTCCATCAAAAGGCATGTGCTTTGGAGTAAGGGAATTGCAAGAAACATTAGGTCAGAGAGATTACTGGAATTAAAAAATTAGACCTGTAATGTCCCCACATTTAGGAAGTTCAGATACACATCTGAACTTTCTGGTCAGGCAGGAGTTGGTTCTAATCAAGCCTGGGGCTGAGAAACCAGATCTCCAGACCACAACTCTGTGGGTTGGTCCAATCCCTACAACTAATAGGAAATATTTATACTCAGTCCAATGTCATTCACTTTCCCAAACAGGTCTGTTAAATTCTTCTGCTGAGTCACTTTTTGAAAATGTGTTAAGTGTTTGTCCCTGAGCTGCTTGGTTCCTCTGCAGTCCTGCTCTCCAGCTGAACCACACTTGGAGCTATCAAGTGTGACAGTGGCCAATTTTAAAGCTTGTGCATATGGTGAAAGGACTTTCGACTTAAAATAAGACTCTGGACTATTAAAAGAAGATCCTTGGATTATTTGTGATACGAAAAAGCAGAGAAAATAGATTTTTATGTATTTGCAGCAAGCACTGGGAGTGCAAAAAAGTGTCAGGGGAAATGTAGTCACTATTATTTCTAGTCCTGTGGAGAAAAAGAGAGAATAACAAATGTGTTGGGGTGGACAGGGGTATAGCCACGAGAAAACTGCTGGGAAAAAAGGAGCTTCTTCATCCCAAACTGTTCACAATTCTGGGTCAAGCTTGGACTGAAAAGATGGGAACACTGAATATAAGAATACTTGTGCCAATATTTTTAGAGGGAATTTCAGAATAGCACTGTTTGTTTAAAAAGTAACATTAAAAAAAAAAGGCAGCTAAGCACATGTTAAATAATCCTAAAGTGTTGGAAAGCATTGAACTGTGCAATGATTGATACACCTTAGTCAAAACAGAATAATATTTCCCCCAAAAAAGCAGTTTCTGGGTTATAAAGGTTGGGTGGGGAAAGGGAGGGATGGCTTGAGCTGTGGTTGTTAATTACTAGTGAATGTTGGGTCTCAGGGGCTTTATTCTCACTCTGTTTTGGGAAAAAAAAAAAAAAGAAAGAAAAAGGGTTTATATTTTATGGGTTCTTCTCTTTCCTAAATAAGTGAGGTGTCCCAGGGCCCTGTGCAAGCTGTGCTGTGTGTTATGGCAGGGCTTTAGCCAGTCTGTAGCCTGAACCTAAAGAGAGTTCTCTGCCTGCCAAAGGGCTGTTCCCTCCCTGTATTCCTCTGTAATACTGGGGCTCTTCGACATGCTGGGGTAGCTGGGCTGGGATGGCTGGACTGGGATACCTGGGGGTGGGAGATACCTGGGCTGGGATATCTGGGGGTGGGAGATACCTGGGCTGGGGTACCTGGGGGTGGGAGATACCTGGGCTGGGATACCTGGGCTGGGATATCTGCAGGGATGAGTGGAGCAGCTCCTGCTGCTGTGACAGCTGCACTACTACAGGCTTGACATTAGAGCTTAAAGAGGAGATTTTAGGGCTGCACTTGGGCCATCAGGGGACAGTGACCCTGGAGTGAAAGGGACAGGCAGCTGCAGGGGAAGGTCAAGCACCTGGGTATGTCCATGAGGTCAGGGAGGCTTTATTTTCCTCCCTAACTGTAAAACTCTGTGCAAAAGGAAAAAAACAATGTGATAGAATCCCAGAATGGTTTGGGTTGGAAGGGACCTTAAAGACTATCCAGTTCCACCCCCTGCCATGGGCAGGGACACCTTCCACCAGCCCAGGTTGCTCCAAGCCCTGTCCAACCTGGCCTTGGACACTTCCAGGGCTGGGGCAGCCAGAGTTTCTCAAATATCTCAGTCATCAAGCACTATAAAAGCCCCAGGACACAGAGAACAGGCAAGCCTGGTGTGTCCTGCAGCTGGTCATGCTCCAGCTGCTCCAAAACCCCTCCTGAGCAGGACTAGGCACACTGGGAAGGAGGGGCTCTGAGCAACAGCCTTTCCAGGCAGCTGGACCATTCATTAACAGATAAGCAAATGTAAAGTGGCTCAGCATTGGAGCTTAACAGAATGACAAAGAATAAATTCTGAACTAATCAAGTGCCAGCTGATACCTTTGTTATGGTTTGTGCAGACAAAAAAATAGATCCTTCATGAAACTCCTAAGTAGTTCAGACTGACCATGGCGTGGAAAAATGATCTGCTGGAACACTGGGAGTGTCACTGCCAGCTTTACAGACATGTCCACCACCTTCAGTTCATCAGCAATCAGTTAACTCCTTGTAAAAAAGTCTCTCAGAGACAGAATTTCTTGAAACTAAAGGGACAGGGTCGCTTTTCTTTAAAAATGATAACCTCAGCCTCAAGGAAGATGTAATTCCAGGTGGTGTAAATCAACTGCACTCAACTGGTGCAATTTGGAGAGCTGTGGCATGGGAGATGCAGGTGTTGTCCTCTCCACAGTCACCAGCACTGAAGTCCAAGTGAAAAATTCCCAGCAAAGAAGCACTTGATGAAAATAGAGCATTTCCCTGTAGCTTGGCACATCTGTTCCTCCTGAGCTGGGAAGGTGATATGCCCTTACCCCTAAGGAAACACCCGTCAATTCCCATAGGATAATTTAAAAGAATGATTTACTGTGGCTGCAGAGCTCATTATATGTGAAGAAAGACAAGAGTTGAAGCCCATTAGGGACTTATCATCTGCAGCCCCAGCTCCTAGGCAAGGGAAAGGCCCCTTCCCTTTGGTCTCAGACTGGCTGTCGAGCTCCCCAGGTCAGTGGAAGTTTGCAGGAAGCTGCAGCCAGGCCAGGGTGTTACTGTTTACCCAGCACAGCTCGGGAGGGAACACAAACAGCAAAGCCAAGGAAGCCGTGACAGGGGGATGGAGCAGGGAAGGGAGCTGCTGTCCAGCCCTGGGGACAGCCAGGCAGGGAAATCAAACGCCACTCACAAAAGCAACTCAAAGGTCAAGTGCCTGCAGAACATTGTTTTCTTTCGGGCAGTGAAGCCCTTTATGTTTAGATTCTGGTTCTGTCCAGGAGGAGATTAATTGCTGCTCAGGATGAGCTTCGCGAGGGTCCCTTTTAGCTCAGCCCTGTCCTGCCACCTGGTGAAGCTGAGGGACCTAAACCCCCCAGCACGGCACGTGGGGTATTGTAGATTCCATCTCTCCCACAGCTCTTTACTTTCCAGCACTCTCTCATCTGCCCTTGTCTGAAACATCCTCCTGACACACACACAGCATTTTGTACAGGGTTTTGGGTGCTTTCCGTTTCTGCTCGTGTTTCCTGCCCCGTGACAGCAATTTGTCTCATGATATTTGTCTCACATCTAAAGCAGGGGAGCTGATATTGCCTCTCCCTTCAGGTGCTGTCTGTCAGCCCACAGAGATGACAAGCACTAAATGGCCTTTGAGGACAGTCATTCACGGCTCTTCATGTCCGTGTAATTCCTGAACATTCACATTTTGCTTCTCACTTTGTTCCAGCTAAAGATAATTCTCCTGCCCTCACTCTTTATTCCCTTCCTTCAGCCATGCCTAAGCTGGGAAGCCTGGGCAGAGTTTTGCAGGTTCTTTAAGTTCATGTTTTGACATAATCCCCATGAAGTCTGTCTTCATCAAGGTCAAAAACACTGAGAGGAGGTTTATAACCTGTTCTTTACAGTAATGGGAGCATTAGCAGTGAAGTGACACTTTGGGCAGAGCATTTTGGAAAGCTTCACAGGGAAGTTGCCTGGTCTGCTGTATTTCCCCTGGTAACCCATCAAAGTCTCCTCTAGGTACAGGAGTAACTTCTATAAAGGAACTTGTTTTGAAACTGGATCTTTGAAAATAAAAGACCTTTCAGTTTAGCAATGAAAAGAATTGGTGGTGGAATGTTTAGATTAAACAGAAAGCAGAATATTTTCTCTTTAGGCAAAACAAAAGTGACTGCAAAGCCCCCAGAAGCCATTCTGAGTCAACATGAAGCATTCTGTTTTGGTCAAATGAAATGCATTCTTCCCCTGGAGATTACTGTAAGAAACACGGGAATATTTGTAGAGAAAAAAAATAATACTTTCAAAAGTGTTACTTGAAAATTGTAGAAGCAAAATGTTTCTCACTGCCAAACAAATAAAGGCAAAATGGAAAGATTTATGTGTAAAAAAGAACAACACAAACAAGAATTCTCCATGCTTTGGGTAGAATTATGTTTAAAGCAGCTGGAGAATTTATAAATTCTGATTTCTCGCACCAGATTTTAGGCAGGCTTTGAGTTTGTAGAAAATATTCCCCAGCTTTACCTGAAGCGCCTTTAAGAACATGTCCTAGTTAAGTCCCATCAAGAACAGGACTCCCACATTAGCTGCTGCTGCCAGACCTTGGGGAAGGCTCAGCAACTCCTGAGTGGATATGGAATGGGAAGGAAGAGGTGAGGGAAGTGTGTGTGATTTTGGCTGTTGGGATTTCACTCAGAAATTCTCTATCAGTGGGGAGGGGATTGGTACATTTTCCTACTGGGCTGTCAAGAGCTGTCCCTGACAGTGCTGGGAACATCTACTGTTCACTCAACATCAACAAGGCTCCTGCACTCAACAGACCCTTTAGGACACAGTGTGAAGATACTGAATGTCTTGATTCAGAATTAAAAGCATCTTGCTTTTCCCTTGGATCCAGCCCTTAGTCCTTGAGGAACAACAGAGAGGGTCCTGCCCAGTGACACTGCCTGTATTCCCACGTGGTGTGGCCCTGGCACTGTTAACTGGGATGTGGTGCCAAGTCCTTCCAGCACTCTGTGTGGGACACCAGTTTATCTGCTGGGCTCCCCCTGAACAGACAGAACAGGCCTTTGCCTATCTCAGCTTGCTCGGTGTCTGGCAGCAAGTGCAGCTATCTTGGTATCTCCAGCGTGGAAGAAAGGAGAAATGCAGCTCCAGCTCTGTTCCCACTGGAATATCTTGGGGAAAGCACGCCAAGGGCCAAGCCAGGCTGTCAGCCTGGCCCTGCATTTCTGCCTCTCACATATGCATTATCTCTGTGAACTCTCAAGAGAATTAAGAAGGTAGAAATCAGCTTCAAAGATCATCAGAACCAAAATATGATCTCATGTGAGGGGTGTTTCCGTGCACTTCCATCCTCTTTAGGTATCTCTGGGAGGGGAAGGGATGGAGACAATGGGGCTTCACATCTCTGGGCTGTGCTCGTCGATACAGAAGAGGCTGTGGCTGATGTGACACTCTGCCCTGATGCAGCACTTGTACCTGCTCTCCTCACTCTTTCCAGTGGCAAGGGAGAGCTCCTGCCCTTCCCTGGGGATGCCTTGCTTCTGGAGCTGACCAGCAGGACAAGCTGCTGGGATGTACCCTCTTTTTCCTTCAAAATGGCCTTAACAGGGCTTGTGCTCCCATATAATGTCTGTCTTGCTTCAGATTTGATTTGCAGTGCCTGTGCTCTGGACTCCTGGCAGGACTGCCCTGTGGCTCAGGCTGGCAGTGCTGGTGCCTTTGTGGTGTCCACATGAGCTTTAACAGGAGCCAGAACTCAGACTCTCTGCAGGGGTATCTTGGGGTACACTGTGCTCCTGTGAACATCAGTGCTGAAAACCAAATGTCTGGAAGCAAATTGCTCCCTCAGTCCTGCCGTGCTGCTGACTCACAGTAGCACTGAGGTGGTGAAACACCAGCAGCTGATGGCTCTGGGTGGGGAGACCCAGTTAAAATGCTCACCAGTTTCTGTGATCAGTGAGCCGCTGGGACCAGCAGGAACTGAGGAATGTGGCACTCGTGATTCCGAAGTACTTATTTGAGAACCAGCCCTATCACAGGCAGAATTATTTCAAGAAAGAGAATAACAGCCCTGCTTTAGACTAGAGGGTCTAAAGTGTTGCTGGCCCCATGCCTGTGATGAGGAGGGGCCTCCTTTAGCCCCACAGTTCTAGCAAAGCAGTGCTTTTGGGGTGTGGGCAGCAACCACAGCTTGGAAACCTGGCTGAACTTTTCCAGGCACTGTTTGGCAAGACGGGACCAGCTCTGGTCACCTCAGCAGTAAACTCAGAGAAGTTGCTGGTGGAGGGAGTCAGAACCAAATGGACTGGTGCTCCTTCCTCTGATGCCCTGCTGGAGTGGTACAAAGGGTGCAGCAAACCCTGACTGTGACACAGAGCTCGGGGCTGGAACTCAGAGCTGAGGCAGTGTTTGGGCTGACACCCCCAGCACTGTCACTGTGAGACAGTTCTTTGCTGACAGTAACAGTATTTCAAATAGCTGTGAGCTGCAAGTCCTGACTCTTGTCTAGACTGGGGCCTGAGACAGCCCTTTGGGAAGGTGGAACAAATCTTTGCTTGATTTGTCTTTTTTTCCTCCTTCTCTAAGCCCTGTTAAATTGCATATGTGCCCTACTGTCCTGGTTTCAGCTGGGAATGGTATCTGTGTGTATGTATATTAAAGGACAGGAAAGGCAATGGGCTATTGGAAAATGTGGATCCTGGCATCATGGAAATGATGTGGAATAAGGGATGGATACTGTCCTGGTTTTGTCTGGGATAGAGTCGGTTTTTCTTCTTAGTAGCTGGTGTAGTGATGAGCTATGGATTTAGTATGAGAATAAAGCTGATAACACACTGATGGAACCACTGATTTTCACAGAGCCTGCCCTTTCCTTTGGCACAGGGATCCCAAAAGCTGGATTAAAGGAGTATGTTCCTCACAGGGAGGTATCAGTTGGGTTGGGAAGGGTGATTGCAGAAGGCAGATGGAAGCGGATGTCACATCTGGGTGGCTGTGGCAGCATTTGCTGTGGAGGTGCTGAGCAAGTGGGACACCCTGACGTGGGCTCCTGCCACCCACATGGGGCACCCTGACGTGGGCTCCTGCCACACACGTTGGGCACCCTGATGTGGCTCCTCTGTGGGCAGCAAAGGCTCGTCCTCAGTGCCCTGTGAGAGCTGGCTCAGCAGGGACAGCGTGTCTGTGCACTGAGGGGGGGCTTCCCCACCCACCCCGTGCTCTGACAGCAGCCACGAGAGCTGTCTGGCTGCTCTGCCTGCCCAGGGCTGGACCAGACACTGCCTGTCCCTGCAGAGATTATTATCCCTCAGAGCTGCAGTGAACCTGAAGCAGTTAAAAACACCCAACTATTTCTGTTGCAGCCCTGAGCTACTCTGCATTTTCAACAAGGAGACGGGCAACAGGAGAAGGGGCTTGTCTTCCTTTTTAATTACAATCTCTGGCACTTGCAGCTGCAGCGGGAAGCAGAAAAGGCCTCGGGAACAATTATTCAGGATTAAGATCCTGAGTTGTGCCTCGCTGCTGAGTGTCAGGGTGCAGCTGAGGCTTGGCAGCTGCCCCTGCTGCCTCTGGGTCCCTCCTGATCCCAGTGATGTGCAGGGTCAGAGCTCCACGGCACCGGCGGGAGAGCTGCCGAGTGCCAGAGCCCGACAGAGCTGAGGAACTGCACCAGGGAGGCTGGAAAAACAGCAGCAAGCACAGGAAATAATAGCCAATAAGCAGGGCTTCCGACACAATCATGTTCTCATTTTGGTGTCAAACGGCAGGCCAGGAATGAAGGGAAAAAATACCCTTCCTCTGCCTTTTTTGGCAATAATGGCCTGGAACCTCAGAGGACTCTCCAGCCTTCAGGGTCTGCCTCAATATTTTCTCACTCCACCTGGCTCAGCCTCGCAAACACCCCACTGAGCACTTGCTCTCTCCACAAAACGTCTGGAGAGATGTGCCCTGGACCTCACCCTCGTCTGGCACTCACAGAGGACACTTGGAGACAGCTGATGGGTTTCTCAGTGATGCCCAGACACCAGTTTCCTTAAAGAGGCGTGTTAAAATGTTGGAGAAAACTACAGCTATATTCTGAACACCTTGATTAACTCCACAGCCCATAGAGCCCTCACTGCTGAGCAGTTTTCTTGTCCCCTGCTGGCTTCCAACAAATATACCCAGGGACTGAAAGGGAGGAAGAGCGTGCCCTGAGCACAGCATCCATGCTGAGGTATAAATAGCTCCATTTCATGGGGCCAAGCAGCTTCCTCAGCCTGGCAGGACAGATCCCAGCAGGCACTCGCAGCTTGCAGCCTGAGCTGCTGTGGCAGAGCTGTGCCATGGGGTGGGTGAGCAGGACAGGGGGATCCAGAGGGATCCCTGCTGCCTTGCCTCCCCCACCCCTCACCCAAGGAGTGCACAGTTCAAGCGGGACCATTTTCCACCCACTTTCCCTCAATAACTTTTCAAGCACATGAGTCTGAGTAAGAGCTTTAGAGAGGGGAGGATGCACGACACAATTAAATTGCACCCGAGAGAGGACGGTCCTGGAGGGTGATTTAGAGAAACAGCCACACGGTGCTGTTTGTCAGGGGGACCTTGGCACAGCAGACTCAGGCAAGCAGGAGGACATCCTGCCATATTTTTAGATTTTTTTTTAGATTAGCTCTGTTCCAAAGCACATCACCGGCGAGCATTTCATAACTTAAGATATTTTCTACAGGAAAATGCTCAGGCAGTCCCAGAAGATCCATCCAATTTCCTGCACGTGCTCCTGCCCAGAGTAACCGAGGCCTGGGTAGGCAGCCAGGGCACTGAGTCAGGAGAGAATTGAGTTTTGAGTGCAGCGTTTCCTGGAGCGTGGGCACAGGGCTGGGTTAACAATGTTACATGTGGGGCATCTGAGAGGGTGTGATGCGAAAAGGAAACGGCTCAGCACAAGAACCAGGGGGGATAAAGCAACCAGGGCTCAGAGCACCAAGAAAAAAACAGAAAGAGGAAATAGAAAGGGAGGAAAAAAATTACTTCAGGAACTAACAAGTAACGCCAAGAAGCTGCTTTCCAGCTAGAGGAAAACTTGCTGGGAAAGCAGGATAAGGGTATTTTCAACAGACATAAAGAGACAGGAAAACGTCACCCACATGAATCAAGCAGGTGTGTTCACCTGGGGGTGCAGAAGCTGAATTTAGCAGTGTGGGCACATCGCAGTCCCCTGGGGATGAAAGTCACAGCTCGTGTTGGTTTGACCATCACTGCACTGTCAGAGCTGCCCAGCAAAGCGTGTGTTTTCTGTAAGTGTGGGTTTGCTGGGCTGTTCAAATACCATCAGACAAACTCACGGCCTCTTGAGCATTTGTTTTAGGAAGAAGATTTAAAGAACCACAATTTAGCATTTACCAGAAAAATGAAATTAATTCATTCCCATGAGTGTTTGTGGGGAACCAAAGGCCAAGACTATTCAGCACCAGAGGAGTTCATGTCAGCCCCTATTCAACATACTAAAAGTCAGTTCCTTTATCTGAGGATTCACAATCTCATCTTGGAAGACCCAGGATGATTCAGAGTTTAGTAATGCATTTGTCAAGTAGGCTGGAAAAAAATTCAGCATTTTGGGGCAATATTCTAACAAAAGTTCACATTATTGAACTGGTTGTTCAGCAGGCTGTAGTCACTTAATCACAGAGTTCCTCCTCTGAAGTTTCTTCTTCCATTTATTACTGGATCTGAACTCAGTGATTCTGACACATGGGGGACAGGCAGCTCAAAGGGGACAAAAATGAGCAGTGGGCCATTTTTTACAATAAAATATGTATAATGCAGTCATCTAGCTTTGCTGAGTTTGTCTCCCAGATGTGAAGGACAAAGCAGTATACAAATGTGTGGGATGGGAGGAATTACAGAGAATGTTGTCGGGGAGTTTCATGCCTGGGGAGGAAGGGAAAGAGAGAGGACTTGGGTATTCAGGATGAATCTTAGGAAGAGCACTGTGACAGCAAAACCCTTTAGGATTAACAAATTTAGTCTTAAAAGGAAAAGAGGTTTAAAGAAGTCAGTGTATCAGTTACTTGGAACACAAAGCTAGATGGGACCATCTCGCTTTCAAGTCCTGGAATTAAGCAGGACAGGTAATCTCTGGCTCTCACATTTGTGTCCCTGAGTACTGAGCTGGCACAAAAATCCAAATATATCCATCCTCTTCGGAATTCCAGAGCTGGTGCTTGCTCAGTGCTTGTGCCAATGGGGAGGTGGGATCTGGGAGAGCATCTCCCTCGGGATGCTGGTTCTACCTGGCACAGACCCCCTGCTCGAACACGGCTGGGGGTACCAAACCCCATAATGGAAAAGACAAAAATGCAGCTCCTACCTTGGACAAAGATGTAGATCTGGGCCATGAGGTCCTCCCGGGCTGGGTGATGGTCAAGGGCGCAGCTGAGGTAGCCGGTGTCGTTGGCCACGACCCTCCTGATGACGAGGGCGGCACAGCTTTGCCCGGTGCCATCACGGCAGCTGCTCCTGTGCACCCGGGGGCTGTCCTGGTGCTCCCCCCTCAGCACCCAGCTCACAGACGGGGCTCCCCTGGCAACACAGCACACCCAAACTCAACATGACTGCAGGCAACACTGGGCCTTCCTTCCGGCCAGCGCTTCCCTCTGTTCCCACTGCACTCCTTTCCAAAGGGAAGGTAAAGGCTGCTGGGTGTTTGCTTTTCCACCCACAAGGAATTCAGGCGGGTCACCTCACACTCTTCCCAAGAGCAGGGGAGATTCCTGAAATAGTGGGAACTGCAGCAAGCCAGCTCCTGCAGAAAAAGTTAACTTTTCTTCTAACACACTGCCTGTGCGCAAGCTTGTTTTTATAACGCTATGTTTTAGCCACTTCAAATATTAGAAAGCATCAGATAAAATTATATGTTTCTTCCAAGCTGAGGACTTTGCATATTTTAACAGCTAAATAATGTATATTTTCTTATACTAAGGCTGCATGGAGAGAGGAGAACATTTATGTAACTTCACATCACCTTTCTTGCTTAATCAGCAGTGGCTCAGTCTTGATTTCTGTGAAGGGCCTGAAACTAATCAGATCACATATCTTGGAATATCTGCTCAGGACACCTTTTTTCCAATTCACCTTTTCACAGCAGGCAAGAACACCAAGGCAGCAGGGCAGAGGTTGCACCATTCCACCCACCTGACCCCTCTGCTGTTGGATCCATGAGCACAGCTCATGGCAAATGCAATTCCATGGAGTTCCCAACACAAGGCCAGGCCTATGTGTCACCTGCTGCAGGGCTCAGAGCTTTGGGCTGATTCACGTCAGCTCAGTCACAGGCACTGGCTGTGCTGGTCCTGTTGGGCTGGAAGCATCAGCCCACACCATGGCAGTGGGAGCTCTTGGAACTCCCTTTGGCTTGGGCTGCACTTTGAGGGCTCTAGTGATGCTACACAGGCCTATGAGGTAAAGATTATAGATTTTTTTTAGCAGACTGGTCTCTAGTGCTCAGAAAATTGCTGGGTTAGAGAGTAATCACCCATTAACTTTTCTGAGGAAGAAGTTTGTATGAGATAGAGGGAGTTCTGTCTGTGTTTGCGGAGAGAAGCCACTCTTCCAGCGGGCAGGGGACTGACTCAACCCTTCTCGTTACTGAATTCCCACTGGCATTTGCTGATCAAGGAGTAAGAACCTCTGGATTTCCCCAGCTGAGTGTTGCCAGGGAGAAATCCGGTCTAGACACATTGACTCAGGATCGAGATGTTAATAAATTATCTGACAAGCAGGCTGTGTGAAATTTCCAGTTAGCCAAGAAGTCCAACTCCTCTTTCTGCTCCAGTGGCCCTGCAGTGGTGCACGCAGTGCAGTGTGGGGGTGTGTTTGCCAGCAGAGTCAGTGACACTTAAACAAACATCCTCTTGGCCCTCATTCCTGCCCGTCCTTTCGACGCCTTCCTGGAGGTGAGGAGACATGGGGCTGAACTCTTGAGGTTATTCCCAGGACTTTGCTGAAGGAGAGCACTGGGAGAAGTGTGCATATCCTCTCTGGTGAACAGCCTCACCCTCGTTTTTGGATGCAGTGGTGACTCGGCCAACCCCACCTCATCCGCCAGAACAGCGTCCTGTCCTTCTGAGCACAGGGTTAGGTTTTGATGTCCCTGCCCAGCTCTGTCCCCACCTCACCGACGTCATTAGTGATGTAAAGGCTCCACTGTCCAGAACTGGGACTCCTGGCCTGGAATATGGAACAATGCCACTTGACATGGGGACACGAAGCTCCCAGCATGTCATCACATCCCTGCCCCTCTCCCATCCCACTCTGGTGCCCATCAGGGCTGGGAATCTGCAGTTGTGGCTGTGCAGAGCATTGGGATTTCACACGCCTGGACTTCCTTACATCTGCCCACTTTCTCCTCTGCATATTTTATGCTGGTGGAAGATGAAGAGTTGGGCTGTTGTTTTGGGGTTTTCACACATCTGGCCGAGGGGAGTCGCAGCAGTAGCTTTGGCCAGGCTACCAAAAATCAGGAAATCTTGGCCAAGGACCTCAAATGTATGGAGCTTAAGGGAGAAGGGATGTTCACACAGACCTGCTGGTCTGCTGCCTCGTGCTGTGCCCCACATGGTCCTAACGCCCCTGGAATACAAAGGATTCCCCAGCTCCCTCTGGGCCAGTCTGGAATAAACCTGGGAGCGTGCAGATGCTGGTGTGGCAGAGGAGGCAGGATGACAGGCAGGATTATACAGGGAATCTTGTACTCAAAGGGCAGAAAACATGCTTTAGTTGCTGTTCCCAGCTCTTGTGTGACCTGAGCCAAGGAGCTGGAGGGCTCTGGACCCCCAGGGCCACGTTGGCTCGGCCCTGTGCTCACACAGCCTACTGATGCTCAGACCTGCCTTGTGGATTTACTGCTTTGCATCCATACAGCAACGTGGGACTGAAGTGCTAATAACTTCTTCAGCTATTTATTCATCTGGTGATACTAGAAAAGTAGGATGTTCCTCCAGATTAAAAAGGCAGTGGATGGGGAACTGCTGAAAAGTCTTGGTTTAGTTGGCCTGGACCTCTACACCGACCCCGTGCCCACACACTGTGTTTTATGAAGTACAGCATCCAGATTTTAAAGGACTGTTTAAACTTTATTGCCATCGAGTTTGCTGCTTGCCAAGCCAAAAATACCACTGTAAGGTTGTTTTGACCTCGTAAGCCACATGGCTAGCTGGAGGTATTTGGTATTACACTCCAGAAGACATCCCAAATTTACACAGTCTAAGTCAATTTACCTTTCACTGTAACAAAGAATTAAATAGTCTGGGACAAAAATCAGCAGGGACATGTGTGTCAGTATAAAAAACAGCTCAGGTTCACCTTCCCACTGCTTTTTCTTTGTGGAACCATCCATGCAGAGGCTACAGTCAAGGGGACCTTGCAAGAAGGTATAAAAATAATGTGTGTGTGAGACAAACTGTGATAGTCTGTGTTACCTTAAGGCTTCTCTCCTACAACACTCTCAGAAGAAAAAATTAAGAAACAACCTCTGGCAGTGGTTTAGTGTAAAAATCACACTCAGAGCAAGTAGCACCTACGTCCATCTCAGCCTTTTGTGTGACTGAGCAGCTGATGGATCTTCTGGCACATCAGAGAGTGCTGTGGGTGCCAATCAGCTGTGACCAAACACTATATTCCCCTTTCCAGAGGATCCTCTCCCTCTAAACACACATCATTACCACAACTGTGTTGGTTCCTTGCGTGGCTGTTTGTGCCAGGACTGAAAAGTTGCCATGATTTACAAAATGAGCAGCTTGGTTTTTCACAAGTCCTGGTTATCTTTGATTTAAAGAACATGATGTGTTTAAACAGGTCAGGTCTTTGAACAAACACCAGCTGACTGCTGCTTATTTAACTGTCATATTATGGGCTAGATGGTATTTGAGGGTAGGAAGTTTAAGCTCTCATTTATATATATATATATATATAGGTATGCAAAGAGATAATGGCATGCCCTGGTGATCTTGTTTGTCGTTCCCTTATGGACAGGGAGCATAAGAGCGATCTTGGCAGCAGAGGAGCTGAATCTGCTCCTATTTGCAGAGAGGATTTTCCAGTCATGTCCTGAAGCACTGCACATCCCTCTCCCATAAGCTCCCCCGTGTGCTGACTCAGGATTTTGCTGGGCCCCTTTACAACACACAGAATCTGGGCAGGCTGAATGCTGAGCTGACACTTTCCCGCTGCTCCATTACAGCCCATGCAGTTCCCTCCACGCAGAAATGTCCGTGAGGGCAAACAGCCCTGGTTCCCTCTGCTCTGTCCTGCCCAGACCCTGTTCTGGTCCAAGGCAGTGAGCACAATGACAGAAATCCAGCAGTGCTGGGCCAGTCCTTACCTGCATTTTATTTTCAGGGTGTCTCCGGGTGAGAGGATGATGTGGTCTTTGGCAATGCTCAGCACTGGCTTCTCCAAAAGCTCTTCCTCAGCAAGGCCTGACCCAAATAAAGAAGGAACCATCATTAGACCAGGCTATTCATGGGCTCAGACCAGGCACAGTGCGCTCGAGGCAAGCTTTTGGTTTTGTAAATAGTTCCTAATTTGGGGGCCCACACAGTGCTCGCATTTATACCGGTTCAGTTCAGTGAGAGTGGAGTTGGGAGATGCCCTCACTTTGTTTCCAGTTTCCTTTTTTCATCTCTTCTCTGACACTGAGCACCTGTGTTTCTGCTGACAGTCTTTCTTTTCTTGTGTTCAGGGGCAGCTTTATTACTGAATTATTGTAGATTTAGGAGAACAGATCTGTGTTGAAAGGATTTTACACACCTATAAAAGTGGAAGGAGTCAGGTCTTTGGGAAATAATTTGATGTGTGAGCTCATACGTTACATTTTAATCAGTGGGAGAAGAGAAAACAATAATTCTGGGGAGCAGCTCTTTATTCACCACTGTGACATCGAAAGCCTGGTGATTCCCAAATCACCATTCCCAAATACTGGATCTGAACTGAGCCACGCGCTGCTGACTTTGTGGGCATCGTGGCTGCTCCAAGGGGAACCTGCAGTGGTGCCTGGGACACCACTGGCATGGCAAGGTTTGTCAGGTCTCACATGACACTGGTCAATGACAGTCAGGATAAAGGTCTCTCTCATCATCTCCTGGCCCAAGAAATGTCTCCTGGCTGTGCAAGTGTCCTCAGAGAGTATCTGAGTGTACATCTATGATGACATAATTTTCAGAAAGTGAAACTGAGGAGAACCAGAAGTGAGGTTGGCCAGGCTGGTTTCCTTGTCCAAATTCAAAGTAACATAATCAAGAAGAGGAGAGAACAGGCTGAGATAAGGATCTCCATTTCCAAAGCTCTGACATTAAAGCTGTATGTTTTCTTTCCCCTCCTGCTCTTCAACTCTCTATCTTCCCCTTTGCCTTGAACCCGATAAGCCAGCAATCCCTCTCTGGGCCCGCAGCACGAGCATTATTCACAGCAGGGAAGGGAGATAACATATCTCACAGAGAGAGAAACACTAGGCTTTAACTTTTCAACTGGATGAAACAGTGATTTTCCTGCCTCCCACCCCTCAGCTCTCATCTCTTTTTTGCTGGATTTCAGTAAATTGCTGATGGCCTGGCATCAGTGAATCACTCCCACTTTGGAGTATCTGGCTTCTTCCACGAGCCCTTTGAGTTCCCCTCAGTAACTCCAGGGAGGCCAGATTATCTCATGGCACCACAGAGTCCTTCCAGAGGGGATCCTGCCCAGGCACAGCATTGCTGGACTCCCCTCAGAGGCACTGACCCTTCCTCTAAACTCTGGCTGAGACTTTGAACCAGTTCTGGCCACCAGAGAGAGAAATCCATCCCACTGCCCCCGTGCTTTGCATAACTGATGACATTGTAGCTCTATATCTCCAAAGTCCTTTGCAGAATAAGAAGCTGGAGTTTGACCAACACAAACTCCTTCCAGTGGATCTGTGGGACATTATTATCATGGCCCTACCTACAGACTGCCATTCCACGTAATGGGGAAGCAGAACAACCGGTGGGTTCCAGCCCTGCAGTTCCCATTTCTTGTGGGAAGTGCTGTTATTCCTAATCACCTTCAGGATGGAATGTGCAGGGAGCGGCACCATATTAAGCTGACAAACAACAGGAGAAGTCCCAGACTGTGCAGGAGGAGACACTGCCAGGCCCTTGGAGTGCCCTCTGGTTTCTGGATACAACCCTGAGCACGGGCTGAGCTTTGGCACAAGTTACAGGTGCTTCACACTCTTTCAAGACCACGTGCTGAGCTTTGCAAAAATGATGCAAAAAATGGCCAACAACTTAAAATACGTTTGTCAGGTGTCATTTAATTTGCCAGCTGAGGGTGGTTTGGGTCCCATGCAGCTCTCCCCGGACACTGCTCCTCCCAGGTCTGCTCTAGGCTGCTGATGTTGTGACTTCAGCCAGGTGCTGCTTCGACTTAGAAAGTCCTTGCATTTGAAACAAGGCTTTATTTCTTTTCTCTTAAGCCTTCAGTTGTTCCTAGGGTGTAGAGGGGCTCAGCTGATGTCTCGAGCTGGCCTTTTGAACAGGCCTGAGTTGTCCCTCTCGTGAGTGTGACACTGTTGGAAGGGTCTGGAGTCAAAGCCAGAGAACTGGCTCGAGCCCTGAGCTGCTGTTCTGACCCCAGAGCAGTGGGGCTCTTATAATACTTGACACCCGTTTTGCTAAAAGAAAGAAAAGTATTTTCCAATTATTCTGTTTTTACTTTTGAGCTACTGCTTTCCCAAAGTTTATTTTGGCTTTGGGAGCTGAAGAAAAGAATAAGCAAAGTGTAAGTTCAGAGCTTTTCTACCCCATGGAGGACAAGAGGAGAAATTCCTGTGCCACACACACATCTGGTCGCTGCCTCCAGGTGACAGAGGGTTCACATAAACACAGGGTGTGCCCTTTCTGCCACACCAGAGCCAGAGCTGAGGGCACTGGGAATGAAAAGTTTGTGGCCAAAACTGAGAGAGCAGGGAGGGAAAAGGTCAGGTTGTGCCACAGCAGCACATTAAATGCCAAACTGACAAAAGGAGGCCTCACACCTCAAAAGAAGTCTTTCACAGCTACCCTGCACTTTATATAAAAGCTCCCAAACTTGGCAGATATCTCTGTTGTCCACCTACAATCTGACCAGGATGGGGTGGGGGACCCCCACTGCTGAAGCTGATGAGCTCTGATTGCACAGCCCCAGCTACAACACCCAGGCCTAACTAAAATAACATTCCCCTTGTCCCTAATTAAACAATGTTGGTCCTGCTCTAGGGCTTCAAGGGTCACAAAATTAAAAGCAAGTCCTCAGCCATGTCATCACCTAGGCAAAGCTCTGCAGAGGAATGAGCAGCCTGGCAGAAAGCCCCGAGGAAAGGCCTCAGTGCCGTGGCTGTCCCTGCCATTCCCTGGGGAGATAACACTGCTGCCTGCTGCAGCATCCTTCCCTGCATCTGCCATGGCTTGGGATAAGGGGCTGGAGTGATGATGCTGCAGGTTTAGGAGAGCTACAGACAGGTCTTAGCACAACATCCCCTCTGTAAAGCAAGGGAGGAGGACGGGCCCCTCCTGGGAAGGGTTGTGTTGCATCTGGTGTGGGGTTCCTGCCCTCCCCTGGGCACTGCCAGCATGAGTTCACTGCAGCAAGACAAGAGCACAGCATCACCAGGCTAAAGATGCCCCCAGGAAGAGCCCCCAGAGCCTCATTGCACTATTTCTACCCTGAGAACTTATTCTTACCTTCAGTTTAGACTTTCTGCTCTTGCCAGTGAAAACCGCAAACACAGCACAACCACACAAATCCTCGGGAGTGGAATGGGAAAGGTTGACTGATACATTATCCAGGGAAGAAAAATATATTGAAAACTGTTTTTCCTGGGATAATCTGATTTTGCAGCACAGCCAGCATTAAAGACAGGAGGATCCCCAGGCAGAGGGTAATGGGTGACCCCCCTCACCTCCCTGTCAGGTGGTTTCTGACTCCATCTCACTTGGCAGAGGGAGATCCCTCCCACACAAGCCCTGATGGTTCATGCTTAGGCCCATCAGTGAGTATGGAGAAAAACTATTTTTAATCTGTTTCTTATTGTAACAGCCTTCCTTCAGGCATCCTCTGGGCACTGCAGCTATCCCTGAAAAAGCCCTCCCAGATGGTTGTGAGATTGGCCATGTCTGGTACCGCACTCAGTGACAGCTTACATCAATGTGATGTCTGATTAAGGGATCCACCGATCCCTCCTGGGCTCAGGGGAGGGGCAGGCTGGGGGAACAGTATCAGAGAGCATCTAAACCCTGCATCACATGGCAAGGAAATAATTGCTGGGCAAACTGGGGACTGCTGTGCTGACAGCTAAATGAGGCAGGTTAGAGCCAGGCCCTCATTCCACGAGGATTTGGGCACACAAACAGCCTTTTGCACATGGTTGGACTCCAGGGACCACTCATGTGTGCAGAGTCACTCGTGTGCACTGATCTGGGCCCCAGGACACGTCAGGGCCCATTAGAAAGGACTGGAAGTCAGAGTTTTAGAGCTGATTTGAGCCAGGGAAGGGGAGAGGCACACACACAACATTTAAAAACCGATTTGTCATTGCTGGCGATGGGCTGGGGATACTTCTGTGAGCTGTGCTTGCCTGAAAGCCTTTCTGAGTCAGAGCCTGGCTGGGGAGCACACTGAGTGCTCTGAGAACACTGGAATCACTGTGGGCTGTGTGGAGAGCAGCCCCGGCCACCAGGAACGAGGTGACCAGCAGGAACAGGAATGGTGCAGAGGAAAAGCTGTTTCCTCTGCTCCTGTCATGGAAAACCTGCGGAAGTCAGTCCCTCCAAATGACTTTGTGTCTGCAGCAGTAAATGACACCAAGTAAATGACAATATGCTTCCCTCTGAGATGCCAGAGCACCTCATCACAAGCTCACAGTGTGAGCACAGCTCAGAATGAGCAGGTACCAGTTTTAAAGGGTATTTTCATGCTTCTATCCCCAAGGAAATCTATTTTTGCTGGAATTAGAGAGCTCAGGGATTCATTGAAAAGCTGTGTGTGTTTAAACCACTGGCCTGTAATTATTTTAGGATTTATTTCAAGGTTACCCCCTATGAAAAGAGAAGACACGACAGCACTGCCAGCATTATTGGATCACAAGCCTTGCAATATTTGGTGTGTTTATTAAGTCTTCAGCTCCTGGAATCAGCTTTCACTTGTTACAGTCAAGTAATTCTCTCTTATTTTAAAGGCTTAAAAAGGCAGTAGCAAATAACTAAAGAGATCCACGTCTGCCCCTTTTCTGCTGTGAGTTTGGACACAGGATTTTTGACTCCCCTGGACTCATCATTGGCATTAATGAAATGTTTTGTTCTCTCTATTCTGAATGCAAAATCTTCTAAATGAAATGTTATTGCACTGACTTCCTCAGCAGAGGAGAAGGGATGAAGGTGGTGAAGGTGTTGGCTGTAAGTCAGGAAGACAACTCTCCATATTCTCTGCCAGCCAGTGAGTTCTGTCTCAAGCCAGCTGATGGGCATCATCAGTACAGAGGCCAAAGGCCCCTGTAAAGGGCTGCAAATGGGGACTGTGTGGGTCAGAACAAGTTGTTTGAGGGTAATTTACCCTCTAGACCTAATTGAATGGCTCTCTCCTCTCTTTCACCTTCCTCCTGATTTGCTCAGGGAGATGGTTTTGACCAGGTTATTTGCTCTCTTGATTCTTCGTGTGAATATTGAGGGTAAGAATTTAACTTGTCTGTAAAGATTTAAGCCCTTCACCTTCTCTTGTGCATTCTCTCTGTGCTGAACTGCTTTTCCTGGAGGAGGAGGTGAGAAGGGGTTCAGACCCTGCCTCAGCCACAGCCTCACCTGAGGCAGACGTGGCACTTTCAGCAGTGCTCCACGTGCTGGGAGTGGTAACCAAGCTGCCCATGCCCAGACTGGACATCTCAGTTATACAACACTCCAAGATCATTGCAAAATCAGGAAGAATCACCCCAAAGCAATGGGCCAACTAAAAGGCAACAGCTCCACCTTTGCTGAGGAATCCAAAGCACAGAGATGTGACAGGTCTCACGACTGGAGGGTGAAACACCCAGAGAGCAGCTGGTTAATGCACCCAAGAGCTGGCTTGAGTGTAATGGGAACGAAGAATCTTCCTGAAAAGCCTGTCCCTGGAAAGTGCATGGGAAATGAGCTGCAGGTCCACCAGGAAAGTGCAGCTCATGCCCTGTGTGCAGCTAGTTTCTCCCTGACATCACCCAGGACCAGGGTCTCACCATCCCTTGGCTGTTTGAGCAACCCACCCTCATTCCTGGGAAACCCACCCATGGGACTGGGGAATGCTGCTGTGGGAAAAGCCAAGAGCAAAGAGCCCACATGCAGTGGGACCCAGGGGCCCTTGAACTGCCCTCACAATCTTTTGCCAAAATTGTCTCCCTTGCCTACACTGCTGCTATTCCAGCAGAATTATTTAAGAAAAATAGTTCATCAATTTTAAACGGTGTTTTGTTTTCCTTGTTTGTTTTTGGGAAATGGTTACTAGAAGCCTATCTTCCCGTGGTTTTCCACCTGGAAATAACCAGGAATCCCCAGAGTGGTCCTGCAACACAACTGCTGTGGGTGAGCAGAGCTAACAACCTGCAGGCCAGAGCCAGAGCTTCCCTTCCTCCAGAAGCTGAAGAACTTCATCCAAAATTAAATTAGCAACCACAAACTCACCAGGAGAGTGGCTAAGATTGCTTCAGGATATTCAAATGCGAGTGTTAACCCAAGAGTATCTCTGGCAAAGCAACAGGCTTCGTGTTTTCATTGATTTTCCGAGCCAAAGAAGGCAGTATTTCCTCAGCTGACTCATGAGAAATGGGAGCAGTTCCCACCCATTCTTCCCTGCCTGCTGCAAGTGGAAGTTGTGTGTAGTTCAGCCAGAGGCAGCAGCTTGGGTGTAAATGGTCCTGGTGACAACCACGAAAAATTAAATCATTAGTCTGGAGCGGGGGAGTCATCAACAACAGCACAGTAAAAACAACTGCTAAGTAGAGCAAGTGTTTTCAAGATAAGATAAGCCATTGGCCCAGCTTTTGGGATTTGTTCCTACAAGGCTTTTCCTCACCCGTGGGTGCATCAGCCCTTCCTGCTGAAGTGGCATGGGGTCACTCTGGTTTCTTCCTGCAATCAGCAAACCCTTCAGCAAGGCCACCTTCGTGTGTGTTGACACGAACCCCCCCTGTCGAGCCACGGGAACTGTTCGCTTCTTTTCTGTAATCAAAACATAACCTTTGGTGCTCACCTACACCTGCTGCAAGGCAGCTCCTGGAGCCGTAATGCCCTGTCCTCTCTGGGCTGTCCATGAGATGGGTCACTGTATCAGCTGCAGATTTATGGGAAGAGGTCACAGAAAGCAACTCCAGGTCAAAATTGTTTGGTCTTAGGCGGCAGCAGCTCTTAAATCAGAGCCATTGTTTTCCCTCTGACACTGCAGAGTCCTGCAGAACGACAGAGATACCCCCACCCTGTGCTGGTGGTGAGTTATGTGGTGAGGGTGAGAGTCCTTGCTTTGTAACTGGATGATAAGCCGAGAACTTGGATCTACAGCCATAAAATAAACATGAAATCTGGGAGAGGAGGTGGCAACATCTGCAATCATCTGCCATGCACTCAAGCACAATTTGAAGTATTTAGGAAATGTGGTAATCTCATGTCCATGGAAAAAAGGCTGGGAATGTTGTTATTTCTTGATCCAAATTATGGCAATTCCTCTGGGAAAGAGAAGACCTGGCACATCTCCATGATTAGGAAATAAGCAGACCCAGTGGGAACGAGATGCACATAAAAGGAGACCATGCTATGTGCTGAAGACTTAAGGGGAAAAAATAATCAAAGAATGTGAGGTATGAAGCTGTCTTTGCTTCTGCCCCCAACATGGTCTCCTGAGAAAAGCTTTAGGGCTGCAGATGCAAGTGTTTCCAATGATTCCCAGACAGGATTACTTCATCAGCGCTCCAGACATAGCTGTCGTTCTTCCTCTCTTGACCATCCTGAGGGGAGGGCACATTCTTCAGGCAAGGCGGATACTCAGGAGGAAGAAGGGCCCCCATGGAGCTCTGGGATGACCCACCACGGGAGCAGCCCTGGCAGGAGCCTGGCACACCTCCCTGCTGGTGCCCCAGGGTTCACCCTGCGCTCTCACTGCCCACCACAGCCTGTCCTGCCTGCCCTCACCTCCTGCCAGGGCAGCCTGGGGGGCTCTCTGCACTGCACCTTCACATCTCACACAGCATTCATCTGGAAGGGAATCCAGCCAAGATTTCTCTCCTTTCTCCAGAGCACTGGGTAGGAAAATGGGAAGGTAGAAGGCTAAGGCTTCCTCATGAGGGGCAGCAAAGGGGCAGCTCTGATCTCTGCTCTGTGACCACTGACAGACCTGAGGGAATGGCTGGAGCTGTGTCAGGGCAGGCTCAGGGTGGATCTCAGGGCAAGGTTCTTCCCCCAGAGGGTGGTTGGCACTGAACAGGCTCCCCAGGGCAGTGGGCACAGCCCCAAGGCTGCCAGAGCTGCAGGAGGGTTTGGGCAATGCTCTGAGGGACGGGGAGGGATTGTTGGGGTGTCTGTGCAGGGCCAAGGGTTGGACTGGATGATCCCTGTGAGTCTCTTCATACTCAGGATATTCCATGCTCTAGCTCTGCCTCCTCTGGGTCCTTTCCAGGCTTCCCTGTGTCCTTGTGTCGACTCACAAGTGCCAGCACAGGTGAGCTCCTGGGAGCGTGTGATGGATAAAGCTGGATGTTTTTATTGCTTGTCAGCCCAGCAGCTCCTCACAGCTACAAACAGGAAACCTGCATCAAGTTATGATCCCAGCTTGTCAAAAGCCTGCACTCAGTTGCCTTTAAGCTAATCAGAATCACCCTCTGCGGGTAATTTGTGTGTGGTGAGTAGTTACTTAGAAAGTTGTGGATGCTCCGTTTAAAATGTTCCTTGAAACATTTTAAAACACTTCTGACTAAATTACATGATTATTTTGAGTAGTATCATCAGATTTGCTCATTTATCAAAGGTGACATGTAAGGCTGGAAAGTCAACAGCAGTAATTCATGGGCTTCATGTGCGTCACAGCACAGCTCTAAACACTGTGTTCACTCACACATCAATGGGATTGAATTTGGCACCTCTCTAAATTTCTTTAAACTTATTTGTTTTGTACAGCTGCAAATAATGAAAGCAATTGTTGTGCTGACTCTGTTCCAAGAACTATTCCCCAAACTGCTCATGTGCACAGAAAGGATCAGGCACTTTTGAAATCCATCTTGATATGAGCCAGGACCTCTCATGAAAACAACAAGTAGTAAATCTCTGTGGATGCAGGAGTGATTTCCCCCTTGTTCCTACTCAGGATTACTATTTATACTGGACTTTTAACGTGGAATAAAGGGGCTGCCTCTACTTTGGTAATCCGCCCTTTGGGCAGGGTGGGTGTTTTGATGAAGAGAAGACCTTTTAAGGTTAGAGCAGTAGTAGAGAAGTTTCCAATAGGTTTGCTCATTTATACAGTTTCATACCTTTGTGATAATTTTTTTTAAGTGACAAGAAATCAGGTATATAAAAACCCCCCATAATCTTCTTTTCTGTGAGGATATGATATGTTAATATTATTTTTTTACTTGCTAATCACATTATTGCACACTTGTTGGCAGACTGGAAGTGTCTGTGGCGTTCCTGTACCATGGTGGCACTTCCCAGAGAGGGAACAGGGTGCACCAAGAGTTCTAAAGCTGCATGGGGGTCAGGCTGTTCTCCAGCAGGAGACAGGGAGAATTGAGGTGGGGTTTATTTTTTTGTAGCCAAGAGATTGCCTTAATTCAGTGTTTTGGAGGCAACACAATAACCCAGACAGGCATCACTCACTCGGCCCGACTGCCAGCAGAGGTCAGACTTTAAGCTGGCACCATCCAATATAAAGAAGGGATTTCCCTTAGGTTTCCATACAAGTTGCTGTCAGTGGTGAAATGAAATTTTTGCCAGAATTCAATGAAACAATGCTGGTTTCACACATGTTGAAAAGCTGTCCTGGTACCTCAGAGAGCTCCTCCAGTCCCTGTCATCTCTAAGGTGTAATCAGGAAACAACACTCAATAGCAATTTAGGGCAGTCAGGCTTGTTTCTGAACCACAGCTTTGGAGCTTGAAAAATAACCCTCATATAAATCAAAAGCAAACAGATGAAAATGAAAATTGCTCAAGTTAAAGAGGTTGGTAAATTAAGTTTCACTGAGCCATACCACAAAATTGAAGCCCCAGTACCATCCCACTTGCCATCTATACTTAGATTTACAGAGCTTGTGAGGGGTGATGGCTTTGAGCTTCACCTGGACTGGCTATTTCAGTTCTCAGCCAGCACATTCATTATCAGAGTAATTTTACATGTAACAAGAGGTAATATCAGCAAGTGACACAGCATTTAAAAATACCAAGTCAACTAAATTATTGTACTGTCTGTCAGCTTACTCCTTGGACAATAAAATATGGTAATTCATCCTAAGTACAAGTCCTTGGAAAGCTGTAAGATGGATACCCTAGAGAGGCATTAAAATGGCCAGACAAGAAGAGAAAGAGCAGTTACAAAATCCCTGACACTCTGTTTGAGCAAAATGTGTGTTTCTTTGAAAGCATTGGATGGCCTCTGCCAGCACTCAGGCTCTGCCTGGATGTATCAGAAGAGAGAAGGATGTTCACTTGTGTCCCTCCTCCACCACCTCAGACTAAACCAGCCATTCCAAAGTCTCTCTTCTTGTTCCATCAGCCACTTGTGCATGAGCCCGTTGGGAAGCCCCTGTAAACTCCCTGTGCCATGTCCCTGAGCCATGTACAGCACAGAATGACCTCTGAAAGGGGATCTGATAAAAGGTATTTTAAGCCCAGCTGATGGGAATTACCAGGATATGATGTGTGGATCCCTCTGGGTTCTGTCTTTCCTCCTGGAAATCTTTGTGTACGGAAATGATTTGTTAGCATTGAGTGGTGTTGGCAGAGCTGGGTGAGGCTTAAAAGGGAGACTAACACAGCCCCTCAGTTGGTTTGGTTTGGTGAAAACCATCCAGATGGGACTGACACCCTCCCAAACCCATCAGCACGTGCCTCCAGTGTGTGTTGTTCAGTAGGAAACCTGTTCAGTGGCTCACAAGCCAAAGAAAGAGGACACTTGTCCCATCTCCACTGAAAACAATAATGTTTTGGTGCCATAGGGCTGTTGGTTGAAAACCAGCAGAAAGCATGAGTTTATTCTTTCAGAGCATCCCTTTCTCTGTGTTCTTTGGTGTTCAGTCAATGCTGGGCAGCCCACACCTAAAGGAGGGAACAGTTAAAGTGCTGAGTCTCGGATGGGTGGCTTGACTTGCACATCTCAGGGTCAAGGACGCTGAGAGAGGGAATTTTGCCTCAATATGAGTGTCCTACCAGTTTTCCATGTCTCCAGCAAAAGGTCAGGAGGGTTTAAACCCACATCCCTTTTGCTGCTAATCTGCTTATTTGCCACAGTGTTTATCCTGAAGTCCAAGAGCCCTTTGGATAGATGTGATCCAGTTTTCATGCACAGCACAGTGTATAATGCTATAATAATAAAATTGTTCAAAATGACATGGCAGTGCTCAACAGGAGAGATTGGAATCATGGGAGATCTGATACCAAGGACAGCTGTATATCTGCTTTTTCTGTTGAAACTGGTAAGAGTCTGGGGAGAGGAAAGAAAATCTTCCCAAGGTTGACTTACATCAGCCAGTGCAATTCATCTCCCAGAGGAAACGATGATGCCAGGCCTATCTTTAGGAATATTTAAAATTAGATGAGATAAAGTGCTGGGAGATGTCCTTCAGAAAAGGTTTGCTGGTGACCTACATGGAACAACCCCTGAGACCTTCAGCTGCCACATTTGGGCAGTGGTGGGGCCCTGATGATCTGCTGAGTGACCAACCAGGGCCCGACTTGGGGTACAAGTCTCTTCTCTTTCCAAACTTCTTTGGTGCTACCCCAGACTCAGAGTGGGTGTTCTCAGCTTTGGACTCAGAAGCGTCCCCAAATCAGACCTGAAACAGGACTGGGGCTATTTTCTGAGAAATGCAAGAGCTGAGGGAGGAATTCGGATGAAGTTCTACTGAATGATGAGAGGGTGGCTTGCAAAACAACCTCTGACCACACTCCACAGATAAATCCTGCTGTACCATCAAGCAGGATGACTGCCCAGGGACCACCAAGTACTTATGGAGTAGCTGCTCAGAGCCACCTCTTTCCTCAGGCCACTTACTCAAGGTTTCCTCCTTGCTAGTGTGAATCCTGCAGTCAGCCCTTCTCCCTGGGGGTGCCAGGGTGTCACATAGGCAGCACCCTACAAACTCTGGGGGAAATTGGGCAGTACTTATTCTCAGGCCATTTGCACAGTTGTGAATTCCTCCTCTCCATCTCATTCCTCATCCCCAGCCCTCTTTTCTAAGAAAAATATGAGCTTGCATGGAAACGCTTCTTTGTAAAGAACATCTGTGTCCTCCTGTGTGGTGAATCACTGACCTGCACAAGGAGCAGGGCAAGGGAAGGCCACGAGAGGGATGGAGCTGAAATCAGAACGGGGAAGGTGGATGTCCAGGGTGAAGCAGAACAAAAGCCCACCCCTGTTAGAATTGTTTTATCATTTTTCCTTGAGCTATAAATCCAGAAGTAAACGAGCCAGAGCCTCCTGAGGTTGACTCAGTCAATGCACCACACTAAACAGAGATGGATTCGATCAAATACTGGGACTGTGCGGGTCACAAACGTGGAAATGCTCAGTGTCAGTAAAATCTGCTTGGTGGTAATTACTTTGTTTTCTCAGTTTCTCAGCTTCACCCATTAAGAAGAAATGGGCTGGAGCTGACTTTGGACTTGACACTGGAATCTGTTTTCGATCAGCTCCGTGCTCCACTTCTGTCGGCTTCGTGTGCCTGTCCCAGGAGGCTTTCCCTCTTTTTTTAGGTCTGTTTTGAAGGATAGCAGGTTGCTATTTTGGGAGACAAGATAAAAGCTGTTTGCTGAGATGGGGAGAGGGAACCTAACGATCTCCTTAAACCCAATCCCAGTTTCAGTTACATTTCCACAGCCCCAGGCAGTGTTATCCTGGGACTGCAGCCTCCCTGGGTACTTTGGCCTAACTGGGTCTGGGAGCTGGTTTCCTCACTGGTTTGCATTAAGCTGGAAAGTACCAATCCGACCCCGGGAATTGGCTGCAAATCACTTGTGAAATCCTTCTTAATGACAAACTCCACCAGGCTGTGGAACGGGCCTTCAATCACTTCCCTCCAGCCTCCACCGCACTGCTCCCCTGACATGACCCCAGCTTCTCCCCTGGTTGGGAGGCTTCTCCACAGCTGTGACATAATGTTTTTGATGGCAGGGTTTGGAGGAATTCTGCTTGTGGCAAGGCAGGAATCTGCTTCGAATTAGCACTGCACATATTTATCAAGTCTGCATAGCATGGCTGCCTGTTGACAAAACTCCCCTCTCCTGTCCCCGCAGGTTCCTGGCTCGGCTCAGTGACCTGCTGAGGGTCAGGGGGGGAAAGCAGTTACTGGTGCCTGGGAGCAGCCCAGAGAAGGGGCAGCAGGTGAGTGATAACCCAGGTGTGGTAGCCAGAGCCAGGCTGGCTTTTTACTGCCAGATCCTGACTTCGGGTTGACTGAGGAGGGTCAGACACGTCCAGGACTCGGGTCTGAGCGCTGGCTGTGCCCCCCATGCTGCTGCAGGCCCTTAGCTGGAGTGATCCCCTCTCCAGCATGTTGGTTAGATCACAGCAGATCAGTTCATCATCTGCAAAAACTATGGCACGGGGAAGAGGATTGCACAGCGACCCGGAAACAGCAGCTTTGCTTTGTGGGATCCTGCTTTTAAAGGTGCTTTAGCACAGCTGCTTCCAAGAAAAGCAAACATTGCCAGGTACCCGGGAGCAGCCCCGGTTCCCATTAAAGCCACCTACGCTGCTCAGCTGAAGCTGGGCAGGAAATTCTTCCCTCTCCATGTCTAAATATTTAAGGTCTATTTATTTATTTTAATTCCTCTTGTGCATAGGGATAAAACACAAATCCTTCAAAGGTTTTGCTTATTATGAAAAGCAGCAACAGAAAAAGACTCGTCTAAAAATAGCCAGTTATTTAGGGCAGCCCCCAGTAGTGGGAGACAGATCCAGAGGCTTGATTCCACCAAGGAACGTGGTGTCTCCAGCATCCTACACATGTATCCCAGTGACAAGGTCATGGCATGGTCGGGTTGTGACCGGAAACACCGTCCTGGCTGGAGAACCTTGCCTGGAAAACTGCGTCTCACTCAGCCACTTTCTACACTGAACTTTGCCACTGTGTAATTTTGTAATGAAAAGCTGGGGGTTTTTTATAAAACCCCAAACTGTTTCTTTTTTTTTTTTTTTTTTTAATATCAATTTCAGAGGAGAAACAACCTCACTGTGGTTTTCTTTTCCTAAAAATCTCACCTCTTTGCCCCAAAAGTTTATTGCAGTTCCTATAGACAGACAAAATGTCCAGTTGCCCTTTGAACAATAAAATTAGTTGTTGTGCTGGACAGTTAACAAAATCAACAAATATGGGCTCTAAAAGCAGTCAAATGATGAAAGCAGCTCCTGGTTTTGGAGCTCTCTCCTGACTACGTCTTGCAATCCAAAAGCCCTGGGAAGGAATACAGAACTGTATGAAAATGACTAAGAAAAAAGAGAATCATGAAAGTTAAGTGAGCACTGAATGAAAGCAGAATGAAAACTTGGTGTCACCAAGAAAGAAAATTGTCACCATTTGGATTCAGGAGGAGAAAAGCACCAAGGTGGGAGATGAAAGAATAATGCAAATCTAGGCAATTAATAATGTTCCTTCCATCCTGAATCCACACACACAGCCTTGATTTGCTGCACTAAGATTTCAGAGGACTAATCCCAGTAATGAAATCCAGATCTGAGACACTGCAGAATAAACAAACAGCTTATCAAGGTAGAGCCAGCGTTTGCTGGGGTTCTTACTCCTTTCAGAGTTCTGTTCCCTCTTGTCTTGATTAGTCAGTAAAGCTCTTGGGACTGCATATGAATTATGGTCTGGCAGATGTGAACTGTGGTACTGAGGGATTTCTCCACGTGCTGCAGCAAACCAACAGGTTCTCAGTGCCCCCTGAGAACGGGGGGTGTTTGTGCACGATGTGGGTCAGGGCAGGAGGGGGAAGCAACGCCCACTGCAGGCAAACAGAATGGCTGGAAAAGCAAGGAAAAGCGGGTTTTATTTTTTCCTGGATGTGCCATAAGGTTACACAGATGCCTGGATCTGCATGGCCAAGCCAAGATGAGACCAGTCAGTGCTGCAGCCAACAACAGGCAATACTTCGAGGCAAAGAAACGCGCTTGGCTTCCAGCTGGAAAGGGAGCCCGAGCTTTTTGTTGCACTCTTTAAAGCTATTGAAATGTTTGTATCAATTCAAAACAGACTCTTGGGGAGAGTACAAAAACAGAGATGAATTTCCAGGCTGAGACCTCAGATGCCAAATTGTAAACCCTTGGCTGAAAGGTCTTAGGGTAGAAACAACTGCACAGCATTAACTGCATAGCAGTGGTTCCTACAGGAGCCATAAGAATAAAGGGAGCATTTAGGAAAATTGTGAGGCATTTCATTGGGGCTTTAGTGCAAGGGCAGAGGATGTAGGCAGATTTGGGAGGAAAAAAAACACTGTTTGGGAGTAAAAAGAGCTGCAAATGAAGCCCCAGTCCTGCAAACCTTATTCCCAGGAGCTGTTGTGTTGATGCGAACATCTGTGCAGTGGGAACAGTCCTCTGAGCCCGGGCTGGCTCCTCCTTGCAGGCCCATGTAAAGAGATCATCTCACTGGGCACTGGCACTGAAATTAAGGGACAGTTTCTCCTGTGAGGAAACAGAACCTCTCCCATGCTTGCACCACCACTGGGAGGAAGGACAGCAGATCACTTTTGGTGTTCTGATTTATCTGAGCTGTTTTAAAACTACAGGTCCCTAACCCGAGTATTAGATCTGGTTAGCTTTTTAAGAAAAATGTTTCTAAAAGGGTTCTTCTTGTTTATTTTTTTGGTTTTGTTTGTTTGGCTTTTTGGCCATGAAAATGTAGTTCATCTGAAGAGGTTTGATGTGACTGCAGCGGAATATCAAAGGAGCCTGAATTAGCGGTGTGTTACGGGGCTCGGAAAACATGAGCCAGTTCCTACAATAACAGCACTCTCCTGATGTGTGAGGGCTGTTACTGCCCCACAGCCACGTGGCAAAGGTGCCAATGTTTGGGTGCAATCCCAGGGCTGGATTCTGGTGGGTTTTCCCGATGGCTTTTCCCTTGATGCCCCCAAACACAGCCAGCAGTGATGGGCACTGGGCAGCCTGGCACAACTGTGAGGTACCAGGGCTGAGCACAACCTGTTTACCATCTGAAAATGAGTAATTCTGTGTGTGATTCATTGAGCTTTGTTGTTCCTTAGAGCAGCTAAACAGGAATTTTAGACGTGTTGTTTTATTGCCACAGTCAACAAGGGAACTTTCTCTTTTCCCCGGTTTTCAGAAAAATGGGGGAGGTTGGTGAGGAGACACAGGGAAAGAAGGAAAATTTGTCATTTTTCCTTTGAATTCTCCAGTTCTGAATTTGATTAGAGTCTTCCATGTGTCCTGTAGGACTTTAACCCTCTTGACACAAGCTCTTAGGCGGTGAGATGCAGTGGGGACTGAGTGCAGCCATCACTTCGACCTCCTTTCCTGGGTGTCTTATTCACCAGTGGAACAAGATCCTTCACAGCAGATCCAAACTGGTCTTGTGCTGGAAGCAGCAGTTCGATCTCTTTGACATTCCCACTTTGCATGAAGTTTACAAGTGGGACTTTAAAATTTTATCAAGTGCCTCCCTGTGCTGGCATGAGACCCCATTGTAGTTTAAAGGGAAAATAAGTCTGCAGGTGTGTTGTTACATGGTAGGAGGATTACAGAGCTGTAATCCAGATCTCCATCAATAAAACAGAAGGCAATAAAAAGGCTCCTGTAGGAACCTGCTATTTGCAAACCTCTTCAATATGTGAATTAGTCTGTCCCACTGATAATTCCTTAAATGAACGTTTGTCAGTGAAGACCTGAGTCCTGAGGATTTGGAGAATAGCAACAGGCAAATCTCCTTTGCCCTTCCCATGGAGCCCTGCTGTGACTGGGAGGTTTAGGAGCTGCAGGCCTTGGTGACCCTCCAGGACAGCCACAGGAAGAGGGAGGAAAGGAAATCGCTTTGTATTCAGATCCAAATATAAAACCAGCTTGATGTTCTTGTCTCCCTCACCAAGCAAGTCACGTTCCTTCCCCCTCCTGCCTTGACCCAGCACTGCAAAATCAGTTCACTTTGGTGACTCCTTAGTGCAAAGCCCAACAGAAGAACTAATCCAGGTACAAATTTGAATATTTTTCGATTTAAAATGCGAACAGGATAAAATCTGCAGCTTCAGCTCTTCTGTTTTCTTAAAAACTTCTCACCCCAATCCAGGGCAGGATTCAGCAAAAGACCTCGACTGCCTAATTCTTGTTCCAAAGCTGGGTGAGGCTCCTCCTGAAGCTGTCAGCAAGGGTATCCTGCCCTGGCCACCCTCTCTGGTCCCATTCCAGGCCAGGATGGGCACCCAGTGTCCCCCAGCGTGCAGTGAGAGGCTGTCAGGCTTTGAGAGAAGGCAGCAAAGATGCAGAGTCATCCCAAGACAAACCCGTTTCCCCACAAGTTCCATCTGTCTCCCTCAGATCTGGGAGGAACGTGTAAGGTGCTGACAAGCACTGAGATGTTGGGCTGCTCTGAGGAGTTAACCAGACATGGCTGTGCCATGAGCTGCTCCTCCCAAAGCAGAGCCCAGCTCTGCACCTGCAGCCCCTGGGAAGCCTGTGAGGGCAGAGCCTTGGGCAGGTGCCCTGGGAGGGGTTGGATTGGCACCCTCGGCCCGTTCAGGGGTTCATTGGGCACCCAGCCTGTCCTTCTGCTCGGAACTTTCATCTCTCCTTGGCCCCACCCTGCTGTACAACTGCAGTGCTATTTACCACTCCGGGAGGAAATCCCATGTCACAACCCCCAGGAGCACAAGGAATAATGTCCGGAATTCCTTTATCTGTGACCAGGCCTGGCTCAGGCTCTTTCCCGTCTCCTAAGTGTACACAAAGATATTCTTTTCTTTTGTCAAGGCAATGGGCCCAGATTTTAGCGATGGTTTATTAAAAAAGAAAAGACTTTGGCAAGACTCGAGAATAAACGTTCTCTGACTTTAGACCCTTTTGTTCTTCAAGGTGAAAAGTGACTACAAAGAAGAAGGAAAATTGAATCACTGGTCCTTGCCCTCCATGGTAAATTTGACCTCCACTGTTTTTACAGTTCCTAAAAATGGTGTCCTGGGCTAATCAGGGGGGTAGAGTGATAAGCCTCTCTCCATGGCTGCTCTGCATGATGATTTGCTTTTAAGTGATCAAAATGACTCTTTGGGCATCGCAGTTTTTTGAACCCTCAGCTCCAAGGCTTCTGTCCATGTCTTCATTGCCCACCGAAAGGTTGTGCTTATCCATTTGCAGAGCCATGGAGTAACAGGCACTACTGGACTCTGAATCCTGAGGGCAGAAGATCAGGGTGCCCGTGGCACATCCTCCCAGGGCTCCTCCGTGGTGCCAGGATGAGCTGGGAGCCCTTGGGGACCCCCACTGCCATCCCGAGCAGCTCTGGGTGCCTCTGCTCTGGGGGTGCTGCCCTTTGCCTCCTCCCAGACCCACAGAACAATGCAGGGGGCAACCTGGACCTCCATCTCCAGGAGAGAGGGGAGGGAGATTTAGGACAGGAAAAGGCTGGGAGCAAGGAAGCTGCAGCAGAAATTCTGGCACCAGCATTCTGGGGGAGGTGGGGGGAGCGGGCAGGAGAAGGACTCTTTCCAGGAAAAGAACATTTGTATCAGATACTTCCAAAAATAAAAGATCATCGTGTCAGAGAAATGTTCTAAATATTGGCAGCGCTGCCCACTTTGGCCTGCAACTCTTTTCAGCCCTCTTGCAAATCCTTTTCAGAAAAGTGTTTATGATCCATCAGTCTTGAGTGCCCTCATGCAAAAAGAAGGGAACATGCCAGAGGGGGACCCCAGAGCAGCCCTAAGTGATTCACAGCACCCTCTTCTCACTGGCTGGTGATATTAGGAAGCTGACAGCCTTGTTGCAGTACAAATAACTCCCCAGCTGGAGTTTACTGCCTCTTTTATTTATATTCCTACAGCACACAGGCAATGCCAGATGTGCTGTCCCTGATTCATGTATATTGTGTTTGATGTCTCTCATCAGAACCAACCTTGGGCTAAATCCAGCAACTAAACTGTTTTTTTTTTTTTTTTCAGAGATAAATATTTAGGCAAGTCTGATTGGCAAGAACCTGCCCCTCCCTTTGCATCCTCTAAAGCTGAAATAAAGGTGGCAGCTCCGAGCGTGAGCACGTCACAGACAGCGTCTGCACAGGAGGAACACGCTGTGCTCTCACTGCCAGGTAAACAGATCTCCAAAGGAGGGAGAGTTTGGCAAGGGAGGACCTTCCAGGGGCTGCAGCAGAGCATTTACACAGCACTGTGTCCATGTGCTGGATCACAGCATTGAATCGGCACCTGCTCTTATCTGCGCACTGTCAGGCTCCCTCCTGTCCCCAGGGCATGACAGACAGTCAATAGCAGACTCTGTCATGGGCTCTGACTACAGTGGGGAATAAATTACACTGCTGGCCCTGCCTTTTGTCGAGTGTGGATGTGTGGAATGTGCTGGCTTTGGAGGCCTGGGAGTTGCAAGTGTTGATTTTCCTTTGCCCTCTGCTCTGGTCCAAGAGTGCAGGTAGCAGGAAGGTTTCTGAGCTCGGACAGCGTGCGGAGAGGCTGGAAAAATGGGCTTTTCCTTGCTGTTGATAAGCTCACTTATTTCTGTGCTTTCTGAGTGACCTACAGCACATGAACAGCGGTGTCCTGTCAATGGCCTCTCTTTCCTACTTTGGGATCTTCCACAATTCCCCCAGCTCTGGCTTGCCTGTCCTGCCCACATCGTAGGGACTGCCTTGATGAGAAGCCTTTCCAGAGCAGGAAGGATGGTCTGGCTGTGCCAGGCTCAAGTGAAGGGACTGAAGGAGAAATTCGGGGTGGCTCTTGTCTTGCCCAAATGAGTGATTTACCTTACATGGCACAGCCCACGTGGCAGTGAATCCCAGAAATACCCTGCTCACAACACATGGTGCTCTGACCTCCTGAGGGAAAACCCGGCTGTGAGAACTCAATTCATGCAAAGTGAGTAAATGAATCCCTTCCATTTCCCTGCATTGTCACTTTGCAGTTGGTGACAGTGATTTAAGGCCACCTTTCTCAGGATTTGGGCTTTTATTTCACAGCTTCATTTACTCGCTCTCAGTTTTGCAGTCTGTCTGCTGCAAGGAGCAGATGAGCCCTTGTACTGCAAACCATCCAGGCCAATATCCACTGCCATGGATCACAAATCTACCGTGGATCATAAATCCTACCCCCATGTCAAAAGGCCTCATGGCATAACCAGCATCCTCCCAGAAGGGGAAACCCCTTCCTACCCCGACATGTTCCCTTCATGAGTTGCTGCAAAACTGTGTTTCAGAGAGATGAGACTGTTGTGCCACAGAAGGAGAAGGCAGTTCTTGGTGTCACCAGCCCAGGGGCTCTGGCCACATGCCTATCTGTTCTGAGAAATGCTGACTTGGGGTGCAGGGATTATGGGGAGTTCACAGCCTGACAGTGCTGAGATCACTCCTAAAGGCAGGCAAACCCCACAAGCCTAGCACAAACTACCCAAATACCTCCCTATTTGTATCCTGCCTGATACCTCCTTTTGAACGGGGTCAGAAGAGAATGTTATTCCCATCAGAGTGTTGCTGTGTTGAAATGTGGAATTTTGCAGGAATTTTTCATTAATGTTGGCTCTGGCAGATAAAATACTGGCCATGCCAAAGACAACATGCTTGGGAATATGTTGCTCTTGAGCATAAAGATACCGTCCCTCAGCACTGCAGCTCTCACAGCAAATGGATTGCCCCAGCTGACAAATAGAAAAATAGCCATGAAAACTGATAATGTCCAGGAATTTTGTTTTACCTATGTATCTCCATCCTAATTAAAATGCCTGCACAGCATATTCCAGTGAGCACTCATTTTGGTTGTTCAGTTTTAAGTGAAACTGCTTAGTAAGAGATTAGGCAATTGTAATTCTAGCTTAGCCTGGATGGAAGATCCACTTTCTAGCACTTCAGTAATTTCAACAATTTAGTCTTTTTTTGATGGCTTAACTACATATGAAAAGAGAAATAATAATTGGTCATGTATAACTGAAACAGAAGCTGAAGGAGTTCAGGAGCTTTTCTGGTTTGGCTTCACAAAAGTACTTTGCTACAGGGTAGGTGAGGAAATCATAATGAGTGTCATGGATAAACCCAGCCAACCCTAACCCTGACCCTACACAGTGCCCAGGCCCAACACTGACCCTAACCCTGACCCTACACAGTGCCCAGGCCCAGCACTGACCCCATCTGGGCTCCTCTTGTCCTGTTGGCTGCTGTCCTACCAAGATGTCTTTGTACCCTCTGGACACAGAAATGTGTGCTTAGAGTAAATGCTTAAAGATCTGCAGCTTGGGAAAAACAAAACACTTTCCAAGGAGGAACATTGTCTCCTTTTTGTCCTTCTTCCCACCCTTCCTTGAGACAAAGTATTAACAAATATATTAATATAAGCATTAGGGCTTTGGTATTGAGGTTTGAGCTTTGGTATTGAGGTTTGAGAAGGTCTGTGAAAGGGGTTGCCTTGTTTGTGTGTGTGTATTCTGTGTTTTCTGCATGGCTTTGCCCACCCTCTGAGGGCCTTTGGGGGTGCAGATCCAATAATGAAAAATATTTTTTGTGGATACTGACACTGAAACCTGAGCTGTAGGTTTGGCAGGTGCAGCTGTCATAGCCAAACATCCGTGGCTGAGGAAGGAGAAAGCCAAAATGGCAATAATAATAATAATAATAATAATAATAATAATAATTAGTCAGTCTGCATTTCTGACATGAAGGGTGACTTGGCTGAAAAAGGATTTAACCTTGCAACATGTTTGTGGGGTTGGTAAGTGATTGCTGTTCTATGCTGCTGGAAACTTGAGACAGATGAGTATCTTCCCTAAGGTCACACAGGCACCTGCAACTCGAATTAGAGCTGGAGGACATTGGCTCCCAGTCTGTGCTGAGCTCCAGGATCCCCAGGGAAGGGCTCTCCTGGGTGTCTGCAGGAGCTGCAGGGAGATGGCCCCAGTGAGTATCTGGTGTGGAGGGCACTGTCCTGTCCTCTGAGGGTGGCCACCGGGGCAAGGAGGAAATAGGGATGTATGTTGAGCCCTTGCTGCAGGATGCTCAACTGCAGCTCTCTCCTCCTCCCTGAAGTGTGCAAGTGTGCTCGGGGAGAGGGGGGTTTCTCCTTTGGCTTCCCAGCTCTGATAAATCCAGTATTCCCTTGCACAGCCTGATACCTACAATCACCTTATTTCTGCTGGGATGGGAGCAGCAAGAAAGCCAAGGGGCTGGAGGTGTGTGAGGGCTGCCTTGCTCCAAGGAGAGGGGAAACTCCTCCTGAACATCAGCACAAACCCTCAGCCAGTCACACTCCAGGCTCATTAACCAGCTCTCCAAGAAGTACCTCCAGCATAGATGTGCTCAGGGGAGATGAGAACAAACTCTCAATCTGGAATCCTTTAGCTGTAAAAGACACTCAGCAGGGGAATCCATTAGATCAGGGCTGCAAATTAGCTTTGCAAATGTCTGTGTGCCAGAAGACACAGACAGAATGAAACCAAGAGGCTTCCTGGAATGTAGATGCAATTGGAGTGACACTGCACCAGTGTGTGAGTGTGTGTGTGTGTGCCACAGGCACTTCACTGTGCAGACCAAGAGGCTGAGGGAGGTACCACATTAGAAGAAATTCAAGGGACAGGGGAGCCCTGCAAGCCCTGTGCATCACTGCACTGATTTCTGACAGCTCAGGCCAAGCTATCACAGCATCCCAGTCCTAATCCTGATAACCTTAAATGCCTCCCTATCCTTGCAGCTTCCAATGGCTTTTTCTCTGGTGATGGCAGTGAAAGATGAAGCAAATCCACTGCAGTTCCTGAGCTGCTTTTCCTCTTCAGAACATCGATCGGCCCATCCCTGCAGGGAGGAGGGGCAGTGCTAATCCCCCTGACGTGCAGAGGCAGCACAGCAGAGAACACACCTGTGCTGCAGAGAGGAGTGCAGGGACACAGTGCCCAAAGCAGGAGGCCTGAGTGAGCACCCTCAAACTGCAGTGCCCACACTAACCTGTGCAGGGGACACAGCTGGAATTCCCTCAGCCATTCCCCCCACCAGAGATTCTGGCTGTTCCCCACCATACCCTGCTGCAGCCCCTGTGCTGGAGTCGATGCTGCCAAAGCCATCGCAGCTGTGCCCCAAGTGAGCTCCCCTGAGGGTTTGCTAAAGGGCCAAAGAGGAGTGACTTCAACATCATGGTTCATGTCCAGCCCACCTGAGAGCCTTGGTTTGGAGCACCTGACCAGCAGTCCCCAGCCAGTTGAGCCAGACCTCCACAGCCCTGGGCTGGTCCCCTCTGCTCCTGGAGCTCCCACTCACTGCAGGAACATCCCTCAGTGCACCATCACATCTGCCCAGAGCACTTCCATGTCAGGCCTCTGCCTCTAACAAGGCAGTGATTCAAGGCAGAGGAAGACATCAAACCAAATTATGCCTGAATTCATGTTCCTAAGAATGTAAAGGAAATGCAGCCCAAATGAACTATACAAGCACAGAAAGTTAATGTATGCTCGTTTGTATATCAGCCCATTGTCCAGGGGAACCCTCAGTTTCCTCTTGGGATCTATAATGAATAGACCTATAAGAGAATGTTGTGGTGGCAGCAATTTCTCTTTTCCTACCATTTAACTTAGAACAATATAGAATCAAAACAGAAAGGCAGCCTTTCAAAGGCTGGCAGTACAATACACACTATAGGACATCACTCCAACCATTAAATTGAGGAGTGTGAAGGAGACCTTTGCCCTCTGTACGCTGAGAATTCCTCTCAGTTCCTTTATCTTATACCCTGCAAGGAGATCAGCATCCAAGATACTCTGCTTACATCCCACCACACCCAAGTGTCACTACTCTGCTTTCACTACCAGCAGATGTGAAGACCAGAACCGAGATAAGCAGAAAGAATTTAAAACAGGAAAGATGACTAAAGGAATTGGGCTGTTCTGGGCTCTCCTCTCTCTTTTTAAATCTGGTCAGCTTAGCTCTAAATTAAAGAAGACTCATGGTGACACGAGATAAGACCTGATATATTGGTCAGTCTGGGAATTGAAGAATCAGCAGCCCCAAAAAACGGCTCTGCAAAGGTTTAGCTGCCTGATTCATCAAGGTGAGGTGTTTACCCTGAAGCACAGTGGTGATGGTGTTAATGATGTCAATATTAACTCTCTTTGCTACTCCAAGGATGCAAAAGGAACACTTTGAAAGAGTTCAAGCACTCTCTCAGAAATGTCCAGAAGCTGTAATAGCAATCCCAGAGTCGCTGAACAAAGCCTTTGGCATCTCCCTCATACTCATCTTTAAAGATTACACCTGACCCTCTGTTCAGGAAAGGGGCTGGTTCACCAACAAGGTGATCTCCACCAGTCATTTACCTTACAATGATTAACCCTGGTTTCCCAAGCCTGTTTCTGAAAGATGCCACTTATCTATTTAGTGTAAACTATCTTGAAAGCAGGATTTTTAATAAAAATGGCAGTTAAATCAGGAAGATGTTGAGACCAGTATTTTTAGGTCAGATGGGCAGACTGAGGGCTGTCCCAGGCACAGGGAGGCAGAAAGGCAGGATGTCAAAGTTGCAAAGCCAGACCACAAATCCAGGTAGTATTTCAAAGTCTGCATTAATGTTTTAAAGTACAGTGATACTGTGATATTGGAAGAACAAATGGCCGTGAACTGTGGCTATGCCAACTCTCCTCCATGGAAATCAAAACTAGCTCAGCTTTAGCTTTTCCAGTAATCTCACTTTGAGCACAGAATTTTCAGCTTTACTGCCCTGATTTTCTCTTAAGTGCAGGACAGGTTTGGCAAATGAAAACTGAGATTTATATCCAGACAAAAGTGTCTCCTTTCCTCTTGTTTTGTCCTTCTGCCAGAAACCCTCCAGAAAGCTGAAGATACTGTGGTGAAGAATGTTAAAACAAATTATGCACATATTCTTGGGATAGGAAAAGGAAAACCTTTCTCTTGGGAGCATTAGTCTGCACTTACAGGCTTGTGAGATGTTGGTGTCTGTTTGTGGATGCCTGCCCTAGATGATATTCTGTAGCAGCTCTGACATGCCAGATAGGAAATAAGGTTAGTAATTTCTTTTTAATGACAATAGTCAACCAAAGTTATGCACAAAATTCAATAGAGAGCAATTTCACTCACCAGAAGAAGGCACATGACTTCATGATTTATTAAATTAAATTAATAATTGCATTTCACCATGTAGGTTTGAACATTACTTTTCAAATACAGAGCAGACAACAATAAAGAAGGCAAAGTATGTGGCTAATTTATACCGTAGATCTGAATAAATAGACTAGATCAGAATAATTCCACGTCTCCACAGTAGTAATAATAATAATAATAGTAATAAATCAGCCTTGTATACATAATGACAGAACTTCCTGATGGGACTGTAGTGTACAACTGGAGCCAGGTGGGGGGAACCCTTGACATGCCCTGCTCAGCAGCCTCCTGTTCTCCCCAATTCACCTTCCCAGACAGTTCCTCCTCCCCAGGAGTCATGCCATACTGGGACTTCTGTTCCAACCTGCACTTCCCTGTCATTAGAGCAGGGTAATATTGCCCAAACTGACCCGGGGAGTGAAGCTCATGTTTATTTGGCTCGTTGGGAAAGCCATGAGAAAACAGTCCAAGTGGGAGCACAGCCTAGAAACCCTGCAGCAATTCCAAACCTATAAATACATCACACTGTTTATCTCCTTGTTGATGTATCAGTGGATTAAGTAATAAAACTGTTCACAGAATCATTAGTGGCTTCATGGTAACCGCTGGCTTTGCTTTCCCAGAGACCCATGGTATCATTAGACTTGGAAAAGTCATCACTGAGTGGGATGATGAGCTGTGAGAAACACACTTTCAAAGTGAGGTGGGCCAAGTGCATGGAGCTCCCAGCCAGAGGAGGCTCTGCCCAGGCAGTCCCTCCCCATGGCACAGTCTGCTCCCTTCCTGCTGACCCGGGATTTGGGGGATTAATCACTCTCTCTGATAACTCCTCTTAGGCCAAAGCCTGTTCCCTTGCCTTTGCTGTTACTGCATCCTTACTCAACAGAAGATTTGCCAAGACTAAAGGCAGGTTGTTTCGAGCACTGGAGCCTGCAGGAGGCTGAGCAGAGCGGGCTCTGTGCAGCCCAAACCAACGTGCAGTGAGCGCAGAGCGCTCGGGAAGAGCAGCAGGGCTTGCCTGGTGTGATACCTCACACAACTGGGTGTTGCTGCAGGGCCACAGTTCCCTTCGTCATTGGAAAGCAAGCAGGTTGCTTTGCTTCCTCACAGTGAAACAAATCAGGATTTTCCAGCAAGATTGGTAAAATCGCCGCCTCTGTGAAGGCAGTGAGGGAGCAGCTCTCAGTCAGTCCTTTTCTCCCTCAGATTCTACCACGGAGTGTGTAAACAACTACAATAAAATAAATGTTCTCGGTCAGACAATGGACAATTCAAAGACAGGCCATTGTCTTCAGCCAAGCACAGCTTTAAACCCGTGGAACTGAGAGGGAAAGCTTGCCCTGAGTGCACGGACACGAAATGAAAATAATCCAGACATCATCCATTTGCAGAGAAAAAATGTGGCAGGCCAAAAGGTTACCTGATTCTCTCTGCTTCACACCATGTAATAGCTTAAATTGTGTTTAAAAGGTTCTCAGGCTGACATCATTGTTTACATTCACTTGAATCATCCTTTAATTGTAACAGTACAAAACCCTTTTAAGCAGCCAGGCTCACTGTGCAGCTCGGTCCTGCTGTGTCATGCAGTAAGAGCTCCTACGACTTCCTTGCCTCATGTACATCCAGAAGGAGATCTGGGAAAAGCATTTCTCCCCACACCTGTGAGCTGCAGTGTCACTTCTACTGATACTCCTCGTGGCTTTAGAAGCAAAGCAGTCCCCGTGCTTCCAAGCAGTGGAAGCTCATCATTCCCTCACCCTTGCAAATCAGTGGCAGCATTAACTGAGGGGTGAGACAGCAGTGGATGCAGTGGGAGCTCTTCCCTAAGCACAGGGGGGATGTACCCAGTGACCCAGTGCTGAACAACATGGCACCTGGAGGATTTATTTTTCTGCAAGGAAAGACAGAGGCCTTGAGGTTTGCAACTGATAATCCACAGGGCTTTACTTCCCTCCTTTCAAACGCGGTCCCACGCGCCTTCCTGTGCCGAAGGGTTCCGGGCAATCTCTTCCAGCAGGCATTTCCTGCATGGAGGCTATTGTGATTGGGATTGCCCACACCAGGGGCTTCCAAATGCTGCTGTGGGGGCATGGGGGAGGGCTCCTGGGGGAGCCACTTGGGGCAGCTGGCAGAATAAGTGAGGAAGCAGAGGGGAAAATCATATTAGGTATCTGCACAGTAAAGGTCTGAAACACCAACCCCTGCACAACCCAACCCCAAATTTGGCTCAGGATCAGCTTTCAGGTATGATCCCTATTGCTGCAAAGGGCCAAAGTGAGCCCTCCTCAGTAGCTGGGAGGGAACTGAGGATGAGAATTGGGATTCTGGGAGGCCCCATGCTCACATCACCCCTGCACGCTCTGGGGACTGGGGGGAAAATTGTTTTAACTCCTAAAAGATTGTTTTTAGCACTGATTTCACTAATGAGTTGTGAGTTCACAGCAAACAGGATGGCTGCCTCCCAGATTGTGTTTGTGTGTTTGTGTGGGGTACCCCTGTGAGCAGCCCCATTTTACTCACAGCTACAGAGGAATAGGCAAAGTAGCCCCACGGTGGTTGGTGCTTTTCCTGCCAACTGACCTTACTGTATCTGCAAGAAATAATCCAAGGTGAGCAATTTCTGAGCTGTGGGCTCTAAGGAAGCAAACATTTTGGCAGAGGTGGTTTAAATTCAGGGGGATTTTGTAAAAAATGGAACAGGTAATGACTAGGTCAAGCTTCCTTGACCCTCAAATCAAGAACAATCCCAGCAGGGCTGAAAACTCCCTCTCCACTTCCTTGGCAATCATGTTCCCACAGTTCAGAAAAACACAGGAAGATCTAAGGAAACCTATGTGGAAATGCAGAAGACAAAGGCAAGAGATCTGAAAATAGAAGGCTGGTCCATATATTTCCTTTACATTCTGGGCCTGAGTTTAGTTTTTGGCTGAATTTTGAAACCTGGGGGGGGCCATATGCTTTTGCCATTCCCTGCAGGGCACAAAGGAAAACTGGCTTGTTCAGATTTCCATCACTCAGAGGCTTAGATGAGCTTCTTTCCTTGTTGCTCAGCACTTTCAAGGGCTCCTCAGTGCTAAAAGCTTTACTGCTCAGAGCCACAACCAAAGCCCTGGACACTGGTTACACACACACACCATGCTGAGACTCCTTCAACATTTCTAGATACTGGAAGACTTGAAAAAATTAATTCTTGTAAAACTTCAGTGCAGCAGGAACAGTTTGTGCATGTGCTTGAAGAAAATGAGAGATTCAGCTGCAGGTCTCAGGCAGCCCCACTTTGGCTTGACAAAAACTTCTACACCAGGGCAGTTATAAAGGCAAACTTCGTTTTGGGACAGAGGAGAGAGACTGTGCAGATCCCTGTTGTGGAAGGGCTGAGAAATTCCTCTTGGCTTTCTCTAGTGTAAAAATTCAAGGAATCCTGAGCCCTGAGGGGAGTCTAGGAGACATCCAGGAAATGGGGGGAGAGCAGAAGAGGGATGTAGGATGTAGTGGGGACAAAAAGTATGTGCTGTAAAGACAGACTAATCCAAGGAGCTGGAGATGAGGGTATTGGAGTGACTCATAAAGATGCCCACGGATTTACTCACTCTCCATCATAAAGCAGTTCACAGACTTACTCACCATCCATCAGAAGGCATAGTTGTGCTACACTGTTAGTAACAGACTAATACAAAAGTTAACAATTGCACAGCTCAGCTCTCTGAGTACATGGATTCATTGCTTACATTTCCAAAGCCTCTGGAAGCCTGTCCAGCACTCAGCAGCGAGGAATTCGCACAAAATGGGCAGCCATCAGTTTTGCTCATCACGGCCTCAGGAGATCAGGCTCCCCTCCCTCCTGCACCTTCCTCCTCCTCCCCACAGAGCAGCAGCTCAGGACAGGCCTCTGAGGCCGCCCCTCGGTGCAGGTGGTTTGTTCTAGCCTTGCCTGGCCCCTGGTGATTGCAGGCTCTCTGCTGCCCAGTCCTGCACCCTGGGGCAAGCTTCGAGCAGGCACTTCTGCTAAATGCCATTTCCAGACAACAACCTTGGCTGGTTCGCATCGGCAGCTCCTCCTATTTTCTCTGTGGCCTTAAAAAGGAAAATTAAAGAAGTGCCTGCCGTGGTGAGGAGATCATTCTCTGTTACACATATTCTGTGCCAGCTGATCTGGGTGGCCAGTTTTTCTTGGGGGCTGTGACTGAGGACAGTTAGATGCTCTTCCCGAAGGGAACAGGAATGTCCTGATTGGCACTCAGAACCTCCATGTCCTGTCAGTCATCTGAGCTGCTTTCTGGAGGAAAACACCAGGGACACATTTATTTCATTCCTAGCTCCTGTTTAGATACTCCAAATACCTTTTGATTACTTCCACTGGTAATTCCCATTCTAGTGACATCAAGCTGGTGTAGGGAGAAAAGGAAAGGTGGGGCAGGACTGATAGAGGAAGTATCAGGCTGAGCATGTGAAGTTGGTAGGGCTGTGCTTCGCTGTCCTTCTCAGACTCTCTTTGAAAGTCAAGCGCTGCCTCCTGGAAATTTCCTGTGCAGTTTTAAAAAATGCAGGTTGCTGTTGCTGCCCCCAAAGCTGTTCTGCAATGTAAACTGAAAGCAGCCTCTTTGTTCACCCTGTCCTTTGCTGATGATCAAGTGACCCTCGCTGCATATACTTTGCAAGTGTCTCTGGAAGCAAAAGATGTGTCTCATCTCTGCATAAATCTGGCATAGGGCAGGTTTTCACCCTCCTTCAAACTGTGCTGGCAATTTGGAAGACAAACTTACCAAAAGCACAGATCACCTACCACTGACTGTACCTAAGAAATCTCCTGCTGTGCTTGGAAACCTTTTGCCCTGGTGCATAAACCTACCAGCAACATAAATATCCTCCATTCAGCCCAACTTGATATATCACTTCAAACTGCAGTAGAGTGAGCTTGGCACGAATATTCCATCATAAAATGAACAATTCAGGGAATGTGTGAAAGGACAGAGATAACCCTGTTGCTCTTACTCACATCTATATGTAGGAGCAGACCAATGGGGGGAAATGTGCACAGATAAATCCTTTTTATAATTGTCAAAGGAAATATTAAAAGTTCTTATAACAGAAACCTTCAACAAACAATCTGGTTGGTGTTCCCAGTATTCTTTTGGATATGGTGCTGTTTTTTAGAAGTTCAGGGAGTATTCAGAAATACCTCACATTTTTTTCCTTGCCTTAAATGGATGAATTAGGGTAAAGAGATTTCCAGTTGGTTTTGAATGTGGCAGCTTCAGCAGGAGGCTCATATATCACCATCTTAAAAAAAGGCTTCTCTGCTTTTTATAACCTTTTCCCACAGTAAAGCAACTCTCTAGGAATAACACCAATTAAGAGACACAGTTTTGGTTCACCCAAACCCCTCGACCGCCTGTCCTGTCAGATCCCCCCGTTCTCAACTGGTCAGCACCAACTGCCTTGGGGAGCCCCCAAAGCCACCCCTCGGTGCCTCTGACTTTGCAGTGTGCAGCACTGAGCCCACCCTCATCCCAGCTGCACACAGGGACCATCCCAGTCGGAAAACCAGGAGGAGTCCAAGCTCCTGAAGCTTCTGACTCAGCTACTCATATGTAGTATAACTGAATAACTTGAAATGTGTGTTGACAAGCTACATTGCCCATCCAGCATATTCTACTTGTAGGAGACATTGCACAATTAAACAAACAAAAAATTTCAGTTTCAAACGTGCTTTAATTTCAAAGGGATTGGCCAGGACCTAATTTTTATTCTTCAGTCTTTAATACTTCCCAGTATTAAACCACGGAGTTTATCCCAGTACCTGAAGAGTTCCTTGGACTGCTCACATACTGAAAACCTTTTTGATGATAATGTCAGGGGGTAAAAGATACTAAATTTTTCATGCACAATTTAAGGTGTTGCTCATGTAACAATTTCTCTGCAGATTGTTTTTCAAAGGGCTGATTATTAACCATCCCACTCCATACCTAAAACGGGGGCCAGCTTTTGGCATCTGCACAGTAATTACTACATCAAAGGTTCTGAGCAGAAAGACCCTAACTAGTACTCTGAGGAGCTGAACATGAGCTGTGTAATAAGAAAAAGGAAAGTGGAAATTCAATGATACTCGTAGACCTGTCCTAGGAAACTTAAAGATGTATTTAAAGCTGTATTTTATAATAAGGTGGGCAGTTATTGGGACGGTGTTTGTATGGTCTCTTCCCCCTGCTGAAAGCACCAAATTAGTCAGGAGTTCTCTCAAGGAGACCACCCTTTGTGCTGGATAATTTAAAGGCCAGAGTTTCATTGCTGGAGATGAACTTTGAGGACAAGGTGTCTGACGAGTTAATACCTCAGTCCTGAGCAGCTCTCACAGTTGTGCCTCTCTCCTTCTATCTGCATTGCAGATAGAATTGTTTGGATTTGAGTCAGAGTCAGCCTCTTCAGCACAACTCTGCCTAACTCTGGGTCTGACCCCCAGCCTGCAGGACACACCCAGGCCTTGGCACGTCAGGCAGAGTTTCATTGAGTTCATTGCTGGAGGTGAACTCGGAGGGAAGGGTGGCTGAGGAGTTAATGCCTCCAGAGCATCAGTGCTATCCAGAATCCTCAGACTTCCTGGCCCTGTCTCACATTGGCTTCCAGCCTAATTAGGGCACCCAGAGGCTGTGCTAATGTGTTATCTCTCCCTAATGATGGACAGGGCTCTGACATCCATAATGCTGCTTCCAAGTCCATCATCACTCTTTGCCTACGGGGACAGTTAGGGATGTGGTTCCTTCCTTTGTCTCAGGATGCAGGCATTGCCTTCTCTTGGCCTCCTCTGTGCCTGGCACTGATGGGAAAATGAATCTGGACCAAATTCCAAGGTTATTAGGGCCAAAATTACTAGGACAGGAATCTGGTGAGTAAGGACCTGAGCAGCCCTGAAACGTGGGCAGCATCTCTGCCTTTGCCCCAGCTCCTCAGTAACAAACTCACTGTGCTCCACTCCACCCTGCAGCCTCAGGATCACTCGTGGCAAGCCACGTTTCCTCCCACCCCCCAAAAATTTGTTATTATCCCTCAGTGATCCTCAGGATTCCGTGGTGATTTATGCCTTTGTGAAATCCACACTGGATATCTGGTGACAAGCCTTCTATGGGCAACTTCTCCAGCCTATCCAGGCGTTGGAATTCCTGTAGCATGCAGCTGGCTGCTCCTGCACGTGTCAGCCAGATGGAGCATGCTGTGGGAACCCTCCCAGGGCTCTGGGAGCTCCTGATGCAGTGCCAGGTGCAGCTCAAGGTGTGGGTGCTGGTGTCTGGTGTGGGACAGGATGGCTTCCCTGGGGTTAAATGTGGGCACCTTCCCTGGGGTTACACGGGCACTGCAGATCACAGGTGTCCCTGTGGTGAGGGGTCCTTTCCACCTGCCATAGTTGCTGCTTCAGCTTTTCCTGGAAAAGCTGGGCAAGCCCTTTGGAGCACAGGTTTAGCTATTTATTCTGCAGACAGCTGTGGGGAAGATACTGCAGGGGAGATGTGAAGTTCGCTGGGGCTGGTGCCTGCCAATCAGTTCCTTTCTGCAGAGGGAATACATTAAATCCCCGAATGAATCCAAGAAAATCAAGGACAGTGATGCTCCCCAGTGTTTCCAGAAGCTATCCTCTTAACTGTGAAAAGATTATAATATGCTAAAGCAGCAACAGCCGTGTGCTGTGAAATACATTCCCTATCCAAAATAATAAAAAAGCCTTTCTGTCAGAAGGAATTCCCCAGTAAACAACAGACCATCTCCCTTACACAATTTGCAGCGTCATGAATGAATGGCTCAGTAATCCAGCGAAATCCTCATGCTTAATGAGATAATGAAAAGTCATACGGCAGATGGAAAAGCTCCTCTAAATCTCATTAACCTGCCTCTTGGCTTTTCTGATATCAGCGAAAATCGGGAATAAATCCGGGGGGACACTGCGTTTGCTGCAAGGAAAATGAGTTTTGGAGAACGGGCAATCTAGCCTGGCACCTGTGCTGAGAAGGGGAAGGCAGCAGAGAAACACCATGTGAATGAAAACTGAAATATCAAAGGATAAGAAGGGGAATATCAAAGAGAATCGGGGTTTGCCCACAGCTCTGACGTGAGCCCAGGACACCAGGATAGCCCGGGCAACTCCCAGACGCACCACAGCTCCTCCTTTCCAAGCCTTTTCTACCTCAGCTCTGCCTCAAACGATCGAACACAACCAGAAACCCTCCCAAATACAGCCAGAAACCCTCCCACACCGAGGGAAAAAGCCACAAATTGGCAAATACCCGCAACTCGCTATTTTTAACCAAGTGTCCAAACCTCGAGGGGAAAAAAATCATCAGCCATGCAAGCAACACCTTCAAGGAGTTCTCTCTCTCTCTCTCTTTTTTTTTTTTTTTTTTTAACCTTTACTTTCAAAGATCAGTTTTCATGTGAAATATATATGTGAAATATATATGTTAAATAAGTGAAACCTGAGGCGTCAGGGGTGGGTTTGGGGGCACAAAGGCGGCACCTGCCCGGTGGGTGCTGCGGGTGCGAGGTGGGTGACACCTCCCCGGGCCGCTCGGGCCGGCGGGGCTCCGCAGGAGCCAAAACAGCCTCAAAAAAAGCACAAAAAGCGTCACGGAGCGCTCTCCTCAGGCCCCCCGAGGGACCGCACCGGCGGGACCCAAGCGGCGGGTCCGCGCCCCCGCCCTGCCCGTGCCCCCTGCCCCGCAGGTGAGAGGATGGGCAGTGCCGGCTCTTACCGTGCAGCAGGAGCAGCCCCTGAAGGGCGCAGACGGCCAGGACGGCGCTCGGCCTGGGCAGCATCGCCGGGGCCACTGCCAGCGACTTCTGGATCCCGTGCGAGGCGAGGTCCGCAATCCGGGACAAGTTTTCTTTTCCAGCAATAAGTTTGTGAAAGCCCGCGGGCTGCAGCGGGAAGGGAGGGGGGAAAGGACAAGGCGTGCAGAAGTTCCCACTTGTTGATTCCAGTTAAATTGTTCTTTCCATTCACTGCTTCATCCTGGGGCTGCGGTGTGTGTTTTCCTTCCTTTCTTCTCGAGGTGCGAGTTCTTAGTTTTTTCTTCCCACCCTCTCCACAATAACCTTATTCCTCCTTTCCCCCCGTTTCTCTAATCCCTGGGGTGCCTGAGGGGAGCGTTGCTCTGCCTCAGAAGCCTCCCCAGCCCGCCTGGCTGGTGCTGAGGAACACAAGGGGTTAAAAAGCGAAGCAAAAGCACCAGAAAAAAGTTTGGCAAAAAGTTTCCTCCACTCAGCGAGTCGCTGCTCCCGGCAGTCCTTTGCCTGGAGTTTGGGATAAGGTGGCTGCGCCGCAAAGCCTCTTCTTGGATGTATTTATCCAGGGAGGTGCAGGTGCTGCGGAGGGCGGCAGGAGGGACAAATCTCTGGGTTCCAGAAGGGCAGGAGCAGCGGGAGCTGCCGCGGCCCCACCTGGCTCTACCTGCCGGGGGGCACCGCGCGGTGCCCGGGCGGGCAGCGGGGCTGGGGCATGGCCGGACCCCCGGACGTGCTGCTCTCTCCCTCTCCCCACACCCCTCTGGGTTCGCGTGGCTTTCGCCGGGAAGTTTGATGCGAGCCCGAGATTCTTTATAGGGACAGGAAAAAAAAAAAAAAAAGGAGGAAGGAGAGACGTCACCAGTCGAGGCAAGGGGACTTCACTCTCTCTCCCTCCCTGTCATTTCACAGAGCTCCTGGATTTCCTGTTGCTGCTGCCTGAGATGGGGCAAAGAAATGAATCCCCGCTGCTTCCCCGCATCGCCTGTCCCTGCAGAGCCGGAGCCGCATGAGCGTCAATGGCAACATCTTCCCCCCGTCCTGCCCCAGAAAGGGGCTCTCAGGGCTCCAGGACACTGGGAAAGGGAGCACAGAGGGACACCAGCTGAGGAACAGGCTCTCTTGCACTCTGTGCCCTCCTTCCTCTGGTTAGTTAGCAGTCTGGGGTTCTCTTTGTGCCACTCACTGTATCCTGCTGGAATGTCACCTCCATCCTCCCTTTCCTGCTGCCACAGCTGTGCATCCCTTTCTCCTGGGGTGCACAGAAGGTTTCTTGTTTGAATAGGATAATTCGGGCAACCCCAGTGGTGTAATTATTCACACAGCACAAGTGCCTCCCTGGTGGCTCCTGGTTTCTCACAGCAGCTCTGTCACCTGAGCGTTATCTCCAGGCACTTGGGTGTGGACAGATCCACCCTCATGTCCAGGCTTCCAGACTGTCCACGTGCTTTTCTCTTGCCATGCCAGGCAGGATTTCAGCAGGGATGGAAGCATTTCTTCAGATCACAGAATATTCTGATGGGGAAGGGACCCACCAGGACCTCCAAGTCGAGCTCTTCCATGAATGGCCCTTTCAGGGACTGAACTCTGAACCTGACTGGACCCACAACCTTGGCATCTCTAACACCAGGCTCTAACCAACTGAGCTAATCTCCGGGTTAATTAGGAGCACTCCTGTGATGTGCTTCCCCTTCCCCTTTCACCCCTGGAGAGCACAGACTTTTCCTGGTCCAGGGCTGCTTCAAGGCACAACTCCTTCCTGGGCCAGCCCAGCCTCAGCTGTGCTTAGCTAGTGCCAGGCATCCCAGGAGATGTCCCAGAGCGTGTAGGGGGCACTTCTGGAAATGCAGCCAGACTCAGGGGATGGGGAGGGAGTGATTTTGTCCCTCCAGGGAGCTCTTCACCTGGTGACATCTCTGCTTCCTTTTCCCATTTTCTTTCCTGTGCCTATAAGGAATCTCGGGCTCACATCAAACTTCCCAGCACATATTCTACTCACACACCAGTTACATGGGGTTTAATGTATTTTTTTGTTACTTTTCTTCGGTTTGTTTTCAAGAGAAGACAGAGCAGGTGCCTTAGACCTCGTGCTGCGTGTTGATTGAGGGTTTAGTGATACTGAACTCAGGGTATGATGGAGTCTTTCATGCTTTTATTTAGTCCACTTCTAAATTCTTGCCGTGGTTTAAGCCCAGCTGAAGATGCTGGGAACAGGTCTGTGTGCTGCACTGGAATGCACTGAGCAAAGGGCCGGTTACAGGTGCAGTTCTGAGAGTTACAAATCCAAAGGAAACTTCAGAAGATCGGAATTGACATCTGGGGTAGAAACATCCCAAATTCAAGCAACAAACTGAACACAGGATACCCTCAGATGTTTCCAGGTTTTTGAACAAGAAGTATAATTTCTCTTGCAAGAGTGTTAAATCAAGAACACTTTTCTCAACATCTCCCGATGTCACTGGTTAATGCTGATTTTCACAGAAATGCTCAGGTAATTCTTAAGAAGGCAAATGCATTTTCTATGCCTAAAATGAAACCTTGGAACGTACGACTCCTCCCAGACCTGTGTTACAGTAACAGAATTCTAAATAGTTATGGATAATAGCAAAGACTAATCTTGTAGGAACTTAACTGGAGAATGAGAACTCTACCATAATTAGAGGACTGTAGTTTATTTAGGATTTATGTGGAGGTGTTTAAGAATTCATTGGAGGTTACTTACCACGTGATAATAAATTGTGTTGTATTTGTGTAATGCCCCAGATAATCTTTTATCTGCTGATAAATGTAATTGATCTTTTAATTGAGATTAAATGCATCTGGAGTGTGGTTTCACAAGGAATTCAGTGTGAGAACCTGGTCAAGTCGTCCTGGGAGCTATTTTTAATTCTTTATTTTCTCCCTCAAAATATGCAAAATAAACCCCCCCAGTTGTAAGGAGGGCACGTTTTGTTCCTGAGCATCTTCATGTGCCTGAAGCAACCTGTTAGAGCTTTTCCAAAGCATAGCAGGCTTCCCTGACACAACAGCATGTTCTGTTCATACAGATGGGAAAAGTCATTTGCTAACTGGACCTCTTCATAATAAAACAACTTGTTTTTCCATGACAGTTACTCCATCCAAGGAACTCAGAGCTCTTTACTAATATTAACAAATATCTCAGCCTCACAACAATCATGGGAATTGAATTAGGGTTAGAAAAGATCACCAATGAAGCGCTTTTAGCTTTGCAAAGGCACCCAGCAGTTGTATCAGTGTGACCATAACTAAATAAAAATAATCCTAACACAAGGGAGTGAATATTGCTGTGTCTGGTGGAAATACCAGACAACTGGGATGGAAAGCAATAACCTGCAGGAATTTGGGCAGAATACCAGGGCTGTGTCCACCCCGAGGCACTGTGTGTTTTGTAGGACCGAGGCAGTGCAGTGTGTGAGACCTGTATTAGCTATGGCCTGACCCAGGGATTGCCTGGCCATCCCTGGGAGCATCTGCCACCCTTGTGGCATTGGTCTGACACAGGATACATCTCAACAGGACAGGGAACAATTCCAGAGCTGGCAAACCCTTCTCTTTGTCTTGCTTCTGTTGCTCATCCTACGTAGTCTCGTACTCTGGCAGGGAATGGCTGTTGGGCAGGGTCTGGCATTGCATCCTCCACTGTCTGCTGTTTTTAGCCTCAGCCAAAGGTCAGATGTCTCTAACCTGACTGCTGGGTGTCTCCTCTGGGATAGTTCCTGGGCTGCTCTGCTCAGGGCCGGCAGAGATGGGCTCTTCTGACTCAGCCCATCTGTGCAAACCTCAGTCTCACAAACCTCCTTTGAAAGGTGCCTGTTTGCCTCCCTCAGCGGGAAGAGACAAGTTGAGCCTGTAATCCTAAATTTTTGATGGGTAATTCTGCCCTGGTTCTTCAGGTAGATGCACTTTGATGCCTTTCCTTTCAGCTTGACAGAGAGAACCCTGACAGAGGCATGTTCTGCAGAGCAGAGTTACTCTCCAAAGCAGCTCTGGCCCTTCCAGCTGGGCAGAGCTGGTGTTCACAGCTGCCCTGGGCTGCCAGAGCCCAGCTTTGCCTGCAGGAAGAGAAGTAAGCAGAACATGGCGATGCATTGAAAGGCATTTTTCCATGTTAGTGCTCTTAGTTTCAGTGTCTGGGACCTGGGTGGCGGCTGCCTTTAAGGACAGAGGGTTGGCACACCCACAGCATTTCACTGTACCCGGTTCTTTATTGCCTTCCTGGGTGGACAGTGTTCCATGCCGTGTCAATTCAAGCCCCTAGAAGTGGTGGTGGAAGCAGGCAGGACATTGTAAACGTGCCTTGCAGTTTGCTGCATTATTCTGGGCTAAAACACTGCCTGGCCCATGAATTCAGCTGTTATTTATTTGATGTACAGGGTGCTTTGGAGTCATATTCTACCCTCTAGGACAGGCAAGGTGCTGGCTACCTGTGTAATGTGGGTCCCTAAGCCAGTAAAGAGAAGCAAAGCCATCAGTCCCCAGGGTCCACAGTCCAGCCCAGTCCCACATCCCCTCCCACAGACAGTGGCATTGCCAATGGGAGCTGCCCTAATCCCGAGGAGAGCTGCCGAGCCCTCGCTGGATGTGCCCCTCTCCACAATCTGGGCAGGCTGTCTTTGATGCACACACATCCTCCAGTCCCCTGGGCATCGAAATCCAAGTGAACAATGTCAGTCTGTGGGCAAACAGGGTGGGGAGCATTTAGATGGAAATCTTTTTTCGTTGGAAAATGGCATGTTATCAAAACAGAAACTTTCTGTGGGAGTTCTGAGTTTGGAGTAACTTCTGCCAGGGATGCAGTTTCTAGGGAAAGAGAGTCACACCATCCCAGCCTTTCCTGCAACTTGGTGATCTGTGTGTGCAAGGTCTGGTTTCAAGTCACAAGCCTGAATTAGGTCATAGAACTGTACTCTCATATCTTGTTGGAGTCCTGTTCAACAAATCCACTGTCTGTCCTTTGCTGTTCCAATCAGCTTCTTGCAGACTTGTTTGCTTACTTATTCCTTTGTTTAGAAAAAAAAGGCCTCAAGAAAACCCCATTTGGCTCAAACATAGAATGGGAACAAAATGTTTCTCTAGCTGGGAAAAACATTTCCTGCCCAGCTTTGTTCAGACACACAGCAGAGCACAGGCCAGGGGCAGCCCAGTAATGGGAGGTGTGGGGCCAGCACAGCCAGGGGCACGTTTTTGGTGCCCTGCTGCCCCTCTGAGGGATGGCAGCTTCCCAGGGAAGGGCAGGAAGCACATCCAGCCATCAGCAGAGTCCCTGTGCAACTTTCTGCTTTATACAAGAAGGGAAAACAAGGCAAAGAAGGGTTTAATGAATCACTCAGAGTCCCAAAGCAAAGCTGGAAGAGGCCCGTGTGTCACTTTTAACAACAAAGAAAGGTATAAGTAAAATAATATACTGCAAGCAGTTTTATTCTTGGTGAAAAACTGTCAAGAATGAGGAGTTTTCCTCTGGTTTTCCTTTTATCCAAGCCTGCCTGGCATCCTGGCAGGCTCCTCCCTCCCAGTGCAGTTGAAGGTTGTCACTGCTTCAACCCACGGCCGTCCAAGCCCCAGTCCCAGCCTGTCCTGCTGCGCTTCCCTTTCTTGCACTGACTGCAAGTGGGGACCTCACTGAACAGCTTCTCAAGCACATGTGTTCAGACACCAGAGGAAAGCAGGATGTTTCATCCTTTTGCTGGAAACATGGGCCATGGGAGGATAAAGAATATTTGTCCCCCGTTGTACGGGCTGTACTCTGTTTCTTTAAAATTCAACAAGGGGGAAATGTGTGATGCTCCATCTCTTTGTGTTTCCTCTCTGAGGTTGTTTTTGAGCATCTCCTCGTTTGAGTGAAACCCTTTGTAACTGAGTCTGCCTGGGGAGATCCTTACAGCTTATAAATATAATCTAGGCCTTGGGCCCGTATGGCTCTTAGGAAGAATTAACTGGTTTGGAGCAGCAGACAGACTTCTGAGCCAAGAGTACAAAACAAGAGAAATGCTAAGGAAAATAAATAGCCATCAACAAAAGGAGACAGGCACAGGGGCTGATTGCTCGTTTGTTCTGCCAGAGTCTGTGGCAGAAAGACAAAGATATCCACCTAATGGGGAAGGAATTCATGAGCCAGGTCTCATCCATACACAGCATTTCAGGTGAGAAAAATATGCCAACCCTTCGAGGTGCCTTCATGCAGACCTTCTCCCTGCAGTGACCTTCCTCAGTCAGAGGCCAGATTCCATGGGAAAGGTTTGCCTTTGCCAGAGTGCGGAACTTCAAAGGGTGAGAAAGAACGGGTTTCATCCAGCGACCAAGAATGCTCATTTTATTTATTTTTTCTTTGGATCCTAATTCCCTCTTATTCTTTCTCTCTCTTTGGGGATAAAGCAGGATTTTCTTAGCGCTGAGACTGGGAATGAGCAGCATGGTTCACATCCATGGTGCTCTGCCTCCACACTGAAGGTTTCTGCTCACATCTCCAAAGCACCATTGCCAGGGAGAACTGTCTGATTCAAGTAACAGGAATGGAGGGAGAGAAGCCTTGGAGGGAGAAAAAGCACAGATAGGCCTTGACAGTGGCAAGGAAGGAAAAACACCAGCAGTTCCAGAGCCCTCACATTAATCAGGACACCAGCCACATCGATCACAGGAGTGTTGGGGTTAATTCCACCGAGAGCACAAGGCTGGAATCCTGCTCTGGAAGCTTCTTAATTTGGCACCACAGTTTATCACTTAGGTCTTAACATGTACCAGTGCTTAGTCTGAAGGTTTTTAAAAGCTAATGTTATAAATGCTACACCCTGCCCCTCCTCATGCTGCCTCATGCAAACGGAGGGGGGAGTTTGGGGCCAGCCTTTTTGGCCCATTTTCTCCTGTTTGCTACCTCTTAGTGGTTGCAGCAACCACAGAGCAGCATCTGGAGCAATGTAAGATGTTCCCTTCAGCACTGACATGGAAGGGCAGTGGGGAGAAGTCCAGGACAGCCCCAGATGCCGCAGTTGCCAGGGAGGCCATCCAGCAAAGCCTCAGCCCCCAGCTGGAGAGCCTCTGATCATCCTGCACTGACGTGAATGTCATTAATCGTGGCACTATTTTTTCCCCCCGTTGCATATGCTACAAGACTATGCTCAGCACTGCTTTCCTCGAGCTGCCATTGCTCTGTTAGATTTCACAAGTAAATGCTCCTTGTCTCCGTAGGGAGAGTGTTGGGATCATCCCTGGTCGTACAGTGGCTCCAAAGTAAACCAGTGGGAGCTCCGTGACTCGGTGCAGCCAGGCCTGTGAGGCAAAAATAGCAGGCTGGTGTGCTGAGATGATGGGGGGAATCAAAGAGACACTGTCTACCAAAACTAAAATGTCTGCAAATGAGCTTCCAGCCAATGCAGAGCCAAAAGAAATGTTTCTTCCATGGACTTATTTATTTTTGAAATCTGAAAGGAAGCAGTTGCTGAAGACAAATGGACTTTGTGCTGAAGGTTTTAGAGAGGAGACGTGGTGGCACAAAGACACTGATAGTGGAACTGCCATCACTGATCTTCATTGTCCAAGCCAAGAGGGACTGAATAAAAGCTTGAACTAGAGCCAATGGAAGTGAATAGAAGCGAATGGGGAGATTCCCACTGCCTTTAATGAGTTTTGGCTCTGAACCTACATGAAGAAACATAACTAGCAATGAATTAACTAAAAATCCTTTCACCTTTGACAGAACAGACTGGTATGAGTGAAGTGACAGAGGGAATCTGTCTACACTGCAGTTTTTTTCAAAAGGTGGCTGTGTCCCACACTGAATAGACAGTGTAGGCTTTGGGCATTGTCCTTTCACAGGTCAGCAGCTGCAGCCATCGGGCTGGAATCTCAAAGCCCAGATCCCAAACCTGTCCTGGCTCCCCTAGCAGAAAGCCTCTTTTCCATCAGCCTGCATGCCAGCAGCTTAGCCCACCCCACCCCCCAAGGCCTGCCACTGCTACCTGGAATGAATGAGGTGTCACACTGAAAAGGGAAACCAGGAACAGCCCTGAATATAAACAGAAAGTGCTTCGAGAAAATAAGCACCTTCCTCAAGGCTGTGATGTGTCCTTCTCCAAGAGAAAGACTTGGTGCAGTCCAGGGGCACTGCAAAAAGAAGATTTCGTTGGCAGTTAATTAAGTAAAATTAAGGAAGGAGATGTAGAGATGGTAGGAGGATAGCAGGACAATATCATTTATCTGGCCAGTTCCTGCTCACCCCAGGGGTTGGGTGTTCAAGGAAAGCAGAAGAACTATTTCATATTTGTTCCTCATCTATGCTCTGAACAGAGTCCAATTTAGGAGCCTGTGATGGCTTTTGCAGGCAGGCAGGCTGGGATGTGAAAGCCTCTCTCAGCGAGGTCACCCAGTGAGTCACTGCAGGGCCAGGAATAGCGCTCAGGACCAGCACGTGGGGGCAGCTCTGTGGGGCTGGAGACAACAGGCTCCCCTTTGTCCCCTGGGAGGCACCACCCGGGCCAGGGAGCCCCTCTCAGGCCTTGTTGCAGCACAGCCTGTGCCACGAATTTCAGAGATAAAGCAGCTGTTTACTGGGTGCTGTTTCCTAAGGAAAAGCCAACAAGACCTTGCCATTGCCATTCTGCCGTTTGGCCTGTAAGAGAAGGCAGGTATGTTCTTCCCATCTGGTGCTTTTCCTTCCCCAAGGAAGGAGACTCAGTGGGATGTCAGGCAGAGATGGGAGGAATGATCCAGCTGTCAGGGCATTGCTCTGGTTCAACAGCAAGAGTCAAACTGCTCCTCTGCCAAACCTCACCTGTGTGTTCCTGGAAAAGTCACTCGATCTCTCTGTCCTCCTGCTCCTCCTCTGTAAAGCTGGGTTAAGTGTCTATCCCAAAGACACTGTGTTCTCATAAACGTGGTGCTCCAGACTCTGCAGTAACACCACTATTGAGCACTGGAATTATCCTGGAGAAGGAGTCTCAACCTGGCAGGATATTAGACTGACTAGCAAGGTGCTTTGGGATTAAATGGGACAAGGATGTCACTGCAGCCTCCCAGGGCACTGTGGCACGGGGGTGAGACTGACTGTTCCCAGTAAACTGAATTGAAAGTGCTGTAAAGAAAAGCCTGTATCCCATGGCAGGAGGGTCCTGCTCGTTTCTGCCCAGAATGACCAGGAAAGGGTGAAGCTCACAGTGAAAAAAATGCTACTCCTCCTTTTTTAAAAATCCCCAAGCTTTGTGTTCCCTGCACCTGTCATCTCCCAGCCTGTTTACTAACATTTAAAGAACAAAGCAGTTATTTTTAAAAGCCTTAGTATTCCTAGCAATGCCACAGGCCCTTTTGTACAGAGGTTCTTTGTCTTCTGGGCATCAGGAAGAATGAAAAGTACTGCAGGGATTTCCTACACTAAATGGCAGAGGTGAGAATAACAAGGGCTTTCAGTGGGAAAAGCAAGGTTGTAAAAATCAGCAAGGTGGGTGCTGAGGACTGGCTGGTGCATTTCTCATCTCTGCTTCCCTCAGTTATCCTCTCCTTGTCCAAGTACTTGGCAGGGTCTTGGCTGGTGCGTTTTGCAGCTGGGGTTGAGATCCACCTTTTTAGCTGTGTGCAAGGTAGTCCCTTCTTCAGATGAGGGTTACATTCAGTCTGTTTTAAAAATGCAACCAAACCATGGAACTGCTGCTCCAGCTTTTCTCTCTTAGCTTTAACTGCTTGAGCCAGACTGTCTCCCTTTCTCCCAGGAGCACTGAATCCGTGCCGATGCCTGGAGAGATTTCTTTCTGCTGATGGCACATGGCTCTGACTCTGTGTGTTTCTTGTTACTCATAGGTTTGTGGCAGCAGTTTGTAGGTCACAGAAAACTTTCCCCTCTTCTTCAGAGTCCAGAGATATCCTCAGATTTCTTGGCTCTGGCTTCTGGCTGGATCCATGATGGGAGCACGGAGGTGCTGCAGCAGCACAGAGCAGCTCACCCTCACCTGCGAGGCTTCAGCCTCTTTGCAGGAGGAGCCCAAAGGAGACCTCCACTGGGACTGCTTTGGGTTTGCCTCAGTCCACACTCAGATTTCACAAACGGGACAAAATCCCTCAAAAGAGGTTGGGGAGGAGGGGAGGAATTGCACTTCTCTCTGTCCACACAGTGTGTCACCCTTACTCTGTGCCGTTGTGCACTCACATAACATTCCTACAGGATCATAAATGACTTTTAAAGGAGCAAACTCACAGTCCATAAGCTGGCACTGTGCAGGTGAACTGGGGATTTCACTGGTGGCATCCTCAGCCTGCAGAAGGATTGAACCAGCAGCTCCTTCTGAAGTAAGTGAACCTTGAGTAATGAGCCACTGAGGATTTCTGCCAGCACCACTGGGTTGATGAGGGTGTTGCAAGGCCAAGAACTGCCTCTTCCTTCCCGGCATTATCCCAGAGCACTAAGGAAACCAGTTGTCCTTTCAGTCTTTCCTACAGGAAAGCTTCCTATTTCCATCTGCTACTTGCTGGAGCCAGCGGTCAGGAACACCAACACCGACAGCAAGGCTGGGCTGTGGCTTTCACAGAGGTACTTTTGGGAACATCATCCACTTCCCTGATGAAATGGTGCTGATAGTTCATATGGAAAACAGCAAGGTGCAGGATTTGAAAATGTCCAGGTCTCCCTTCCAAGGAGACAGGTTGTGCTGGAGGTGTAGCTGTGGGGGTGATTCAGCACGTCTCTCTGCTCCCCAGCTACCTTGGCTTTATTACTCCATTTCAGCAGGGTTTTGTTACTCTATTAGAGGCACATTGCAGTGGTCTCAGAAACCCCATCACTTTCCCTGGGACTATTCAAAATGCATAAATGTAGCAGAATCTGGCAGATGAAAACTGATGCAGAGATGTAACAAAGGGCATTTCAGGAGGTATTTTCTGCCAATTTTATGTGCTGTATTAAAATCTAATAGGCATGAAACCACCAAAGTTACATATAAATCTAACACTGTTTTACAGATTTTTTTTTTAAAGTATAAGCATTTTCTGTATTTTCTGTTAGTGCATATTGGCACAAACATTAGAATTATGCTGCTCTACACAGTCTGTCTTTCTGTGCTGTAGAACTGAGTAACTAAGGAATGGTCTGCCATGGACTGCTGGAGTATGGCCACAAATTGTACACTGAAATTCTTAGCCTAGGTTAAAATATTTAGCATTCTTCTAGAAGAGTTTTTCTTTTAGTCCCATGAACATCAAAATAATGCTACAGCTTGGTGGCTGAATACTCACAGCATCATAAAGTCGTTGAATTGTCCAGGTTGGGAAAGCCCTCTGATCCCATTGAGTCCAACCCTTCCCCAGCACTGCCCAACCACTAACCCGTGTCCCCAAGTGCCACATCCATTCATCTGCTAAATCCCTGCAGGGATGGGGACTCCACCCCTGCCCTGGGCAGCTGTGCCAGGGCTGGACAGCCCTTACCACTAAGGAATTTTACCAATATCCAACCTGACCCTCCCCTGGTGCAATCAGAGGTCCTTTACTGGAAGCAGAGCTTGACCCCCCCCGGCTCCCCCCTCCTGTCAGGGATTGCAGAGCCAGAAGGTCCCCCCTGAGCCTCCTTTTCTCCAGGCTGAGCCCCCCCAGCTCCCTCAGCCCCTCCTGCTGCTCCAGCCCCTTCCCAGCTCCGTTCCCTTCCCTGCACACGCTCCAGCCCCTCCGTGTCTGTCTGGGAATGAGGGGCCCAGAACTGGACACAGCCCTGGAGGTGCATAGATGATCACTGCCCTGCTGGCCACGCTGTTGCTGATACAAAATAACATAAGGAAATAATGGCATCCTTATAAAAATAATAGCAACCTTCCAAATCCTGGAAACCTAAGCTGAAGTTTAGAAGTCACTTTGACAAGTAATGTCATAACATTCTTACAGCTCTGATACTCAGCTCTGTGTTGTCTGACTGTTCTCTGTCTTCTTCTTTACATCAAGAAGGTGATGCCCCTGGATGACAAGGAAAATATTCCAGGGTCAGCTGTTAATTCTTGCTCTTTGCCATCCAGTTTGGCTGTAGCTCATTACAAGTGTTGGCCTAGACAGCAATAGAGATTTTCCAATGGTTTGCAGTGTTATGGTGATAAAGAATTATTTATTGCATCAATCTCCAAGTAGTCTTGATCTCACTCCTTCACCCCTTCCAAACAAAAAACAAGATAGGGAAAATGGCCTAGAAAGGGAGGGAAAGCATGGATGTCAGTTTGGGAGTGAGTGTGCACTGAACACTTCCCTTCCCCTGGGTGAGTCTCTTGGCTTCCTCCTTTCCACATCCCTCTGGCAGCCGTAGCAGTTGCTTACAGTGAAAAGTCCTGTTATTCAGTTATACTCTGAGCTTGTTTTAATGCAATTTAGCAGCTGGAGCTGAGGAGGAGAGCCAGGAGCAGGGGAGCAGCCAGCTCCCCGTGTGCCTCCAGCGTGGGGCTGCCGCCCTGGCTGCTCCGAGCACAAAGGCAGCAAATCTTCCCTTTGGCTCCCACATTCCTCCTGCTTTTTGCACAGGAGGGGAAGAGAAGCAGGTTTAAGACCTGCTGGGTGCTTGCCTGCAGATGCTTGTGGAGAGAGGCAAGGCACATCTGAGGACATTAGTAAGGAATAAGACTCTGTCAGGAGCAGCACAAAGGAATGGGTGAGGGAGAAGCAGCTTCCAGTAATGTTCCCCATTTAGCACAAAAACATTTAAGAACATAAGATCATCCACAGTATATCATGTCAAAGATTCATCTACTCCATCATCCTGTCTGACAGTGGCTCAGATTGAAGACAGTTAAGAAGGCAGTGAGGAAATAGTCTCTTCCAGGATTAGTTTCCCAGCCTGGAATGATCTGGGCACATGCTGGCAGAGAGCTGCTGTCTTTTTGCTTAATAACTCCTGGTGCCTTTGCTCTGACCTCAGCCACACTCATCCTGAGGGTGTGTGTATGCTTACTCCCCACAGCAAGGTTTTCCACAGCCTATCTGCAAGGTGCACACAGAAATGTCTCCCTGGGTTTTTCTCACCATGCCACCTGCTAGTTTCATTTGCTGCTCCCCAAGCTCCTCAGTGCAGATCTGGTTGCCTCTTCACCTCCTTCAGTTTAAAGACCTAAATCATTCCCTGCCTCAGGTACCTATTTTTCAGATTGGAAACCCATAGTTTGCTTAGCCAGTGCTGGCACTGAAGCTGTTCCATATCACCTTTTTTTAAAAAAACTTTTTCCAATGGATCCATTTCTAACGATGTTAATAAAAGAAGCAATAACTTCCTCTGCACCTATGGAACAAAAAACCCCAAGCAGTGATGTGGAGAGGGTTTTCACCTCCATAATATATTCTAGGTGAACTTCAGAGGCTTTCCCATCAGTCAAGAAAAAAAGGGAAGCAGAGCAGAAAGCGTTCTTGAAACTATCTGGGAAAAGTAGGGAGCCATTTCGAGACAAATTTCCCAAGTGCCCGAGGCTATTCTGTGCTCAGTTCTGGGTTTGTTTTCCCCCACACTCACACTTTGTTCTGGTTTCTTCCAGGATACTTGAGGAAGCCCCTGTGCATGAGAGCCCCAAGCAAAGAACATAAACCCCTCATTTAGAACCAGAACCAGAACCTCCCCCAGTTTCATCCTCTTTGCTTTCCCTTCTTACAACTGACCTGAGCAAGTTTTCACCCCAATGGCAGTGATTTTAGGGTCCCTCCGTGCTCAGAAGCTCAACCTGAAGTGCCTTAGGGGGCAGTTAAAGAGAAAGGAACTGTTTGCATCTTTCTTCTACACAGTCTCAAGGTGAGCATGTAAAATCCCACAGGTAAATCCCAGCCACAGACTGGGATGAGTGCATGCCCAATCCTGATATGGAAATCATGCAGGACATCTGATAGTGCCTGTGGCTGTGCTTTCTCTCTCTTTAATCCTATCCCTGTTACCAAGGGCTATCTTGCCCTCTATTCTTGCATGATATGATAGTTAAAAGCAGTGCTCCAGATGATTTGATCATTTCTCTTTTCAGCTGCCTGTGGTCTATTGCCACGTGTTGTCTCTGATGTGACAGAGGCCCCAAGAGCCATTATATAGGAAACTCCAGGGAAAATGGGAAAGCTGCTTATTTTTCTTGGCATAAGGATGATTGTTCTGGCCAAACTGAGTCCAGTGTTGTGTGTGTTTATGTCACACATTATTATTTGCATGGCCAGTCCTGGTATGGGTTTCAGGGGCCGGTGGTTTTGTAATTTGTGCAGCCCTTGCTGCCTGCCTTTGCTGTCCTCCGCTGGAGTTGGGGCTGTTTCCTTTTTTGTTACCACTTCCTCCTGAGGGAGCAGTAATTTATGGTCAGAGGTTAACCTCATTTGCTGAAGTATCCAACTCCTATGCCAACAGATCTATAAAAATGGAGAACAGGGAAGAAAAGATGGGAAATAAATAAAATAGAGGTTCTCCAAATGGCACATGCAGCCGTTCTTGTGGGGACACAGAAACACAGGCATTTCTGTGATGGCTGAGATCAAGCTCAAATCCAGTGTTCTGCCTTTATTGGTGGATTTGCTTCCTGAGCCAAACGTGGTGGACACCTCAGAGCAAAACACCCCCTTACCTCGACAGGTTTTCCCGTGGTTCTGTGCAGCCCTGGGCCCTCCCCTTGTGCCTACAGCACTGCTGAGCTCTTGACTCGGATGAGGTTTTGTGGTAATGAGTGCCACGGATTAGCTGGGCATAAAGACGTTTCTTGCCTTTGCACAGCAATGGCAGCTCAGACTTTCCCACTGTGATCTGTCCCCACGGCTTCAGAAGGAGCTGGGAGGAATGTGCTGTGTGACAGCAGCTGCTGGGAGGCTTCACAGCAGAGCGAGGGACAGGCCAGGGCTGGATGTGTCTGTGTGACCTGGAGTCTCCTGGATGTGTCTGGGCAGCTCACACCAGCGTGTGAGAGCCGAGCTGACTTCAGGGGTTACTGATTCTGGCAGCTACAGTGTGTTTCCTGTAAAGGCCGAGCTCTTGGAATTAAGGGGATGTGCCAGGTGCTGATGCCAGGCTTTTGGGTTTTTTCCAAGGCAGATTCTTGCTTTTGTGTGTATGTGTGTGCCTGTATGTCTGTGTGGGCCAAGAGAGCAAAACCAGAGGGCAGGTAAGGGGACCTGGGGAATGGGGTTCCTTTACCTTCAGAAACGTACTGGACCTGTGTCACTGGTGTGGAGGAGGGAGGTGGAATAAACACTTAATTCTTCAAGCTGTGATAAGCAGCCACTGACTTTTTGGCCTTGCTTATAATGAGACTTTGGTCTGTTTTACACAATACTCTGTCTCCTGGTTGGAAGAGGGACTGCTCCAAAGCATGGCCCCTGTGCAGGGTCTGCCTTACTGAAGGGGGACGGAGAGACCCATTAGTCCTGAAACAGTCACAGGCCTGCTCCTGAAAAACTGCAGCACATCTCTGGAGGCCATAGGGTGTGCTTTGTTTATTATTTAGCATTTTTATATATTTCTGTGTTATGTTTCCACTATATAGTTTCTATAGTTGTTCTTTTTTTGTGTTTGTAGACATGAAACATGTCTGCAACACTCACTCAGTGCACACATGACTTCCAAGGCCTGTACTGAGCAAAAAATATAGGCCTTTGACAGAATACTACAGGATTCATTTCCACTTGTGTGTTCCACCCTCCCTTTCCTGCCCCCCAGTTATTTTTCATGACATTCCACATTAATTATAACTGTGCAGCGTTGGTGATGAAGCAATTACCCAAAAGCTCATCGAGCCCTGTCACTGGTTCTAGTGCAGGGTCTGTGGGCTGACTGACAGCTGTCAGGAATGGTCTGTCCTAGGAGATCCCTCACACCTCCCCACCAACCCACTCCGCTGTTTGGTCCCACTACTCCCATCAGCATTGTCCCCCCAGTTAATGTCTTCTGGTCCTTCCCAAGAGCAGGTGATCACCTTCCCTGTTGGTGGCTGTTGCTTACTGATTAGTAGATCAATTCCTGGAATTAACTCAGGTGCACCAAACTAGTGCTCAGGCAGGGTGAGCAGAGCAGGGACAGCTCAGTTCCTTCACAGAATGGTGGGACTTGGATGTCTCACTGAACCTCCTTCCCTTTCCCACGGGGTTCTCAGCCCCCATGTGTCTCAGCCACCCCAGGCCTCAGCTCCTCTGGAGGTAACAAAGCTCCTTCTGTTTGAGACAGCTCTGTCCTAATTTTGGCCTCAGTGTAGATGATTCTGTTAGCACTTGCTACACTGAGCAGCTTATCAGCCCGGGCTGAGAGCTGGCCAGCTCTGCAATGTATAAATCACTCCATATGTCCCTAATTCTGTCCCCCAGAAATGAGCTGGAAGTGACAAGGCAATAATTTTAGGTTGCAGGAGTCATGTTTGGCTAAGACGAGTTGGCAGCTTTTCTGAGACCGAAAGAAAATATTTAAATACAATAATGAGCACTATAAAGCCTGGCTTTACATAAATATTAGGCTTTGACACTGACTGGAAGAAGCCAAATTTCCTGCTGCCGATAGGTTGCCCAGCTCCCAGGAATGTAATCTGAGGTATCTGGCTCACTTCATCTCAGCAATTCAAAAATCATTTGGGCTGAAAAAGCCACAAAGTGTTGTCCATCAAAGTGATCTTGAACATAAGCTGAAATGGCCCAGGAAACTCCTCTAAGGCTGCAGACTGTTATTTGCTGCACAGTCTGTGAATACCCTCACCCTTCCTGCACCTTCTCCATCCTGCTCCAAACACAGCCCTGCCCTCTCTCAAGAGGCTCCCCATGTCCTGGAGGGAGAGGGGACACCAGACCATGAACACTGTCCTACACAAAATTCCCATGAAAAGCCTGTTTGGAGGTTACTCATGGCTGTGGTTATTTTTTGGCAGGCCCTGTTTGGTAAACTTCCATGTGTTTACTGATGGGAACAGGGTGGGGATCTCTGTTGCACTGAGAGATTATAAATATATTCTTTTATATCCTTTCAGCAACGGATAAAGCAACTCCCCTGGTTTGAACCGAGGGACTCCAGCTCAACTTTCAGAGCACCCAAACTGCACAGTCCATGGCCTGCAAGATTCCCTGGTGGCAGGCAGAACATCCTGGAACAAAAAAAACCCAAAGCCTAAACAAAGCAGCCTCCTGTGAGATAAATACAGGGATACACAGGAAAAGCTTTTAATCTTGGATAGACAGTCGTAACTGTCCTGTCTTCCTCTCCCCTAAAGAAAAAAGAGAATCCTATAAAACATGTTTTACTACCAAAGACACTGTCTGATAACGGGAGAGAGGAAGTGGGAGAGGAGGGAGCACCCTGTGAAAGAATGAAATCCTAGGCTTGGATCTGGGACATAAATACAAAATACATCTCCTGCTCCCAGAATAAATTCCTCCAGGAAAAATGTAGATGAGCAGCAAAAAATGTTGCATTTAATTTTCTTTCCTCTGTTCTGGACAGTTGTTTTCCCGGGGATCAATGAACACTTTGGCTGCCAGAAATCCCAACTCTGGCAGGAGAACAATGAACAGTATTAAAAATGTAAATCCCACTGGACTAAATGCACTGAGAAACACCAGTTCAGCTCTACAGAGACCAGAGGGGGAAGATCAGGGGCTCGTGTCCCTCTGGAAGTTGTGCTCAGGCTACAGGTTATCCCTGGGGCATTTGGAAGGTATTGGGTTCTTTTTGCTGCTCCATTCAGATTCCAGGCTCAGCAGAGCCTGGCCAACCTTGAGCCCTGAAAAGAAGGCTCCAGGATCCTGTGGCATCCAATGCAATGTGCCAAATGTTTGTGTCATCCTTTCACACACCCACACTTGTCCTGAGCCTCCTTCTCTGACCACCTGGTGGAACTCATCTTCTGAAAATGAGTAAAAACCTCTTTATCCTGAGTCCATCCCCGCTTAAGGAACAGGCAGGGGATTTAGTGGGGAGATTGTGTGGAGAGGGGAGGGCAGGGAGAGGGCAGACCCCAAATAGAAGTCTGTTATCCTATCAATCTGCTCTGTTATGGAAGAGTATGAGTGTTCTAATGACAGCAGCCCCACACCACAGACTGGGAGAGACCCCCAGGAAAAATTAGAGCTGTGTAGGAAGAGGACACACCCTAAACCTGCTGCTGTGCATGGGAGAAGCCCCTCTGGGTCTGGGGAACTGCAGCAGCGGGGCAGGGTTGGGTTTGCCAAGCAGGTTGGTTTGTGCCACATCCAAGGTCTGGAACCAGGGTGGTCAGGGTTGAATGCTGGGGGTATTTAAAGAGCCAACAAAAAAGTCCTGTCAGCTTTCCTGTGGTTGGCATTCCTCTCCATGCTGGTGGGACTGCTGGGCTCCAAGCTAAAGTCTGACTTGAGTCAGAGTTCCTATGTGCTGTTAACAGCAAAATCCCCACTGATGTCTACAGGAATAAACTCCATATTTTAGGAGTGTCTTTTCCCCCCTGTGAAATGTTTCCAGAGCAGCTTCACCAAGTGTCTCTACATTTCTTTCCAGGGCTTGCAGGGAATACCTGTGTTGTCTTTGATCTTGAATTTCAGGGTCTTTATTTGGTCACACAACATTTCATTTCATTCACAGGTTAAAATCTGGCTCATGGGGTTGCCTCTCTCAGCTTCCTCCAGGGGTGTTTTGTGCACACAAGTCAAGGTGTCACACCCAGATCCTGACCTTAGTAGCACTCACACATCCCTAAATGCATTTCTAGTGCCAGCAGCAATGCCTCATTCTAAGACAAATGGAGGCAGACGTGGATGAACCTGAAGGAGAGTGTTTTGTGCCCCTTTGCCCAGCATGGCTGAGCAGCCAAGCCATGCCATGAAGGAAATGCATAAATGCATGTGAGCTCTGCTCTGATGTCCAGGAGCTGAATTACATCCTCTGTACCCCCAGTCTGCTTTTTGTCCCCACCCTTCCCTCTTGAGGTATTAATAGCTTTATGGTGAAATAGTTTCAGCTGTAAAAGGAGAATAAAAAAGGAAAAAGTAGAACAAAACCTTGAGTTGGATCCTCACCTGAGGCAGCCCTCACAAAAGGAACCAAACCCTCATGGTGGCCCAGAGTGTGTGTGTCTGTCACCAAGGCAAAAGCTGCTATCACAGCGTTAAAACTTCTACAAGCAGAGACAGGCAACTACTTTATTGTCAGCTCCATTGCTCCTTCATCCTAAATAAGTGCAGCACGTTCAGGACAGTTCTCACATCTGAATCTGAGGACAGTGTGTGAACCTTTCTAAGCTCCAGGAGGGATTTGAGCTTTCCCTGGATTTCTGTTTTCCCTCTCGTTCCGTGTGCCGGGGCAGCGTGGCAGGAACGACACACGGGCCTTTTGCAAGGCCTTTCATTTAATGACTTCAAAATGCTCTCAAACCATTTGGCACTTAATAAGAATTGGGTCAGTTCTGCCTTCCTCATTTTAGAGATGAGGACAAACAGGTAGAGAGGTTAAATGGTTTGCCCTTCAAAAAGGAAATGGATGTATAGTCGGTTTGGAAGAGCACCTAAAACTTTTGCTCTGTTACCTGTGTACTTACCCCAGGAATGGATTTCCTCCTCCTGGGACAATTCCTTCCTCTGTGATCACTGGCACTGAGGCTGCCAGCCAGAAAATGACAATTAAAGGCACCCCAAAGAAGATCAGCAGCCCAAAGCTGAGCTTTGTCCCTACACAACAAGCTGGAAGGATGAGTTAGGGGAAGAGACAGGACTGGCTCATGGGTGAAGTAACTAAAAAGTGTCAGGGGCTCCCAAAGCAGCTGCTCCCAAACTGCCCAGCCCAGCCCCCTGAGAATGTGGGGCAGAAATGGGGCAAGGCATCAGACTGCAGGGTATTTGCCCCATCAAATGCCTCTAGGAAACTGCAAAGCCAGGGAGCAGACTGGGTGGCCAACAGGGATTTATTCCTTCTCTCCATTTCTGTTTGCTTTCGTTGCTAACCCGAGCCTGAGTGTGGAACTCCCTGCGAAGCACGTTGCTCCTGAGGCTCTCTGTTAGTGCAGGGTCTCCTGGTCATTCCTGTTGTGCCGGCAGTGACAGCTCCTGCAGGGGTGAGCTTGGGTGAGGGTCTCAGTTTTCATGTAATGGTGAAGTTTCCAGCCATCACAATGGCAGGGGAAAGCCCAGGTGACAGCTCACAGAATACACAGGCTTGAAATGTTGATACCAGGCCATCTACATCAAATCACCCTGAAACAGAATTGTCAGGGACTTTGGTGAGTTGTTTTATCACCTCGCAGAGGAATTGCAGGCTTAGGAAGCAGGAGCTGCTCTGGAGCAATGTAAGTGTGCCAGATCTATTCCCAATTTATGTGACAATACAGCGACAGGAGGTCAGATGAGACCAAATAGCATTTTAATAAATCCCAACAAAGTATCTCAGGAAGCTTAAAAAGAGAAAAACAAATGCATGGTTGCGCTACAATGTCTTAGAATTACAAAAAGAATAATCTGCATTTATCTGCTTCCTTTCTAAGGCTGATGCAGTCCCATGCAAACTGGAATGCCCTTCACAACCACTGTCATGAAGGAGGATTTCCTGAGTGGAAAAGTTGCTAACTAAAAAGAACTCCGTGGCAGTTCCTTGAGCAACCTTCCCCTTTGGCTCAAAATCTGCTTGTATATTTACTTCCAGTTGTGTCTGTATCACATTTGCTTTTAATAATCAGCTTTTGACTTATGAAGGAAAATTTCCCAATCTGGTGATTCCCGTGGGACCATCTCAGAGCTCCTGCAATCAGCACCAAGTGCTCTTGATGGCAATACAAAAATGTGCTATACAGGCCTTTGAGGAGAGTCCTCTGGCAGCTCAAGAACTCTCAGACTGAAGAGGGGCAAATTCACCCCCCAGATGTGTTGATTTTGCCCCTGCAGTTTTTCTCCTTGCACGTACAAGCTGTGCCAAAGCACCCAGTGGGATGGCAAGGTCTGGTCAAGCAGGTGGTGAAAGGAGGGATCCATGAGCAGTGGGTCAGCAGTGCTGGTCCTGGGGATCTTGAAGCTTCCCTAGATGGGAACCAGCCTTCATCTTGACACCAGCTGTGACCTCCAGCAAGGGGATGTCCCTGCTCCAGCCACATCTGCACATCTTGCTGCAGCCCAGCTGGATGATGTGCCCGTGATGCTCCTCAAAGTGTTCCTGTTGGCAGCAAACATCCATATCACTGTGTTTGCTCTGTAGCAAGGCACAAAAACCTCAACAGACCTGGCTCCAGGCTGTTGTCTGAATTTTGAAGTATAACCCTATGTGCATGAAACCCCAATTTCATTATCCTGACAACTTTTCCTTCCTTCTTTGTGGATCCTCACAGAGGAAGGGAGAAGATGGTCTCCAAAGGTCTCCAAAGACACGACAGGATTTCCAGCAGGAAGGGCAGCATGTTCTTATCTAAGACACTTACTGGAAGGGGAAGGATGGGAAATTCATCAGTTACTGTTGTGGAACAAATACTTTAAAAATGGCTACATTTGTGTGTTGTTTATAAATTACTGTATTTTTAAAAGCCATGTCAAGAGTAGGACTGTGCTGGCAATCACTGATGGGATCCTGGACAATCTGAAGACTTTGTGTGAAAACCAGCACCTTTTTTTAGTTATCTACAGAAATAAAGAGGGTGTGGGAGCACCTGGAGCCAAACAGATCAGGGACCAAGGAGTTATTTAGAGAAAGGGACTGGAACATTCATATTTGAGCAGGGACCACGAGGTGTCCAGGGCTAGAAGAGCCAGCGTGACCAAAAGCAAGGACAGTCCCTTCTCACTCACTTGAAATATGGCAGGTGCTGATAGCAGCTGCAGGAATGATCTTTTCAGACAGAAATTGATTTTCCAAGATTGCCAGCAGAGAAGAACAGTGCTTTGGCATTAACAGAGCACGTACAAGACCCAGTGTTTGCTCCCCCCTGCAAACGGACAAAGCATCAAGAATTTTGACAGCGAAGGACCTGACCCTCTGAAAAGTAATTTTCAGTGAACCTGCAGATTCTCTTCCTGCAGGCTGAAGGACAAAAATAAGGATTCTTTCCCCTGTGACAGTTTACCAGATCCAGAGGACGGATCATGCCTGGCCAGCAGCTCAGGACAGATTCATTTCGCTGTGTTCAGTCACTGAATGCCCCCTGCAATGCTCTGGAGCTTTGCTCTGTGCCTCATAATGATTATTTAAGGACAATAACCGTGTTTATTTAAAACTGCTGCATCTAAAACAGCAGCAGAAGATAGATTATATCTTTAAATCCCAATCTGGGCACAATTATTGTTGAATTAGCTCAGTATGTGTCAGCAAGACACAGCTCTTTGCTCCTTCCATTCTTTTCCTGTTAGCAGGGATGGCACCCACCCACGGCGGGTGGGCTCTGTCCCATGGGCACAGAGGGGCTTTTTGGGGTGGGATTGGTCACTGATCAGCAGAGTTTAGGCTGGCAGGGAGCTCGGGCCTGGAGGTCATCTGATTCAACTCCCCCTGGGGGCCAGTCCAGCTCCAGGGGAAATGTAATTATTTATTTTATAGAAATTTGACGAGTCCTCTCCTGGCAATGAACTGAAATCTGTCCCACTGCACATCACCTGAGTCCTGGCTGCTTGGGGGCTGCTTGTTTCTTCCTTTGTTAAATATTTTCCCCTTCTTTCTTTAAATAAACGAGAAGTATTTCCTGGTTCAAAAAGTTGGGGGGGGGGGATGTGGGGAGAAGAGCATGGGGAGGAGGAAACCAGGAGCATGGAGAGCAGGGAATCCTCTCCCCATCGGTGAAGAGAAGAGAGAGAAGGTGGAAAGACCACCAACATAAAATTCATTAACAGGGCTGAGGATGTGTTATTTTACTTGCAAGAACCGATGAAACCAGCTAATAAAGGAAAATTTTATTTTTTAAGGCATGTGAGAGGTAGTCAAGGAAACACAATATCTTCCCTTCTCTGCTGTCTAGCCTCAGGAAAAACACATCTCTGATACTGATGCCATCACGATAAAAATCACATTTTAAAAATATCTATACCTGTGCTGCTAGTAGTGCCAGATTATTAAAATGATGAGAACTGTTCCCATTTGTCTGGCAATTTCCATCACTGTGCCACTATTAACTAGTGCATCTCTGTCTACCACCTCAGGGACAGCCTTGTCTGAGTGAACTGAGTGCTTAAGGACCATGGGTTTCATTTAACAGCTGAGGAAATGACCTGAAGGACCATCACAGATGGAAATAAATAGCAACATCTGTGCTGCCTTTGGAGGGGAGAATTGCATCTATGCTGAGGTTCAGCTCCTGTGGTGAGAGAGGAGTGGTAGGGGGAGAAACAGGAGCCTGGTGTGCACCTTCTCCAGCTCTGGTGCTCCTTTTCCAGCAGTGATACAGGATGGAGCTGGCATTGCATGCTGGGGGATGTGATGGTGGCTACAGCTGGCTGAGCTGTGGCCAAGAGCTGGCCCAGGCTCTGGGGATGAATTTAAGATCTAGGGATGGATTTAGGATCTGAGATTAGCTCAGCTGGTGCTGATAATGGTGCTAATAATGCCAAGGTCACAGGTTTGGTCGCTGTAAGGGCCATTCACTTAAAGGTTGGACTCATCAAGAGATGAGCCCTGTGGATCCCTTCCGACTCAGAATGCTCTGGGACTCTACCTAGGTATGAATTTAAGATCTAGGTATGCATGCAAGGTCGAGGTATGACTCAGATCTAGGTAGGAATTTAAGCAAAGGTGAGTACCTTTGCCTCACCAAGTGACATTTTCCTTGTTTTTCGTGGGTGAAGAAAGCACCTGGCCAGGGGGGCTTTGGTGAGCTTGTGCCTTACACACAGTTCTGGCTTGTCTGGAAAATGCCCTTTTGGGAGGCTGACACAAAATCACGTCTGGACTGACTCAGAGAAGGTGAGGGAGGCAGCGTGCTCCCGAGCGTGGTGTGGGAACCGACCTCAGGTCGCGTTTTACAGAAATATTTACATGTCCGGGGCCGATAAAGGTTGGTGGTGACGCTGCCGGTTTCCTGCCCAGGGCTGAGGGCCGGCTCCGGCCCGGCTCCCGAGGAAACGGGGCAGACCCGCCCAAAAAATGCGTGGAATATTTTACGGATCAGCTAAGGAGAATCCGGCGGGAAGCAGGGGAGGGGAGGGGGCTTTGCTGCAGGCACAGGGCTCAGCCCTGGCTGACACCGCCGGGCATCAGGGACAGCCGGGCAGGGGGGTGGGTGGAGAGCACTCAGCAATAAAAGGCCGAGTTTCCTGAGCCTTTAAAGAGGAACAGAAAGGTCATCACCACCTTCCCCCCGAGTTGGGACTGCTCTTTGATGCCCTTCACCCCCTCTGCCCTGGCAGCACCACCATCCATCCCCGCAGCACCTCCTCCCACAGCCCGAACCAGACAGAGGCTGAAGGGCAGGGTGTGCCAGTCCAGGAGTGGCAGAGGGGTTGTGTTTCCACTGATAACGCGCTGAGGCAGAGCCAGAGGCCTCGAGGCAGTTTTGTAATTTTTTCCTGACACTTATTAATGATTTTCTGCACTTTGGAGAGAGCCGTGTGAATGTCCGCCCAGAGGATGACGACAATAATGTGGGAACTCGGAGGGAGAGAGCAATAATGAGTGATTCTAAGTAATAATTAGTCACGCTGAGCTCTCCAGACAGAGTGGTTTTCATTCCAAGTGATTCCCCTGCACTTGAGGTGCTGGCTGGGATGGTCCCTGTCCGTGTGCTGCAGGAGCTGGGGCTGCAGCAGCAGAACTGATCCCCTCTCTGCACTTACCTCTCATGTTCCGCAGCCATTCTGTGCTGGGGAGGACACACACCGTGAGCAAACTGCTCGGGGCTCATCTGTCCCTCCTCAGCGTCTGCCCTGCTCCCTCCTGGCCCATGCTGTCGTTGATAGTCCATCACGGTGCCTCCAAACCAGCGCAGGCAGCGGGACACGGAGCGCGGCCAGCCCAGCCATCCCCAGCCAGCCGGGACAGCCCGCGGGGCCGGAGCCTCCCCCACCCCGGGGCAGGGCAGGACACTGGGAATCACCCTGCACGTGCTGTGGGGAAGCTGAGCTTTGCTGAGCACCCACCAGCAGGACCCAGCACTCTGGAATGAATCCCAGAACCCTCCTGAGCCAGGGGGCTCCTCCAACCACCTCGTCCCACCTGCAAAGCAGTCGCACTCAGACTCCTCTGAGTGAGAAATGTGGGATTGCTGCCTGTCCCCTGGCACTGCGTGTTAATAATCCCTTCTGAGGAGCACAGAGAGGGGAAGGAAAAATTGCAATGTAAAAATGAGTTGCTGGAGGCAATTCCTTAGCATTCTTTTTGGTTAATTTTTCCAACCTAGACAAACAAATGTTAAAAAAAAAGGCAAAAAACCCAACACAAACAAACAAAAAGAGAGAAGAAAAATAGAGGGAATGTTACTTTCTTTGTTTGTTTGTTTAATACTTGCCCCATTCAAATCAGGCTTGATCAGAAGCCATGTGACATTGGATGAATGACACAGAATTTATGTTCCCAGTAACTCCAGGTGGGCAGTTTACAGGAGTGCTTTAAATGAAACAGGGATTTTACTGGGGAATACTCGAATCTCAACCAGCTTTCTTGGGTCCCTCTTCCTTCTAGGGCTTTATCCCATGGCACTCCATGAAGCAAATCCCTGAAGAGGTCACAGTCTGCTCCCCTGAAATCCAGGATAGAGAGCTTGCTGTGTGTCCTCCACCATTTCATGGTCACTTCATTTCAAGATAAAGTGAACTAGAAAATTGATGTGATAAAAGGAGAGATTGGTGAAATGAGCATTTTTGATGTGCCATGCGGAAATAAACTGTATTTCATTAAATTATTCCTCCAGCTGAAGGAATAACATTTAAGCTCAATAAGATTAGGCATTTAAAAGACTTCAAGAGAGCTTCATTTCTCAGAAAGCACATTCAGGGACATTCTGACATTTAATTCCTCAGGAAACTGTAAAGTGAAGCTATAAAATTGGCCACAATTAACATTTGCTTAAAACTTGGACACAGTTTTGCACAGACTCCAACAACGCAGCCGGAGTCAAACGAATCCTCTGCTCAGTGCCTTTGCCTCTCGAGCCCTGCTTACAAATGCTTTGTGAAGAGTTTGCAGTTTTCTCAGATACACCCATTCTTTTCTGGGAGGTACAAGGTATTCATCAGATAAGTTTTATGAGTAATTCTCAGTCTTTCCTTGCTCGGGTCTATATTTAGATTTGTGCTGCAGTGGCTAATATTGAGGGGAGGCTTAGGTCACCCTTTACTATTTCTGTTCTCTGACTGAGAGCAAATACACACAATTCTGAGCTCAGACTTCACTTCAAATGTCCTCTAATTTCTGTTAATAGACTCATCCTCTCCAGCACTGGCCAGAAATGAATTTAAAAGGGAAGTGTACAAATATTAATTGACCTCAGCACCATTTCGAGCTGCTGTGGCAGATAACTGATGTGCTACTTTCTCAGCTCCAATTTCAAAAACACAGAACACAAAAAACTGAAGCAACATTCAGTAGAGGTGGTTGGAATCTGCTCTCAACCTGAACCTTGCTTTGCCCTCTCTAGAGAGCAAGCTTAGATGACCAGCCTAGATTGAAAACCTCTTTTTTTACATATCCAAATCTCTGTGAAATGACTCCTGTTTGAAGTAAAAAAAAAATATAAAAAAAAAAATCGCAGCATCTTGTAGAAGAAACAGCTTCTTATCAGGAAAAAAAAATCATTTTAGCAAACACATTTCTGTCTCTGGAATCTATTGTTGTGTCCCTGAACACACATGCTGAACCTCTATACTTTATCTGGGCTCAACTCTACAATTTTGCTTAGAAGGTTTGCTCCCATTCCTCCTCTTTCAGCATGGGCCACACTTAGAGGCACAAATATCCATTTATATTCTGATGAACCCAAATCAGACCCTCAGTGCACCCTTGCCTTTCTGTGGGCTACTAAAGAGCATCCCTGCTGCATCTCCCTGCTGCTGCCACCTCCTTTTACAGCCGTTTTTGCTACAAATTATTAGGGGATGGTCATTTGAAATGGAGACATTACTACTCTGGAGGTTTCCTGATGCTGCTCCATGTGCAATGCCAGCTCCATTCACACCACACTGGCAATGCCAGGTGCTGTGTGTCTCCACAGGGGTCCTCTGAATCTCCCCCTTCTCTTACCCAGTTTCCATGCTGAACATCACAGCCTGAAGTGTTTGATTCAGAAGTCAGCAAATCACGAGCACTCAGGGCACAGTTCTACCCTGCATTAACAAAGAAAACCTCCTTTGAGCTGTGAAAAACAAAGTATTTACAATTTTACCTCGGATTCTGCACCTGAAGGGAGATTTTGGAGAAGGACCCAGGCTATTTTTTCCTGCAAGGTGGTTGTGAGCAGAGATTCCACTGGCCCTTGGCTGCAAGTTGTTTTACTGAGGGCCAGATCAGGCACCTACAGTCACGGTTTAGGTGAGTGTTTTACTAACATGCAGGATGTGTCTTTGTCTGGGCTGTCCCATGTTTTCCTACAGAATTTAAAAGTTTTGTGACTTGTGGTTCCCTCTGTGCTGAGGCAATGTGCTCCAAACCCCGCTGGAGGGTGTTTCCAGCTATTCACCTGCACTCTGCTGTCCTGCTGTTGGCCTTTCTTTGCCTTTCTTTCCTCTTTTGTTGTAGTTCCTCCAGTAGACCAAACCAGAGGTTTATGCAAAAACTGTTTGAACTGTCTGTGCTGTGGTTGTGTCAGCAAACCTGTGCAGGTGTTGGTGCAAAACAGTGTTTTTAGCTTTCTGAGCTGCCTGGCTGCTCGGTTTGGGCTTTAAGTTGTTCACTCTTTACAAGGAAGTTTCTCAACTCCCTGCTACATAAAGATATGGAAATGTGAACAAATATCAGAACATATCACAAAATCTCTCGGTATTCTGTAGGTTGAACTGCTCTGGACCATCCATTCTTACTGTGGTTGTATGCTGGGAACTTTCAGAACAGGCCATGGTTATATGTTTGAGAGTTTTGTCCAAGTCATCTCCTTTAGTGAAGATGGGGTGAGGTGAGTTCAGAAAAGAACAAACAGTTCTGAGATCAATGGATGGATTTAAAGGATGAGTAGGAGAATTAATACTTGTGACTCACTGGCCAGGCCTGTTTTCCAGAGTATTTCTAAATCCAAGATGTGCAGGCTGAAGGAAGGTGATAACCAGCTCTGACCTCTGAACCACACTGTTAAATGACACACTTTACAATCCCCACAGTGATCTCAGCAGGGGAACTGAATCCAGCTGCTGCTTCCAGGACCTGCTGCCCAGTTCAGGCTCAAATCCAGAGCTTGGTCCATCTTTCCCAAGCTTTTTACAGAAGAACAGGTGCTGGTGGGAAATGCAGTGGCACAGAATATGGTGCCACTTGTCAGTGGTGGATCAGGAGAAGAAAAGAGTTTCCTTTGCTGTGTCTTTGCTTAAACAGAAGTCAAGGGAGGTGCTGTTGGAACTGGAAAGCTGTGATGGTTTGGAGGAAGGGAATTGCAGCTCACAGTCATAACCTGAAATGACCATTACCATAGAGCTGTAACCATGGCTACCCCTCTTTGAAAAGAAGTGCAGTGAGATGTATAAAGCCATCTTTATTAGTGCCAAGCTGAATGACTGTCATACCCACTCACAGCAAAACAACCCAGCCTCTAACATAGCTTTGGGGACAGCTCTGTTCCTGTTTTGCTGAGAAAATGGAGAGGGAAGGTGAGGCCATGATAAAAATGAAAAGACCTGCCATGATTCTAAATTATATTTTAAACTGATCCACATACAAGGGAAATATTAAAAAAATGTGGTTAATATTAAAACCAAATTGTCTGTTGCTCCACTAAATCAACTGCAGAGTGGACTGTGTATAAACACACAGAGGCAGCATCTTTAATTTTCAGTTAAAGATGAGATTGCCTCCTGGGCCACTCAGGTGTTCCGAGCAGAATGCAGAATTACCATTTTAAACCAACCACTTCCTGATAATTGAAATACTGTAAATCAGAACCAACCTTGCTGACTGGTTTCTCTTCACATGCCTTTGGGAATAAAAGTTTATTTGTTTACCAGTCCATGACAAGAAGTCCTTGTGTCCTGTTCTGGGAAATAAGGTGTGCTGAGAGCTTGAGAATTCGCAAAGGAATAGGCAATATGTGCTTATAAAAAGGCAGATCTTGCAATAAGATGAGTAAACCTTTGTAAACTTCCAATGGATGTGAAGAGAACAAAAAGGTTTAGGTAGAATTGTGCTTTTAGGAGCACAGGTATATATTTTGGGCTGTGTCCTTAAGGAACTGTAAGACAAACTGAACTTAACACTTTTCAGAGGTCAGATGTAAAGAGATTTATTCCCCCCACCCCCAATTTGAGTCCCACGTTTGTTTGCTGCAGGAGGTTCGTTGTTTCCGTGGCTGATTTGTATAATCAGCTGTTGTGATGGGTAACCAAGAATGGAGAAAATAGTTAATAGTGCTCATTTTAATACAAAGTGGAGATTTGTGCTGCATGTCAGAGCCTGAGGTATTTGCTTTTTAATGCAGTATTGTCCATCCCAAGCTTGGCCAGATCAGCTGTTTCACTGTTTCCTCCTCCCCAAAAATCGGGATAGTGGCTTGAAAAAAAGGAGGGTGAGCTCTTCACTGACGGGGCAGTGAGCTGAAGGGCTCTGTGCTTTGGGGGTGATGCTTGAAGGGAAGCTGCCTCAATGTGTGGGAAAGGCTGGAGCCCCAAACCTGGCTTTACAGCCCCCTCCCTGCACAGGGCCAGGACAGGATGTGCCTGGGTCCTGTGTGCTGCATGAGGAGGAACCTGCCAGGGATTGTTCTTTGCAGGCATTGCCATCTGGTTTTACAAAACGTTGTGCTTTGGCTCTCAGACTCAGTTGTCCCCAGGTCTGCTGGGATAAATCCTGCTGGCTGTGAGGGGGCTATTCAGACACCTCATGCACCTCTTGGCCCTTTTAGTTCCTCAGAAGTCAGTGCACCTTCCCTCAGAGACTGCCTGGGGCCAGTCTTCAGGCAAGTTCTTTTTTTTCCCTTTTCTTTTTATGCCCTTTCTCTATGGAACTGATTGAATCTGGGTTATGGCAAGTGGTGGAGACCCAATCTGCACCACTAAACTGCATCCCTGTTCAGTCCCTCTCCTTTGCCATGTACACTTTTCAGTACTCACACAAGTAATCGAAACCTTGTCATCTATTGCTCTGGGTTGCTTTATTGTGTGTGACTTTGCTTGCAATCCACGTGTTCTACACCCTGGCATAGACTGTGTGGCACAGTTCTCCTTCCAAGGAGACACCAAAGAAACCAGCAGCAGCTGCTGAGGATGTCCTGGGTGAACCCAGCCCTGTTTGGTCCATCTTTTCCAAGGGGCAGGTCCCTGCAGTTCCCCATGTTCAGGGGTCATGGCAGACAACCCCTTGCTCCTCTTCCAGCTGTGCAGAGCCACTTATGGGACTACTTGGCCATTTTCATGGTTTGAGGCACTGGTGATCAGAGGAAAAGGAGTCCTTCCAACCACAGGTGCAATTATTCACTGTGCTGCAAGAAGAGTGTATAAATTCTTTGCAATGCATTAACCTTTGTCCTAATAATGGGTATCACTTGAGCTGTCACTAATTCCTGGAAAACAGTGCTGCTTACATCAGAAAATCAATTTACATCTCTTGTTTTCACAATCAAGTGTCTTTTCCTTGTATTATGCCCCACTTGTTTTCTCTAGTAGATACATTGTCAGGTTTTATATTTTCTCAGCAGTTAAGAGCGAAAAAACTGAAGCTCTTTCTTCAGAGAATTATTCTAGAACTCCTCTTGTGATCCATGCTGTGCTGTCTTATGCCTGACGTGTACCATGAGTAACTGAGGAAATTCTTCTGCACCGATGACAGTAAATATTGGTGTCTGTCCTCTTCCACAGAGAATGATTTCTGTGCTTCCTTCTGAAACCAAAATGACTCTTGTTTCTTTGAAAGGAATTATCTTAAATTGCTGATGTAGGTCCACCACTGCTGTTGTCAGAATCACAGTCAAGGACAGGATGTGTTTGGGGTTTTTTTTTAACAATTTAATAATGCAGGATTGTTTGGCTTCGACCTGCAATAAAAATTGTGTGAACGGTTCCGCAGCACATTTGATCCCAAATAAGGTGGCTCAGGGAAAGCTAAACAGTCTGCAGCAAATTGAGTTCATTTGCAGCCGCTCGTAATCCTTCTCCCAGCCGTTCCCATTTACTTGGACTCACAGGTGCTGTGGTGGAGGATATTGTGTGGGCTCAGGGTGACAAGTCTCCATCCCAGCTCTCCACTGCACTGCTGGGGAATCCTTTCCTCTGGGTCAGAGTCTTTATTTCTGTCCCAGACCCACAGCTGAGACCTGCCTCGAGCACAGGGGGACACTGGAGGTGCTGCTGCAGTGGGGGCTGGGTGGACAGGACTCTGTTATGGGACTCCATCCCTCATTTTCCAGACACTCTTACAAGATCTCCAAAGGAGAGTGATGCAGCACTTCCCTCTCTCTGACAGCAGGAACATCTCCTCTCACAGAGGGGAGAATAAGCAGACAAAGTGCTTGGAAACAAGATTTCAGAATTCTTGCTGTGACCACTAAGGCAGAGAAGAAGAACATGGAGAAAGCACAACATTTTGAAACAGCAGAAGACTGAGTTTCCAACAGCCTCTCCAGGTGACTGAGAGTTGTCAGGCTGGAAAGAGCCTCTGAAGTTTGTCTTCTGTACCCTGCTGTTCAAAGCAGGACTGACTTTAGCCACAGACTGGATTGCTCTGGGACATGAAGCCTCTGTGTATCTTGGTTTCTACTGCTGCCTATTGTTTGGAGTACATCCAGCCTGGTGGGAAACTTTGGCTGTGGGGATTGAAGATGACTTGCATTTTTTGCTTTCATAAATTCTTCTGTGACTCGGATTCTTTGAGGAAATGGTTCTTATGGACAGGTGTTTTAAAATGACAAAGTTAAGGCATCTGCTCCTTTTGTGACTGTTGTTGGTCTGAAGTGCCTGTGCTGTGCCTTTGCACATTTCACTCACTGTGGTCAGTAAAAATAGATCATCGTTATATTTTGGTTCAGCTTCTTCCTGTTCATATCCATGTGCTCCCTCAGACTCCCTCAGTGGCTCCCTGCAAAATCTGAGGCCACAAGCTCTTCCTCCCTGCCTCCATGGGATGGCTCATGTGGTTTTAGTGCTGTCACCAGAAGTTTGGGTTTTGTTACTGAAATCTGCTGTGCTGCAATACCCCTTTAAAAGGGAGTTTAGCAGCAGTCTCTGGCCAAACCTTAAACACTTACAGCCTGCATAAAGGGGTGTTCTCTGCAGGGCAGCTCACCTCTTAAAGATTAAAGACCTGAAAATTCCCAGCAGGCAGGTTTTTGGTGTGCTGAGGGACGGGTGTTGGAATGAGAGGGCAGTGAGGGGTGTCTCTAGCTCTGTGTTGAGGTGCCTGTCCTGGGTGTAGCCCTGCACTGCCCGTGTTGTGCTGATGACGAAGTGTGGGTTCTTCAGACGTAGTGTGAGCCTCAGCTTACCCCTGATGGAGCTGCAAGGATGCAGGGGAACTCTGCACTGCAGAAGATGGAAAGTCAAGTCTCTAAGAAGGAGGCAGTGGGACCAAAGCTCAGCTTCTGGTGTGGAGGGTAACACAGGGACAACACGGGTGCCTTGCCCAGACCTGTGCGTGCTGGAAGTGCCGAGGGAGGGTTTCCCCACTGTCTGCATGGGTTGATATCCCCAAAATCTGTATGAAGTGTTTAGTGCTCCACAGCAGGGCTGGTCCTAAGGAAAACACCTCAAGCTAGAGCAGTCAGAGTGGAGGGAGCAGAGCGGGAGCAGCTCCTCGGAGTCGAGCGCCACGTCCTCTAAATGTTACGGGAGCGTCGCAGGGAGATGCTCAACAGACTCAAAAGGTCACCACTGCCCAGGCTTTCAGTAAAACAAAGGCCAACTATTTTTAACTTAATTTCAAGTGGGAAGCCTAAAGCCATAAGCTGGCCTGATTGCAGGAGGCCTTGGCGTCTGTGCTAATCAGAGCTGGATGTATAATGTGAGCCTGTGTCTGACTGCACTGCCTGGTGCCTGACACCCACACATGGGGCCCAACCTCCTGAAGTCCTGCAAGCACTGCACTAAAAATCCATTCCTCTTGGAGAGTTACTGTAAGAGACAGCCAGTTCAGGAAACAAAGGCGGGGGTAAACAGAGACATAACAGATAATTTGCATTATGTAGAAGTGGCCCCATCTGCACCTGTTCACTACAAGAGAGTGAAAAAGCAGGAGGGATTTCCAGGCACACGGGACAGACACCACAAGATCCATAGCTAAGGGATCTTGTGTTCTGTTTGGAGAATCCAGGACTCCTCAGGTATGTCCTCTACAGGACACAAAGCTTTGACTCCAAGGCTGTTTTCAAAAATTAATACATATATTTTTGTTTGAAGACAGATCTGCAGAGGTCCTGTTAATGTACCTGCCAGCAGGAGTATAAGCATAGACAGGAGAAGGTCTGCATTTGTTTTGTATGGCTTTCTTCACCCTGATGATAGAGCCAAGAGAAGCCAGGTTCTGGTCCCCGACCACTTCCTGAAGTGCTGCTGTTGTAGGTCTCTGCTCATACTTGTTTCTGGTATCAAACAAAAGCTTCTGAGCCTGCTTGGTGAAATTCATGAACCCAGCAGAATCTGAACATCATCTTGGATGGGTAAGCTGTGCCAGAGTTGCACTGCACTTCCTGACAGCTCAGCTTGTCCTTCTGGTATGACAAAGCTGTGTCAAGAAGAAGACAAAAAAGCAAGTTTGGGCCAGCCTTATTCCTCCTGAAACAGTATTTTTGCAGCAGGGCTTTTCTCAAATTTACTGCATATTTTTCTGGTTTCTGACCCATCTGGCAGTGCAGGCCCAGTGCCCAGCGAGGCATTTTCCATTGCAGCAACAGGAGGAGTGCACAGCTGGTTTTCCACAGGTTGTGAAACAGGATCACTGTCTGAATACAGCACTCTGGGGGACCTGGGCAATGGGAAGAGCTTGTTTCTTAAGAATAAGCTTGAAAAGCTTTTAAGTAGAGGAGTAGTTTTTTTCCTTGCTGGTGGCCAAAGGCCGGGCACAGAGCAGGGCTCTGCCCCTGGAGCTGGTCCTGAGCACAGCTCTGGTCCTGAGCACAGCTCTGGTGCTGGAGCATGGCTCTGATCCTGGAGTGCCCCGAGCACATGGTTTCCCTTGGGCTGACAGTGTGCAAACGAAGCTGGTCTGTGCCTTGGGTGCTGGCGAGTGCACAGTGGGGGCACTGCCTGCAGCAGTGATGCAGGTGAGGCTGGAAAGGTTCTGTAGCCAGATGTGTCAGTGCAGTGCAGCCAAGGCCTGCTCTTGGCTGTGTCTCCAGCAGCTCTGGAGGGAGCAGAGATGGGCCTGACAGCCTGTCTGCAGTGTGGCGGTGTCACAGCAAACAGTGCCAGTGCCCTGGACAGTTTGATCCTATGGCTCCCATTCCTCAGCTGCTGATCAAACACCTGCCTCCTGCTGGTGCAGCTGATCCCACAGTGCTCCAGTCAGCCTGGTATTTCAAGGGAAGCTCTGCTGTTGCGGTGGTGCTCTTTCCAAGGAGGTACTTCCTGCCCTGAGCATGGACCATGCATGGCTGCTGCTGTTTCTGGGGGCTTTGGTACTGTCAGCCTGTTCTCTTTGCAAGCAGCACAAAATGGTTTTCTACAGCACTGTGAAAGTTTGGAGCTGTGCTGGTGTAAATCCCAGCTGTTGTTCTTGGATCTGATGAGTGTCCCAGACCTGAACATCTCCAGTGTGGTTCTCTCTTTAGTGCTCTGCACTGCCTCGTGCTTTTGAGGAACCAGCGTGTCCCCAGGATGTTACAGTGTACTGAGAGCATGGGTACACGTTTTCATCTTACTTGTAGGACTTCTCTGTGCCCCAGCTATCCCAAGTGCTGTGGAGTTCCATGAGTTTGGAGATCCCAAACTGCATCAGAGTTGAGGTATTGCCCTCATTTTTCTATTGAGAGACAGAGATGTTGTTGTGGGGTTTGTTAAGGTCATTATAGAGCTCTCAGCATGGGAGGTTCCTGATCTTACTCTTCCAGAACTGACACCTACCTATGGCCTTCCCCTTGTGTGGAGCCTTTCCTGCATTTCCCCCCATCCATCAGAAAGCACCACACTTGGTGTCTGTGCCCAACAGCCCCTCTCTGCTCTTTGGGAGAAGGAGAAAAGCCTCACAGACCAAATCCAGGCTGCATTTCCAGCGTGTCCTGCAGTGCCCCCTCGCTGGGCACTTCCCAGGGCTGGCCGTGACAATTAGTAACAATTAAGAGCAGTGCAGAGCAGCGGGGCAGAGATGCCTGTCTCACTTAGTTTCAAAGCTCTCACAGATTGCACGCTCCAGATCACAGGAGGGAGTTGATGCCACGGGTAAGGAGCACTGGTTAAAACAGCCCTGGCTGCACCCCAGAGAGCTGAAGGACTAATTAAGGCCACAAAGAGTCAGCTAATTCAGACCTTAATGAGCCCCGAGGGACTGTGAGATAACAAAAGCTCGGATGAGCACAGCCCCGGAGCAGTGCTGGGTTAGTAACAGGAGCCCTGACAAAAGATGTGCATCCTACGTGCCATGGGGAGAAAACTGTGGAAAAGGACCCTGTGGAATCTGGAGGCAGATCCTGCCTTCTCTAATGGCAGACTGCACCCCCAAACAACCCAAGATTTGAGGTGTCTGTAGTGAAAGCTGCAAAACTGGCTTGTTAGTTCTTGGGTTGCAAAGAGAAAATGAACCTGCCCAAAGGCGAGACCAAAGTCTTCCTCTTCTTTGGAGGACTCGGATTGGGTCTTGAATTTCTCCTCTAGGCAGTTATTTTTGGGTTTATTTTGGAAACAAACACAACAAAAAACCCCCATGGGACTTTTCCTCTCCTTCATTTCCTTGGGAAGCACCTTTTGTAGGGGCCCAGTGAGGATCCCTGTGTGTGCATGAGCAGGGCTGGGACCTGCCCTTGTCCCACCTGGGTGGAAACAGGGCTATAACATCTAATAGGACATTTCTGTGCCCCTCAGGTATGAAACAGATGCAAGGAAAAAAAAACCAAAACAACCAGAGCCCTCCCAGCTGACCTTGCAGCCTCCCCCCAGAGTCCCCTGTACCTTTTGGTCTCTGCAGTTACTGTTCTGCAGTGACTTTTGTAGAGAGGTGGATTGGTAAAAGCAGCCTCCAGAATAGGTTCCTCATCATTTTCTGACCTATATGAAAATGTTTTATCTCTGTGAGTTGGTGTTTAGTGTGTTTAGTATTTTGGGTGGGGCTTGCACACGTGATGGATCCTCCCCACCAGAATAGCACCTGGGTTCCTTTCTCTCCACATAGGTACAGTTTTGTACACATGTATTAAATTACATGTGTCTGGGAATCCTGTTGGGGGGGTTGCAGTTCTTTCTGTAAAAAAAAAAAAAATAAAAAATGGTCATTTGGACAGATTGCTTCAAACCTGATCTTACTGAGAGCCTGGCAACCCCTTCCCTGAGGTGTTGCTCCCTCACTCCTGTGGTTCTGAGTCCATCCCATGTATCACTAATCCCTTCAAAATACAGATTAAAATACTGATAAATGTAATAATAATAATGCTAAAGACTGATTAAATAATAATAATAAATTCAAATACTAAAAATTAATACTAAATGCAAATAATAATACTGATGTTAAATAATAATATTAAATTAAAAATCACTAAAATAAATAATAATTAAAATAAATAATATTTATAATACTAAATTAATACTGAAAAATACTAAATTAAATAATTATATTAAATAATATTATTAAATTAAAATAATAGTGAAAGTAATACTAAAATAATAATAATAATAATATTAAATAATAATAATGAGAAAAGCTGATATAAATATGAATAAAATGATTTTATTTTTATTTTCTATGATGTGTATCAAAGCAGGTCTGTGCTAAACCTTTGAGTGTCAGAGGCCGGGTGTGAGCTCACCTGCAATGGTCAGCTGGGCCAAAGGTGAGGAGGATCAGGCTTGTTTCCCTGTAAAACAAAGGACGGTGCCTTGTTCTTAGCCTTGTTTACGGGGCTCAGGAACAGCTCCTCGCGCTGTCAGGCAGGATCACACCCTTCCTCTGCTGCCCCGGCGTGTTTCCTGGCAAAGAACAACCTGTCCCCTCCATCTGCCACCGGAACAGCCGCGGGGAGCTCGGGGGAGGCGTCACTCCAGACAGACCCACCAGGGATGGAGCTTTCCGAGGGATCGGGACCATCTCTGCTGCGGCACGGCTGGAGAGGGCGTGACACGGGCTGGAGTCACTGTGGGATGGGCGGGAGAGGTGGGACACGAGTGGGTGTGTGACACGGGAGGGGACAGAGGGGACACGAGTGGGTGTGTGACACGGGAGGGGTTGGATGGGATGAGAGTCAGTGTGACAGGATGGGTTGGATGGAGCAGGAGTGGGTGTGTGACAAGGGCTGGAATAGATGGGATGGGAATCACTGTGGGACACAGGGTGGAATGGTTGGGATGGGAGTGGGTGTGTGACACAGGGTGGGTTGGATGGGACAGGAGCTGATGTGTGACACAGGGTGGAATGGATGGGGTGGGAGTGGGTGTGTGACACAGGGTGGGTTGGGTGGGGTGGGAGTGGGTGTGTGACAGGGGCTGGGATGGATGGGACAGGAGCTGATGTGTGACAGGGGCTGGCTGGATGGGATGGGAGTTGATGTGTGACACACTTGTGTCAGATGCTCCAGGAAGGTTCCAGGCAGCCCCAAAAGCTGGTGCACAGTGTGTCCCAAGCACTGAGCACAGTCCTGCTGTGACTGCAGGTGGTCAGCACTTCCCCCATCTGTCCCACAGCCTCTCCTTTGCATCCTGACTGTGATATCTTCATTGTACTACATTTTACTGTTCATAGCTGTAGCTATGTGCTGCCTTTTGCATCATGTCACTATTAACAGCTTGCACCCCTTAAATATCCCAGCCAGGGAAATGTGTTGTCTGTGACCACCCCCCTCTTCCTGTGCTGCCAAGGGCAGTGCGTGTCCCCCCACCCACAGCTCACCTCCCTTTACCACGTGGGCAGTGTTTTTCTGGTGCTTTGGCTTTTGCTCTACCACAAATGGAAATGACTGCAGCATGGACTGGGAAAAATTCTTTATTTTTGGCCTTCTGAACTTATTATCCCACAAAATAATGGGATATGTTGCAAATTGTGACCTTAAAAGCATTATTTCTGGCATGAAGTCCTGACGTTCTTTTTGCTAATATTCTTGATATATGAACCTTTATTTTGCAATCTAAGATCCCAAGAAGAACGTGAAACAGTGCAAGGTTGGTAAGAGCTGGAGGATTTACAAGACAATTGCAGGTGTTTTTCTTGTCACGGAGTGAGTCTGGCTCATGTGCTCTTCTTTAGGAAGCATTTTAGAGCAGGTTGTCCTTGCTAACTAACCCTTGTGCTACAGCAACATGAGGGTATTTGATTTTTCTTCTTGCTATCTTGTGTGAAACCCACTATGCAGATTTTTCAGTCAAAATTCCCCAGTGAAACTTCTTCTGAGTTGTCATCTTTTAGGAAGCAGCTACTGGAAGTCTCATCTCCCCCATTCCCAGATTCCAAACCACTTAAAAGAACTGTGATAGAAATGAGAAGAATCCTAATGAGAGATGGAGAAATTAAACACCACTGGACTCCCTTTTCCCTTCCCCACAACCACTCACACTCCTGTCTGCTCTACCTCCTGCCACTCCCAGATCAGCTCCTGCCTCCCTCTGGGTCTGGCACTTGGCACAAGTGGAGACCTGAGGGCGGTTCCTGGATGGAGAAGGGAACTCCTACACTTTTATCCTTGAGGATGGTCTGATCCTCGCCTCTGGGGTGGACAAAAGTGTTTATTCTGGGGGTCTCTGCAGCTGCCACTGACTCTTGGGAGTCTCAGAGAGAATGATCCTGCTGTCTGTGCTGACAGATCCGATGTGTGCCCACTGAAGTGAAGATGATGTCACACAGTGAAATCCCTCTGGATTCCTTGCATCTTACTTCCAGCTGAGATACCTTTGGGGATGCTCCACTGGGTGAGTTCCATCGGGGCATCTAGATGGAAACAACTCTCTTCTAAGCATTTAAATAGTTTTTATTGATTTATTTTAAATCATAACTGTGGGAAGAAAAATCCTCCTGCCCCAGCAAACCCTGAACCCACGTGAATGTAAGAACCACAAAGCAACAACCTCGTGTCTGAGTCTGGTCTCCTGGCCCCACTGCTCACCCTAGCAGGGTGAGAATCAAATGGAAAGTGAAGAGAAATGTGATTCACCAGATATTTTGTAGCCTTTTCATTAGAAAACTGAATAGGTGGAAGGCCTCGGCCCTCCCTGTGCTCTGCTCCCTTCTCCCTGTTCACCTCTGACTGACTCAGTGTGGAATTCATTAATATGGCAATGATATTTTAGGAGAGCACTGGACAGATAACTTTTCCTCTGCTTCCAAGTCAATCCTCCTTCCTTTCCTCCTGCTCCTCAGCTGCTTTCTTCAGCAGCATCTATGATCCCACATTTTGGGCAATAGCAGGGCCCAGAAGGGCTCTGGTTTATTGGTTCCCATCTGGAATCCCTTTTGCCTGGGTTTTGCCAAGTGTCTCATCCACGTGGGGAATAAGCCCTGTGTGGTACTGGCTGATGACATTTCCTGGGACAGCAATGTAGGAAAAATAATTAGCAAAGCTCCCAGCAAGAGCAAACTGTGAACATCTTTGCCCTCCAATTTGGCTGTTTGGCATTATCAAGGAGAAGAAATGTGAAATGGTAACACTCTTTAATTCATTAATGTGTTAATTGATTTCGCAAAGTTAGTTTGCAGGCACTAAAAGCAGTCTGTCTTATCTGCTTTTTATGAACTGCAAGTACAAAGCAGAAGAAAGGAAGGCAAGGCTGCCACTTGCACAAATAAATGGAAATACTGATACAAGTTGCCTGAAAGCAAAAATCAAATTGACTCCTGTTCTGCTGAATTTGGTATGCATCAAAATACAAACTTTCTGCATTTCCAGTACTCTGGAGAAGAAAAGGGCAATGTTTTTTTTTTTTCCCCATTAAGAACAAGGGGCAGTCAGAACCAAGAAACAGGGAGCAACTCAATTCAGTGAATTTATTTTATTGTCAAAACACCCCTCATCAATCTGTTGCCACAGATCACTGCTGGTGAGAGAACTGGGGCATAGAGATGGAATGGAGTTGTTGTCATACCAAGTGTGTCTCCTTTCAAAAACACACTTCAGTGGTATTTGTTTTCTATATTGATTTCAAGAGGCTCTGGCTACAACACAGCTCCTCTGCTGTGAATCCCCCTCTGGAGGATATCTTCCAGGTGTTTTTTCTGAACACAGACGTATAGTTGAGAAATCAAATCAGCAATGCAGCAGACAAAGGGAATGGCTTCAAAGGTTAACCTTGGAGTGGTTAATGGCTTGGCATCACTTTCTCAGCATCTTTGCCTGGACATCTTAAGCTAAAACCTCCATTGCTCTTGGGGGAGAAGAGCTCTTCTCTCTAGAAGTCTAGCCCACATCCAGAAGTTAAAAACGACTCTCTCAGAAAGAGAAAAAAAAATGCAGACTGCTCACTTTGAAAGAAAACAATCTTTTTTCCTCTCATTTTAAGTGAAGATGGGCTTTAGTGAAAAAGAGTTGCTGGGTAGGAAGCGATGTGTCCTCCCTTCCTCCTCATGGGAGAGAGGCTGGGTGAGCAGGCCCAGCACTTGACACCAAATGGTGTTGCCCTCCCTGCAGTGAAGTCTCAGTTTCCCTTGCCTGGGTGTTGTCCCCACTGTGTCCCCCAGGGATGTTCTGGGGTCACCTCCATGCCAACCTGGCATTTTGGAAATCAGTCTGAGGCTGAAATGGGGCTGCATTCAGGGTGTTCAAGGTCTGAGCACAGTGAAAATGGTAACCACGGACCCTGGAGCAGGGTTGTTTCTTCCCATGGCTTTTCAGCCTGTGTTTCTGTGGGTGCTGTCGGGGAACAACCTGCGCTGGTGAGGGGTGGGAGGGCTGAAGTGCTGGCACTTGTGGTTATTGCTGCTGTGAAACTTCCAACTGTTTGTGGTTTAGGAAGAGTTCAGGCATCTGAAAGGGCATTATCCTCACATTTGGCAAAATGAAAATCTGGAGGAGAGAGTATTAGAAATGTAGCGTTCATTAACACGAGCTAATTAAATCATTTAGCCAGCACTCTCCGTACCGAAGCAGCCACGTTCTATTTTGAGCTTTCACTTCTTCTGCCAAGTTCTGGTCTCCAGACCAGCTTTATTTTTGAGTGGGAACTAAGGGCTTTTGCACAATGTCAAGCATCATGCTCTGAATCTGCTCATTTGTGGCCGGATTGTGCAATTCTTACCCAGCCAGTGGGACTAATTTTGGATGTGCCTCGAGTGTGGGATGGCTTTGGTTGAGGACAGGCTGGAGGAACAGCCCCGAGCTCAGAGTTTAATCGTGTAAGAACTCAGCACAACCATGAGTGAGGCTCATGTGATGGAGCCCTTTCTTTCACTTCTCAGATTTGCTGCAGTCAAGGGTTTCCTAAGAATATTATTTATAATACACTCAGCTCCTAACAACCTTTTATTTCTCAGTAGCAGAACCTCACCCCTTCTGTGGTTTCAGCCCACAGTCTGGGAAAAGGGAGTTTTTCCTGTGTTGTTGTGGATTCATCTCTGTGTCATTATCCTTCTCACATCTTTGTTGGATGTAGACTTTGTTTTCCTTTAATAAACTTATTTTTAGCTCAGTAAAGTGCACTTGAGATACCATCCTTCCTGAGCCATGCTGCTGCCTAAGCAACCTTGTTCTTTCTGGAGCATTTAGTGCAAGGTGTGCTTTCCCCCCAGGATTTAGTAAAGCTGCCTTGAAGTACCCGTGGTGCTTGGACTGGAGTTTGATTTCCTGAGAAAGGCTGAAGTCCTGAAAGTCAACAGTGAAACCCTGATTGTCTCTAGAGAAGTGAGGATGAAGGGGGAGCAGCTGATATATCACCTTGATAAAACTGGGAATATGTGGGTATCCAGCAAGAACAAAACCCTGGCACAGTCCTGCCTCTCAGCAGCCTCAGGAGCCCAGCCCTTCCAGCCCCACTTTCCAGCTCTGAGTGAAGGATGGGCTGCCCAGAGGTGAGAGTTGGTCTGTCCCTCTGTGTCCCGGGGTTTGCAGACACTGAAGAGAGCCTGGTGAAAGGAAAGAGGGGAATCTGCAGAGAAATCTGAGGAGAGGCTTTAGACAAGTCAAAAAATTGAAAGCAGAGTTTAGAATGTGGACAAAAGTACTGAGATTACATCCTGATGTTTGCCTGATTAACTCAATAACTTCCAGGTAATCCAGTGGGCTTTGGAGAAGGCTCTTCCTGTGCTGCTGCTGCAGATTTGGCTCAGTTCAGCTTCACAGGGGTTTGCCTGGTGGGAATAAAGGTCCAGCAGCTTTCCCAAAGGTGTAACTGGACCCTCCCTCCTGTGGCCAGCCAAGGATCCTGTTTAATACCCAGCCTTTCCCTCTGGCCACAGGACCTGGCTGTGCCCTGCTGCTGACAGACACCTTCCATGGGGGAAATGGGGGAAACCATTGCTGCAGGCCAGGGAATGAGGAGAGATGGGCCAGGGCCACAGGTTTGGTCTTAAAGGTCTCTTCCAAGCCAAGTGATTCTGACTGATGATTTGTGTCTGGTTCTCAGCACCTCACAGAGGAGGTTTGCTCAGTCTCATCCCTTCCATTAAAACAGTTTTCCTCAGGGGGTTCCTGCTTGCTGTCTCGTTTGAGATACATCTTTTTCTCTCTCTGCTGTAATTTTGTTTCCATAGCTCCTACCTGGTTGCTCAGGGCTGTTCACTCACTGCACCACGACTCAGGTTTTATTTATTTCATGTATTATTTAAATAATTATTCTATTTTAGGATCAGGAGCTTACAAGTGTCTTTTGCAAAGTGCCACGTGCATGAGCAGCTCAGCACCACCAGGCTCTGGAAAAGGTGTCTTTTCCCACCATCAGTAATAGCAGCTTCAGCCTCGTGCCTGGTTCACTGCTAATTGACAGTGCTCAGAACACACCTATGCCTGCCTGGGACTGCTTAATGGAAACTTGGGAGAGGAAGAGAGAGAAAGAAAATGCTCAGAAGGCAGAGTGGGAGAGATAACAGCCTTTGTACCATGGCTAGATATGGTTTTTAAGGAGGGAACTTTGCAGATGTTGATGGAAACCTGCCCTGTGTGTGCACGGGCAAATGCGTGAGAACTGGGTGAAGGGGATGCACCAGTTGGAAATGGAGAGGGACAATGATTAATGCAGAATCCAAGATGATATCCAGCAGGGAGTGGGCTGGAGAGGAGTTTGCAGGTGAAAGCCAAGAGCCCTTCAAGCAAAAGGGCCCCTTATCTCCCAACTTTCTCCAGAGAGAGGGGAAATGAGGAGGCTGTGGAGCAGGGCTGGCACTGCCAGGCCAGGTGATAAGGTGCTCCCTGCACCTGCCCTGGCTGCTGGCAGGAGAATGAAAGCAGTGGAAGGCACAGAGAGAAATGATTAAATGCAAACAGAGATTATTAAACCCCACAGAAGTGGAGGAAGGGCTGCTGTGCTCTTGGCTTAACCCTTGCTCCCAGGGCATTTCAGGATGCCCTGGCTAGCTGGGACTGGGCTCCAGCAGACTAATTCTGTATTTATAAGAGTTACAATTATGCCCTTTAGTGCTATTTAAATTGAAACATTGGACCCAAATAACTGAATTTGGTTTAGTCCTTAATCCAGGCTTCGGGTGCAACCTCAGCAGCTCCTGCCCCAGCGCTGGGCACTGGGTGAGGAGAGGGAAGGGGCGAGTAAGGAGGGACATCAAGTCCGGTCCCTGTGCCAGGCAGGGTCAGGACACCCCTCACCCCTTGGGGTGCTGATTTTTCTCATTTCCCAGAGGAAGGAGGGGGTTGTGTGTGTGCAGCTCAGGCAGTGCTTTCCCAGTCTATGCTGGGCTTCAGGCACCTCTACCCGAATAACAAGAAATAATGTCAATTGGAAGAAATGCTGCGTTTTAAACGAGTCACTCATGGTTTGTTTGAGCTGTTACATCGCAGAACTAATGGCCAATCACCAGCATTACAGCACCCTCCTTGTCACAAATGAATGCACTCGCTGAGCCTTGTTTCTCTACTGTCACTGCCTGGCACGTAATGAGAAAGAAGAATTTCTGCCGGAAAATTGCAGCACATGTTAAAAACCACAAGGAGAAAGCAGAGGAGCTTGTGAACCACCTCAGTAATCAGCAATTTACATCCCTGACTGCTGGTCAGGGCAGGGAAACAAGGGGTGTTGACAGGACAAGGGTGTTTTCTGAACAAGCTGTACAAGCAGGATGTATCTGGGAAGCAAGAAAGCACTGAATTAAATGCAAAAGGAATTGAAAATAAAAGCAGAGATGAAAGGAAAGGAAGAAAGGAAGGGAAATGAGAGAGGGAGGGGAAAGAAAGGAATTAAAAGAAAGGAATAAATAGAAAGAAAGCAAATAAGAAGGGAAGGGGACTTGGATGTGCCAGCTCAGGCACAGGGTGACCAGCAAGAGGGAGCAGGTGGATGGGCTGTAAGACAGGGAAGGAAAGCAGGTGGAGAACATGGATCTGGTCTCTCCCCAGCCCGTGGGGCAGGAGGAGTGAGCTGGCAGCCCAGGGGACAGGCTGGCTGGGGACACACAGGGTAGGCTCTCTGGGGCTGTGTGTGAGTCTCTCCAGGACCATCTGGCTGGGAATGTTTATTGCTGCTTCAGACAGGGCTGTGTCCTTACCAGTGTCCTGTGGGCAGTTTGGGGTGGCCCTTAGGGACACCCAGCTGGTAATGAGGCATAAAGGGGCTTTCCTCTGTGCTGTCCCCAGGTGTCCCCCGTGGCTGCAGAGGACACTGATCTCTGCACAGCTCCCTTTGATCACTGGCTGTGTTGGTTTTGTAAGCCCTGCACCTCTCTGTTCCTTTACATCTGAAATGATGGCCCCTGAGACACTGCCCTCTCCCCACCACCTCAGTCCCCCAGTGCTCCATTCCCCAACCCCAGTGCTGGGCTCTGTCCTTGGGAGCCAAACACAAACACCACCTCGAGAGCAGCTTTAATTCGTTACGAGCCGCAAGTCAAGAGGGGAAAAAAAAAATCAATATATTTTACCTAGACAAGCGTTGCCATGTCATTAATACTGCCTTCATTGCTAAGCCTCTTCACAGTCCACTTGTCCTGCAATCTGCCTGGTTTGCTCTGAGTGCTCTGCTGGACCAGACAGGGACAGAACCACGTCTGGCTTTGCTGCTGGTTCTTTATGCTCAGTTCCACTTGAAGGATCTCTGCTGCAACATTTGGATGGAAGCACTGCAGAGACGTGGCTATTTATCTAAACCATCTGTTTCCACTGGCACAAAGGGAGCCCCTCACGGTGTTTCTGTTGGTCTCCAAGCTCTTTGCACACCTGGCAGAGGCCGTGCACGTGAGCAGGTCCGAGTGAACAGGGCTGTCACCAACAGATCGTGATAGTTTGGGGCAGGGATAAACAATGCCTGGCACTGAAGGCAACGCTCTTTTTCTGCTGCCCCCTTGGAATTTCTCATCCTCCGGCCCGGGAATAGTAGAGGAATAACTCGGGGAGGGGGAAGGAGGTGTTGGAATTCAAACTGGCATTTCCACAGCAGTTTCTGTCAGCCTTTCTCTTCCAGCAAAAGCTTTTGTTTGTGTTTGGTGCAGGGTAAGTATGGCCTTTAACCCCCTACATGACTGGCTATTACTAATATGCCTTTTCATGAGAAGCCAAAAGAATCAGAGAGTCAGGACAAAAACCAGCACTGAGCAGGTTTTCACCCTCTCCCAGGGCTGTTGTCTCTGGATGTTGGGGGACTGGTTATTCCTTAAGTGTAAATTAGCTCCTTACTCTTCTTCCAGTGTCTAACTCGAAATGGATCTGACTGGGGAGTGTGAATGAACTGGTTCTGCCTCTTGGGTACAAGCTCTGATTTCTTTTTTGCCCCCCAGGAGACCACACGGACACAGCCCCTGCCACCTCAAGTTACACAGTCTGGTCTCTCATGGCCTGGTAAATCAGCAAGGTCAGCGTGCCCAAGGTGCAAGAAGTGGATGTAAGAACCCAACCACCCATTTCCCTTTGCCAGGTGAGTGTTGTTACCACCTGTTCCAACACAAACCCATCTGGTATCCACACACAGCCACCACCTTCCTGCTCCCTGGCCAGGGGTGTCTTTAGTGGAGCCCCTAAATGATGTGTGAGGCTGAAACCACTCTGTAATCAGGCAGCAAAATCAAACTTGTTTAATGGTACATCCAGACAGTAAAACTCAGGCCCGTGTGGCTGTGCTGGCAACCCCAGGAAGGACAGCAGGACACGTCCTGGATGGCACTGGCAGCCCCAGGCCTTGTGCCATCACACATTCCTCGCGTCTCTCCATCCATTTCCTTCTGCCCCCAGTGATCCTGCCCACTCTGTGAGTCCCAGAGCTGGAGTTCTGCGTGGGGCAGGTGCTGCAGGTGGGATACGTACCTTGGTGTCACAGCCCCTGTGCAGTCACTTCACTGTCCCCAGCGAGCAGCAGGAGCCTTCAGGCGGTGATTTGGTGGCTTTGTGTGGAGCCTGCACGCTCAGAGTCCTCAGGGAACGGGCACAAACCATCCTGGGAGCAGAACCAGAGACCACGACCCCCGTCTGGGCTCCCACCACAGCTATGGGTATTTATTGTATTTGCTGCTACTTTCTTTTCCTGGTCCAAAGATTCGGGATTTCCTTTGTATAGCATGAAACCACCGCAGCAGCAGGGCTGGCCAGGGACTCCTCTCGTGCTGCCCTGGATCTGTGGGGGAGTGAAACTTTGAGGAAATCTGTGCGTTGGTCACAGATTCCCTGAAAAACCAGCCTGTGGGATAAGGGGTTTGTTAAGGCAGGTGACACCACAGTTACAGCTCCCCTTGACAGGACGAGAGAAAAACCCTCCCTGTTCCTGACCCACCTGGGGTGCCCACACGGCCCCCCCCGTGTCTCTGTTAGAGTAGGGAGGGCTCTTGGGGACCCTCCCAGGCTTTTGTGTCACCTGGGTGTCCCTTGGGAATGTGAGGGCCCTCCACAGCTGGAGGACATGGGCAGCGTGGACACCAATACAACAGAGCTTTGGCTCCAGCCAAACCAACCAAATAAATCACAAAGTACAAATGATGTGGTTTGGGTCAGATAAGGCAGCAGGGGACAGTTTTTTACAATGGCACTATCAGTGCAATTTGCCAGTTTCATCCTTTGCATCCTCACGTCACCTGAGCTTTGGAGGGGGAGCTGTGGCAGGGTGCTGTAAGGCTGCTCTTTTTTGGCACAGGCAAAGCACTGTTCTGGCTGCTGAGGAATTAAAATACAGCAAATGGCACTTCTTCGTATTTATCCAGCTTCCAAACAGGACACAAAGAACCAGTGAGATGGCTCAAACAGGTGGAAAGCAATTCCACTTTCAGATGTGCTAACATACCTTTGACTCAAAACTCCCTGTGGTCTGGGCTGCACAGGAGTGACTGATGATGGAAAAGCCATCAAATGTCCAGGTCAGCAAGAATAAAATTGATATTAAAATGACCTGGGAAATCCAGCTCAACAGAGCTCTGCTCAGACCATTCATCTGGAGAGGGCAGCTCTCGCTGGGATGAAGAAACAGCCACTGACAAAGGACTTTCTGAGATAACAGCAGTGACTTCACTTCTGTAAATGACTTATTTGTTCAGACCTGCTGCTCTCTTCACACCTCTGCAGTGCTCTGAATGTGGCAGAGTATCAGCCCAGACTGTATGAAACCTGCCTTGAAAATCACTGTCTTTAGGAGGAAGAGCTGCATCCTGTTCAGTCTCTGAGCTGAACCATTTCCACCCCGGGCAGACGGTGCTGTCTGCAAGGGGCAGCTGCTCGCTAATTTCCTATGAACCTGCAGAGCTTTAATGCGCTCACACACCCCCTCCTTCATGAATAAAAGCTTCACAGCCTTTGGAAAGGTGAGCTAAGAGGAGAAGCAAATTTACCAATAGATTCTCTTATTGTTTCTCCAGATGAAAAAAAGAGCGAAACTTCTCTTCTGGAAGCCAACTTCACTCGCTCCCAGGGCCAGCACCGAGTCTCTTGGGACCCGAATTCTCAGATGTTATTTATAAGCCAACTTAGTGCCATGATTTATTGTGAAAAACCCAGATCCTGGCAAAAGTGTGTGTCTGCTCCCCTGCAGCTGTACAAGGGGTGTAAGAGCCAGGCAGGCTCTAGCTGTGTATGTTATGGCTCTCTGCTCTCACAGGCAGTGTGTCTGTGCAGGACCTGTGTGTTCACAGCCCCATCTCCACCCACAGGGGGATGGCCAGCTCCCCTCCCCAGCTCTGACTGCAGAGGCAGCCAGAGGTAAAACACACTCTGCAAGGTGCCCCAGACCTGAGCACTGCTTCAAGCACTGATGTTTTCTTCATGAGCCAAGTGTTTCTGCGAGGGTTGAACTCCTTAACACACTCTCCTAAATGAAAAATAAGCCCTCACACTGTTCCCATCTTGCAGAGGTTTTGTTGCTGCTGTGACCAAACTGAAAGAAGAGGGGAGTGCTCCATGTCCCCCAGACAGTGCACTGGCCACCACTGTCTTTGGCTGGGGAGTGGACAGAGAGGTGCTGGAGGGAGGTTTGGAGATGGGTCCTCCTGGAAGAGGGAAACACTTTGGAGCCATCGCTGCTGCACGGCCCAGCCTGTGGACGAGGCTGAGCACAGAGACCCTGCCTGGCCTGACAGAGCTGACAAACTACTGTGGCTCTGACATGACCAGGTGCAAGTCTTCACCAGGAGACAGAGCTGGAAGGAAAAAGGATGTGAACATTAAAAGCATTTAAGAAATACCTTGAATCTCTTTTACCATAGCAAAGGGAAGAGGGGCAGACAAAAAAAGACAGTTTTACAATTTGTCCCTGCAGTTTCAGGGGTTGCATTTGCAGTTTAACAGCTCCTGTCCTTCCTTAGCTGAGAAACCCTCAGTGGACAGGGCTTACCAGCACTCTCAAAGTGCCAGTTATTCCTGCTGCATCCCCAGCAGCATGCAATTCCAGTTGTTCTTTATGAACCGGCCCAGATGGAGCATTACGTGCCTCAGAGGATGCAGACCTGCCACTGGACTTACTGCAGAACCCAGCTGCTCCTGAGCTACAGAACAACAACACACTGTATTGGTTGGGGTGGGCTGGGATGTGCAATCCCTGCACCATCATTCACGTTGGAAGTCTGATTCCTTGCAAAGCAAAAACTCTTCTGTAATTATTGATAAACCCACACGGATAAACCAGACGTGCAAAGTCGTTCATACAACATTCCTGTCATGTCACAAACATATCAGCCTAAGAGCTTTACCCATTCCATTCCATTCCATTCCATTCCCAAGCAGAGCCCATGGAGGCTGCCAGCTCTGCACAATGTCCCTGTGCCTTCAGCTGGGGCAGCACAACAGACCAGGGGGTGTCACAGGAACACGAAGAACACAGACCCAACACCCCGCAAGAGAAAGGGTTTTCAAACGGGTTTCTTTGGTTTTTGTTTTTGTTTCATGCAAGCAGAGTTCACAGCAGCTGGCTGGATGCTGGGTGGCTGGAGAAAGCTAAAAACAAACAAATCCCATCACCAAATGAAATTCAGAAGTCGACTACCAGCCACAGGCTGCAGCGGCATTCCCAGCCACGGAGTGCTCTTCCCAGCGCCAGGAAAGCAAGCCGGGGTGGGAGCAGGCTGCAGGGCATGGAGGTTGTTTGTTTAGAGTTCTGAGGAAGCTCTGGTGGTGCTCTTGCTCCCAGTGCACACTCTGGGTGACTGGGTTTCCTCCCCACTCCCTCTTCGTCAGGGTTTTTTTGGGTGCATTTCCTTGAGCAATGCACGCAGCTCGTGCCCTCCCCGAGCATCCCCTTCCCCACAGCTCCCACCTGCAAACTGGGAGGGCAGCACAAAATCCTGGCACACGACTCTGCTGGCCGGCAAAGGCAGTGGGGAGGGCAGGAGAGGAGTTCTCCAAGGGGAGGTCTGACGTGTAACTGCACTTTGGGTCTGCTCTCCCCTGCAGAACTCCTGGGGAACAGCGCTGTGCCTCTGCTCCCGAGGGGCTCCAACCACGGCACAAACGGGATCATCTGGAGAGCTGAACCCCAGCACGGCACCAACGGCCTCTTCACTGCAAGCAATAATGGAAGCAAGAGAAAGAAAGCTTGGCTGGGGGTATTGCTGAAGCAGATGTGAAGCTGTGATGTTGGAGGTCTGGGTGAGTCTGCTCCTGAACCTGCTCAAACGCTGGCCCCACAGCTCTGCCTCCTCTCTTCCTCTCAGAGCAGAGCTCCTTGGGGTTTGCATTTTGGGAACCTTGTCGGACTGGTTTCCTCAGCTGTCTGGGCTGAGATGTGGTCAGTCTGTGTGCCAGCACCTTGGCCATCCCTCACCCTGACAGGGCAGAGAGGACAGAGCAGAAAATCAGTGCAAACTGACTGCAAATGCAGCAACTGGGCTGCAACTCTTTACAGCACTGAGGTCCTTGTGCCTGTTTCTCCACATGACAACAGACACCACTCCCAGCCACGGCTGGGCCCTGCTATGATAACCTTGGTTTGCTTGGTTGGAATTGTATTTTTAGGCTATCTAGACATACATGACTCAACTGTCTTACCTGCAAAATGCACTGGGTGTCTGGAGACAAGGAGCCCTTGACCTTTCAGGGATAAATTCCTTCTCCCAGGCAGGAACCTGCTCATTCCCCGTGTCCAGCCCTCTGCAGCAGGGCAGTGCACGGCCAGGCTCCTTCCCCTGGAAAACCCACCCCCTGCTCTACTTCCACACTCTCCAAAATGGTTCTTGGGCTGCTCTCAGCATATTTTGCTGAAGTCTGTCCAGAGAGCTCGGCTGTCTTCACGTCTGGGCTGGAGCTGAGCAAAGTGCAGGAACAAAAAGCATTTTAAACCCCTGTCTCGATCCCAGCTCCACTCGGAGCAAGCCCTGCCAGCGCTGGCAGGGCGGGATCCTGTCAGTGCTGAACCTCCAGCTACTCGTTAATCACTCGGTTCAGTTCACAGGGAGGACACAGAGCAAGGGAGGTGGGATATTTCCCGAACAATCCTACTTTTTGGTGACACACGACTGTCTCAGTGTCCACCCTGCTGCCAGGCTGGGGCTCCACCCCAGCGACTCTTGCTCAGCCTCGGGGGAAGGTGAGACCGCTCTGAGGAAAATGACTTAAAATGCCTTCAGGTGCCTTTTCACTTCTTTTTATTTAATTCCATAAATATTTTCATAAGGCTCAGTGTCTTTACAACACTTTTTAAAACACTTTTTTTGTTTTATACACACAACTTTGACACTTGTTTGACAGGGTCAAACAGTCCAATATAAACAAAATAATAAAACTGGCAAGTGCGGATCAGCTGGGTTACCAAAATCCTTTTTTTTCTTTTTTTTTTTCTTTTTTTTTTTTTTTTGCTCTTACTTTTAAAACCCCAAAAGCACTAAAATATCAGTATTTGGCTTCAAACTAGAATTTTAAAAACCTTTTTTTTTTTTTTTTTTAAATTCTCTGCTACAAGTCCCTGTCGTCATCGTAGTGCCTTTAAACTCCTACAGACTCTTCTTTTCTTCTTAAGGAAAAATAAGCTTGGTGATGCCATGCAGAACTTACAATAGCTACTAAATATACATGTTCCCTGAAATGTAGCTGCAATGAAAAGATGACAGAGCATAAAGAGAACAAAACCAGAAACCCAAAGCACCACAGTGTACTATCAATAACATTGCAATGGATGGCTGGTGCCCATCCAGAAACTGAAACAAATTTCAAATATATTTCTCTATGTATTATTTTCTATTTACAACTGTTAGATGCACCTAGGTTGGTTCTTGTTTGACTTTTTGGAGAGGGTGGGGAGGCGAAAGTCTTGAATTTAGATCCTCTGTTCTAGTGTCTAGGTCAAGGGGTAATGCATGTCATTTACCTAGGGAAGAGGGAATCTTTATTTTATATATATATATATATATAGATTCAGCCAGAGAAAACCGTAAACATTTAAGTTTGTTACAACTCTCTTGTTTCTGCACATGGAATGGTAAGTGGGTTCCTCCTGTCTGGCATTGAAATGAAAGTCTGTTACCAGATGCTCAGTCAAATCACCCCCATCTGCATCCGCGCCGCTCCCGCCGCGGCAGCCCAGCCCTGCTCCCTACTGGGAAAGCCACAGGAGGTGGGAAAGTGGGACCCAGTGCTGGTTCTTCTTTGTGCCAATGCTCCATCTGCTGCAGCACCTTTGGCAATTTATGGAGGGGAAGAGCTTTCCTGGATGCCATTGCCTGAGAGCCAAGCCCCTCTTCCCTCTGGAACACGCGCCTGCAGCTGCTCTGCTCGGGCAGTGCTGGCTCGGGTGGGCTTCCCACTTAAGAAAGAAGCTGCGAGTCCAACAAGTGGCCTTGTCAGATCAAGCGAGTCTTGACTTATGATGCAAATAATGGTGTGGCGGTGGTGTTTCTTTTTTCCTAGTGCTGAATATTTAGGAAGCATCTTCTCATAAAAATTATGGATGTCTCATTCTCACTCTCTGAGGCACAAAACAGTAAATGAACAGGCTTAACTAATGTGCTTGTTACTTTTTTCTTTTTTTCCCCTAAGCAATTAAAAAGGCAAAGGAATAAGTGAAATTTTCATCATGTTGACAACATTTTGGAATCTCTCTCTCTCTTTCTCTCTCTCTCTCTCTCTCTCTCTCTGCATCTCTCCAGCCATTCAGGAAGAGTAAAACATTCCAGTTAACTGCCGAGAACCCATCTCATCCACTTCGTTAAATACCCATTCTGGTAAAGAAACAAAATAATATTTGCTACGTACCCCGTATTCAAATCTGACCATAAAAATGCAAAGATACAAAAGAGCATAAAAATCATTTCTGATATAAAATTGGGTTGCTTCCTATTTGCAATTCCTGGTGTTTGGCTGCTGCCTGTCACAGAGGGGCCACTTTTCCACTCCAGAACACTAATCTGGCTTTGCTGGTTATTGATAGTTTCTAAATTAGTGAAAAGTATACGAGCGATTATTTCTTGACTTAGATAAAAATAATGCCACCCTTGCAATATGCCCTGAAGTAAAACAGGCTCCATGGAAATAATGAAATCACACTCTCTGCTCTTCCCATTGTATTTCTTAGGGGCAAAGAAAAAAAAAAAATGTATGTCCACACTCGCTGGCTCAGGGTGCTTTTGTGGTGTATCAGATTCAAAGGAAAATGACAAATACCGTGGTCAATCACTTTATCCCACATTTTCAAAGGAGTTTGCAGAATAGCTCTGCAAAGGTTTTAAATTCATCTTCTAAATCTGGTTAAACAGTCTCATTTGCCCTAGGAAAAAAAAAAAATCATCCTCGTGCACAATGGTTTGTTTTGCAAGCTTAAACATAAGCTTTTGCACTTGCAAACAAATGTACTTAAGGCTGAAACTGTAGGAGGTGTCTCTAAAAACAGAGCTGTGAATCTCCAGAGGGAGAAAAAGAGAGAGAAAGAGACCTGGAGTTTGGCTGAGTGACTCCAGAGCCGCGGACACTGATACACCTCTGCCAGCCACCGACGGCCTGGGGTGACCTGAGCACTGCTCTGATCGGGACACAACCACGCCTACACATCTCGGGTCACACCTGTATCTTCCCTGAAGGGCAGCTCTCAGCTCCTCTGCAGCTCGGGAGCTTTGCCAGCAGCTGAACCCTTGCCGGGATCCTCCCACTAAGGGGTCACTACCGGCAGCTCAGCCTGCTGGGGATCTGGGATGCCCGGAGCGGAGCAGGCAGTGAGGGCAGTGAGTCCCCGCTTTTGGGACCACTGCTCCTGCAAATGGCAATTCGTGGTTCATCAACCAGGACTGTGCAGGCTGAGTGTGGCCAAGGATGGGACCTTAGTTCCTGAAGACAGAAAACTGGCCATTTGTCAGAGCCTCGTAGCCAATTTTCCTCCAGCTGCGATGGAGGCATGAAGCCATCGGTTTTTAAGCTTTTATCTTTGCATGGAAAACAAAGATAGGAGTGGGCTTTTCAGAGTCGTGTCTCGGCTTGAAAAGAAAATAAATCAAAGATAACCCCACAGAAACAAAGCTCAACGCAAAAGAAAGAAAAGCCCCTGATATTCTTTTCTCAGTCTTACTCCGAGTGTGAACAAATCACACTGAATTGAGAAAAAGACAATGCTTAAAAAAAATGCAAAAAAATTAGCTGAGGAAAACCCATCTCTCACTTCCTAAGTAGCTGCTTCCCCTTCTGCTGGGTTTCACCTGCCCACAACGAAACAGTTAAAGCCAGAGAAATACTGCGCAGCGGAGCGGGAGCACAGGGAGCACATCCAGACAGGCACGAGTCAGACCAGGGAATGCAGGACAGGGAAAGGGGCCACATCTTCACTGGAATGGGGACTTCGGGGACAGCCAAGGGAGGGACGGAGAGGGAGGGAGAGGGAGCAGAGACCTCCCAGCACTCCAAAAAACAAACAACCCCCCTCATAAATAAAATCAAAGAAAATATACACCAATGTAGTCCATGAGGAACTTCCATGACGGAGTCACACAAGCGAGAAAGCATTCTGGGATGCCAATGACGACCAGGATGAAAATGAAGAAAAACAGGGGAAAAATAAAAACCCAACAGATGTCCGACCAATGGAATAAAATAAAACAGGTCACATGGTTAGAAATCATTGGTGCTTCCTAGTATCTAGTAGCAGATTACTTCCCAAAAACAACAAAAAAAGTTTTTGGTCCTTCTATATATATACATATATGTATATATTATTATTTTTAAAATGTGTGTATACATATATATATGTATATATATTTAGTTGCAACAGTGCTTCTCCGAAAAAAGGTCCATCTATAAATATAATTTTATTTATTTTTATTTTTAAATTTTAGTTCTTTTAAGTTAAAATTCTCCATCTCTCTACGTATTATTTTTTGAATGGTGTTAACCTGCTGAAGTTTTGCCAGAATGGTGCCTGGCTGCGTCTGGGTTCGGTGAACTCGAAGACCTGGGACTGGGATATGCCATCTGTCACCATGTATTGTCCCTGATTTAATGGATCCTGGGGTGGTGGGTAGGCTGGAGGAACCGACTTGGAGTAGCTCACACCTGCATCGATGATTGGGGGGAAAAAGAAACAGATCAGTCAAAGAGCAATTGGGTCAGTAGTCTTTCTTCGTCATGCTATCGCCTCTTATCACTCATAACCGGGGTCCCAAACACCGGGGAGACGTGCGAGAGACGGCACAGCTACGGAGCCACCACACTGCCTGACCTCTCAGCTCCGAGGCTGCCTGTGCTACACCAAGGCCTGAAGATTTGGGAAAGGTCCATTACTTTTGCGTGGGCAGAGTTCCGCCTGCCCTCATGGAAAAGTCCCGTGTGACCGAAGGAGCGCGGCCGCGGGCACCGTCCTGCTCAGGCGGAGCCCAGAGCCCGCGGCGTTCAACCCACTCCGCTTCCACACCTGCTGCTTCCAAGCTCGTTCCTCCCCTCCCTCCCAGCTGGACCTGGAGCACAGCCGTGCCCAGCACGCCCCGCTGACCCAGCCCCGAGAGCGCGACCCTGGGGACCACGCCGGGGCAGAGCGGGGCTGCCCTGCAGGACGGCTGTGCTCGTCTGCCTGCACAAAGGGAGCTCCTCACCTTCTCTAGGGAGGTTTTAGGACTTTTCCAGAGGGTTCTTTTTGAATTCACCAGTCTGGTTTCAGCCCGAAACGGCTGCACCCAACGCAGAAAAGGCTGACTCTGCTCAAGCCAAACTGGTAGCAATGGATGGACTGGCAAGGCTACGCTCTGGGGTCTGGATGTCTGATTCCCACACGGGTGAGCCACAGCTCCTGTGCAGGAATGGGGAGAGGGGATGCTGCCCTTACAGCTTTCCCATGGAAAGGGGGGGCTTCAGCAAGCCGGGGCCTGTGCAACCTGTTGTAAAGGATGGTGTGGCAAGGGCGGCTCTGGGTGACTGGAGGTGAAACAGGAGGGATGTGTGTAGCACAGACTACGGGCACAGTGACTCAGTCTGCATGTCCTTCCCCACAACACCGCTGAGGAGGGATAACCCCTCCTGCAGCCTCAGGGCAGCATGACCGGCTGGAAACCACAACTCCAGAGAAGGGCAGGAAGGAGAGAGGAGCAGGGCTCTGGAGCAGGCTGCTGTAAGCTCTGGCCTTCTCTGGATCCCCTCTGCTGCATGCAGAACTGCTCTTCCTTCTGCGGGGTGCAGGCGTCGCGAGGGCCATCCCGAGGCCGCCGCCTGCCCCGGCTTTAACCGCAGGAGCGAAGGTGACTCTGCCCAAGCAGCTCAGGGTCCTCATCTGGAAAAGCGGGATGGCAGCACCCACCTACCTCACAGGAGGGTTGTGAAGCTAAATTAATTAATGTTTGTAAAACACTTTGAGATCCTCGGCTGGGAAGGTGCTAGAGAAGGCAAAATACGGTGATTAGCACCCAGGTACCAGAGCAAGGTGTGCACAAGAAATGTGGTTCGCAGTCCTACCCACACACAGACACACCGGGGCCGGGCTGGCCGGGCACAGGACGGCTGCACACGGGTGGCACTTACACACAGGGGGAAAAGCCTCACAAAGGGGCACTCACGGAGCTCACCACACAACTCGGACATGGTGCTGCACTGGCCTTCGGGGCCTCTTTTGGGTACGAGCTAAGGCTTTGGTGTGTCTTTAGGAAAGAGGATCAATTCGCTTCCCCTCGCTGTAGAATTTAGGAAATCAAGGGTTAAAATCCTCAAAAGGCTCAGACCGAAGGGAGGTATCATCTTGACTATGTTTAACTCATTTCTCCTTCTTTACTATCTCTGTCCACTGCAGGGAGTAACCAAGATCTATCCTTGCAGTGAACAAAAACTGCTCCGTGATTCATCCTTATGAGCCTTTAACAAATTCATCACAGTTAGTATTTCAAACTTATTTTAAAAGATCAGCCTGGAGATGTTCTGTGTTTCTATCTGCATGATGGAATAGTTACTCATGAGGGAGTCTTCCCAAGCTCCTGTCTCCCACAGAAGGCCTGCAGAGCAGAGGGCAGCCCCAGAGCCCTTGCTGTCCTGGGATAGCTGACACAACTTCTGTACCGTGCTGGTGGGCAGGTCCCAAACAGCAGTTTGAATTTATCACACTGTGTGACTGAAGCAGATGATGCCCCATAGGGACAGAGCATGAGCCTGAGCTCATCTCTGCCCATCCCTTCCATCCCTTCTTCTGCCACTGTCCTGCTCCAGGCAGGTAATGTGGGGACAGTGAGACCAACTGCAGAGTCTGCTCTGGAGGACAAACTCTAACCCTGAACCCACACAGGAGTGTTGACACTCTCCTGGAGGCCACCAGCCCTTGGTGCCTTGGCCAATTTTCCCAGCAGAGACTGGTGAGGGGTTTTAGGATCTGTGGGAAGGTTAGGATCTGCTGCAGGTCCCTTACAAGGCTAGAGCTGGGAAATAAATCTTCTGGTTTGGTCAACCCAGTGGACCAGGATTTACTTCAAAGGCAAATAGTCCTTGTGCCACCAAATTATTGTTCTGCAACAGAAAAGAGCTACTAAGGAGGACACAGCAATTGGTTTTAGCTTTGGAAGACCTTAATCCCACACTAAGACATGCCCAATGGCTTTGGCATCCTGTGGCTGCAGAGCAGCAGTTGGCCCTGAGCTGCAGCTGAGCTGGGCTGGGCTCTTTACTGTCCCTAAACCAATTTGTGGAGGGTGAACTAATGTATTTTAATGACCATACAGAAATGCTACAAGATTTCCTGGATCAGCAGAATGTTATGCACTTGGAAGGCTGAAGAAGAAGAGAAAGGACAGTCTGGCTGACGTCCACTGACACTGATGGAGTTCCACTGCAAAGAGTGGCATCCACAGTCCGTCTTCTCGAAGAGAAAAAAGGCAGACTCCCCTGGCCAGATCACATAGCAAACCCCAGACAGTTCTTTCCCCAAACAGCCTTTTAGGTCAAAACTCCTGAAAAATGTCTATCCGTGCTTGAAACACACCCATGCACACACTGCCACTGCCTTCAGTAAAGCAGCTCAGACCCCCCTCCTCACAGTCCTACGTGTGGCCCTGCGTGAGGATCTGGGCTACTGGCATTGACATCTGGGCTACTGGCATTAACATCTTGGCTGGATGAATGCCAAAAAATCCTGGCTGGTTCTACTTGCATAAGCAGCTGAAGGTTTGCATATTTACCATATTTCTCAAGCGATCAGGCCCGTGGATCTCAATGACATGCATCATCACTCTGCGTGGGGCATGCAGGTAAAACCACTGTGCTCGGGCAAGTCAGGCTGATAATTCCAGAACACATTTCCTTGTGAAACTGTGAGGCAGCACTTTGCAATAGCTTGAGGTGCTCCAAGAATGGCTTTTAAATATTTTTTTGAACAAACCTGTGTTCTTAACAATGTGGAACCCAGAAAACTGGGAGCTGGGAGGGGGGAGGATTCACCTAATCTGCACATCTTCAACTCCTGAGAAAGAGCAGTTCTGGGAAAAAGGCAGGCAGGCAGGTTATTTTTCTCTTCTGCTCTGAAGTGGTTTGTTCCCTCATCAGAACTTGGGGCCACTGTGCAAAATTGTCTCTTGAGGGATATCTTTTTAATATTCAAAGCTGTAACTCCACTACAATTGAACAGAAAGAAATGAGCAAAGCTGTTTTCCAAGGCAATTTTGGGCTGTGTGGCAGACAGAATTCAAAGCACAAAGGGAAAGAATCGATAGATAAGTAATGATTTCTAGGCACAGCTGTGTCAGAACGCAGCTCTACCCCCATGACCAGACCTGGAGCTCCTTCTGCTGGCTCATGCATAATTCTGCACTGTGGCTGCAGCTGCACAGCGGGGTTGTGGGGAGCTGCTCAGAATGAGAAGAAGAAAACTCCCAGATTTATAATTTGGCTAGACAAAACTGGTAAGAGAGATGCTGCTCTGTCAGTTGAAATCATGTCTTTTTTTAGCACTGGGCAGCGTCACTCGGAATCTTTTGGATTTCTCAGCTCAGGAGAAAACAATTAAAAAGACTTAAACTGTCTATTTTTTTTCCTTCTAGTTTTTGTGGGGTTTTATTCTTTTTTTTTTTTATTCTTTTTTTCCCCCCCAAAGTGTCTCTTCTACTTGAGGTTACAACATGATTTCAGTAGCACTTGGAGACTCAGGAGCATGCTGTTAACTCACAGGCAATCCACGGACACGTGCAGACAGATCATAGGCAGGACACAACACTGCACCCTCCCAGAGCTCACACAGCACACAGAGTGCACACAGATCTCCTCCACACAACCATGGCTAGCCTTACAAGCTGCTTATTCCATCCTCCTGTAAGATTTTAGCTTACCCTTTGATAAGGAGCTATTTCACTTTACCCAGCTGTCCAGGTGTCACTCTGTCCCTTGGCCAGAGTGGGGGACAATGCCATTACCCACACTTGGGTTCTGCCCTGGCTGAGGGGGGGCTGCTGGCAGGAAAGGGAGCAGTGCTGCACTGAGGAACCTCCCAGCTCCCTCTGAGCTCAAGGGCAGCTCAGCCACCTTGCACCTTTCAGAAGCCATGCTCAAAAATCCCACAAATTCTGTTTTCTCCTGAATACTGTAACACGGGGAAGCCAGGGACACGCCTCAAGAGCACTAATTGTTGTGTTAATTACTCCTGCAATAGCGACAAGCTTAAGGTAAAGAAACAAGCAGTACTGGCCGAGTGGGTACAGCCCTTTGCCCTTCTGCAGCACATTTCAACAGAGGATCTCAAAGCACAGTTCACCAGGTCCCTCTTAGGTTTAGGGCTGGCAAACTGTGATGTGTCTGGTATTAGTTCTCCCTGACTGCAGCCCTACAGAAGGAGGGGTGGGTGTGAACAGGATCTATCCTGAGCAGCTGTGGACTGGTTTACGCCTCCTGCTGAACCACCCAACTCACTTTTGGACATATTTGCTCATCTCGAGCAATTTGGGTGGTGCCTTAGCCATGGCTCTTCACACAGCTGGGGATTTTACTCAACAGTCTGACCCAGGCAGGTATTAATGGGATGGTAATAGTGAGGAGAACGTGCCTCAGCTCCCTTTTCTAACCACTGACCTCACTTCTCTGTTAGGAGGAAGAGGGAGGGAAAAGGGCTGACTGCAGCTTGAGAAATCCAACAGAGCAAACAGTCATCTCATGTCCTGGATGTTCCCCAGCCAACCACAGTATCTACCTACACACACTGGAGGTAACTCGACCTTCCTGAGTCTATTTATCCAGTCTGTTACTGCAGCCTGATGTCATTAGAGCAGACAGTAAGATAATGATTCCTCATGTGATAAGAAAAGCTAATCGAGGCAAGACAAGAATGATATGGGGGCTTTATCAATCAAAGGCAGGTGAAAACTAATTTATCCCATCCTGTGTTTATAGAGCCTCCCTCTCCTCCAGCACTCTGCAGGCTGACCACAAAGATCACTCCATGGGTCTCACTGACAGGAGGAAATCAGTTCAGCCATGAAAACCCTGAGAAGCTGCCTCTTCTGGGGAGCAGCACCGCCCCTCCCCTGAAACCCTCACCAAACTGAAGTGCAGGAGTACCTGGGCTGACGAACTTATTTCAGTTGGAACCTCATCCTGACACTGATGTTGACACCTGGGCTCTCCAAACGAGTACCATTAACACCTCACCAAAAATCTGCCCTGCAGCATGTGCTCAGCAGAGTCACTGTACCACCCTCAGAGGTCTCCCAGCCAAGACTTTATTCCTGATTTGCCTTAGCTCGTAGGTCTGAGGTTCTCAGAGGATATTGCTGCCTCCAGCTGGGTTCCTGCTGCCTGGAGCAAGCAGCACACTCTCTGTACTGCCGTGGGATGGTGCTTGTGGCCACAGCACGAGCAGTGGGCAGGGGCTTTACAAGAAATGGGGTAAGCTCTGAGACTTCCCCGAATCTGTGGGGAAATCCCCCTGAGAACATGATCAGCTCCGTTCTTTCACCTACTGTGCTGCAAAAACGGGAAGTGACCCTGATTATCCAAAAATGCAAATGCCCCTCTTTGTTTTCCAGGGTTAGTCCCTGCTTGCTCAGGCTCTTGCAATCCCCCGAGGCTGTGCCTACAGGCGTGAACACGAAGGGAAACACGGCAGGGCCACGTCAATCTTGTCAGCAAGAGGCACAGCAGCACAAGGGGCAGTCACCTGCTCTGCTGTGCACACGTGCTGGGAGAGCTTCAGGTGCTGAAGTGGGAGAAGTCAGAGAGAAGCTGCTGCATGTCTGGGTCGGGGTTTTCATGACATAGTTTGCTGTGAGCTCAAGTGATCAGGCAGGAATAAATTAGCAGGAAAATCCAGTGATTCAGAGGGTGTTTTATGACAGGCCAAAGCAGCTCATGCCGGCTGATGATTTAACTCCTGCTGGGTGTGCACAGCTAAGTGTGGGGCACGTTTAGTGACAGCATCCTTCTCAGCTCGGGGACGGGGCGATCCTGACTGAATCTGTGCTTCCCTCCTCCTAAAGGCTTGTCTGGGCTGAAGGCATCTGCTTTGGGGAAGCTGTGCACAGCGCAGAGGGGAATGCAGAGGGCAGGGAGAAGGGCATGAAGGAGCTGGCTCACAGTGTGGGGCTGAAGAGCTCTCCTGGGGCGGGAAATCCTCCCAGCTCACCCTAAGGTCACTTGTCTAAATCTGAGCGGATATTTTATTTTCTAAAGTGAAAACATTAGTGGGAAATGATGCTTTAAGAATAGAGTCTCCTTCCTGGGAGAACCTCTAATTCCCTGACAGCCCTGGCTGGCAGCTTCTAGGAGTACAAGCAAATATCCCTGTCCTGCTTGGGACCAGACATGGATAGAGCTGGGGATCAGGAAGGCATCAGGAAGGGAACTGAATGTTCCTGAAGGCTGCAAACACCAACCCTTGGGGGGAGATGACAAGTGGCTGAGGAACAGAGGTCACTGATGGAGAGAGGCACTCCAGGAGCCTTCTGCTTCTAGATGCTTAGAAATGGAAAAAGCACCCTGGATTAACCTGTGGGTAAGGATGGACTGGAGATCCACAAGGGACCTGTTTCCAAGGGAACTTTGGACCTGTTTCCACTGCTCCAGTCAATAACAGGCACAGTGCTGGAAGCACAACCCAATGCCATCATCCCTCTGCCATGCCAGCACAGGCAGTGGAAGTTCTCAGTGGGACCTGGACTATCTGCAAAGATCCTGCACACGTGGCTGCCTGTGGCCTGCAAAGGGCTGTGGGGGTTTTTGTTGTTTTTGTTAAGTCAAGACAAATAAAATTCTCTTGTTACTTTACTATTTCTAGGAGACACCACACTGAATTCTATTCCCAGTTCCCACACTGACACTGAAGGAAGCTAAAGGGCAACAACCAAGAGGCAAAATCTTCAACAATCAATGCAAAAGGAAAACAACAGCAACCAGCCCTTTTCTGTCTGTGAGGTGCAGAGCCAATGGTACCCATTTACTGTATATCTAATGGACTTACAGAAGGCCAAAAATTGGTTTAATGCTGTCTTAAGGCACCTGGTCTAATGCCATTACATTTTTCCCAATCCAATAAGCAGTGCAAATCCTGGGATGCTGCTGAAATCTGCCCTCGTGCACCGTTAGCTGGATCTGGCGGGGACTCTGGCCCTGCACACATCCTGTGCAGTTAGAGTGTCAGGAGGGGGCTGCTTCTAGGGGGCCCCACAGAGGACCCTCAGGTGGGGATTAAAAACTTCTCAAAGAGCTGTGTTCCCACTTGGTCACCTGGCTAAAGGTTCTGTTAGTTCAAAAAGCAGAGTTTTAAGGCTACTTCTGCTGCTCTCAGCTGCTCCCAGTGCCTCCCCCTCGCCTGCTGCAGCCAGCAGTGGTTTAAATGCCTCCTCTTCAAACACATGCCAGCCAGCTCCAGAGCAATACTTCTGGGAGGTGTGGTACAACAGTGCATGAAATAAGCAGCAGTTTATACTATTTGAAAAATGTTTTTCTGCTTCACCTCTAACAAAGTTGATTGCATTTTCCATTTCACCTCCTTCACGGCTTTTCTCTCTTCCTTAAGTGTTCTGTGACAGGGGAATTACCATGGTTTCCCATTTAAGAGGTGGAGGGAACAGCTGAGATAATCCAGGAACAAGTCTGTAACAGGCACCGCTGACACGGGAGCAGAGCTCGCGACACGTCGGGCCGGGCTGTGGAGCTGTCAGGCCCTGCTGGAGCCACTCAGCCCATCCTGCAAAGCCTGCATTTAAGTGAATTAGCAGTTCCATTGAAGTATTCCCATTTCTGAAGGGCTTCACTGCTTTCCAGGTATAACTGAGGCTCCAAAACCAACCTAAAGCCCTTTCTGATGCTCCTGTGGTGCCGTGGGAGGGCAGAGGCAGCAACCCCTGGCATGGGCACACCTCTCAGTGTGCCTGCCAAGGTCTTGGCCAAAAATATCTCAATAACTGTAAAATGCATATGGCAAGATTCAAAAACTCAGTCTCTAAAAGCCAGCTCTCAGGAGTTTCCTCCTACCTCCCCGTGCTGAGCAGTGCCAGCAGCTCCAGCAGCCTCTATGCTTGGGCACGAGACAAACCACAGAGTAACAAACCCAAAGAGTCTTCAGCAAAACCTTCAAGTGTCAATACTCAATCAATCTGAATGAGACTGGGCTATGATCACCACAGTGCAGGACAAAGCAAACAGAGCTGCTGTTTTAACAACCCTATTTGTTGTTTTTCAGATTCCGTGTCTTAAAAACAACCGGGCTGTGCTTAACTTGGTGCTGGGATGTGACTGAACTTCTGTCTGACTCGAGGACTTAATCTCATAAAAAGAACTGCCAGTGCTACAGCCTAAGCTCGTTCTTCACTAAAGAAATGCTGACTGCTGTTCTAGGAGCTAATGAGTTTTATAGTCCAAGAAGCCTAAGATAACAACCCCTCTTTTTTCATCTCAGAGAGAAAGAGAGAGAAAGACAAAGAGAGAAGACAGAGAGCAATTGCTGTGTAAGACATAAGTCCTGTCGGGCATATTGTGTTTGTCAGGATGCGAGTCCAGTGATTTACGTGGGAGTACTGGTAGGCATGCTCAGGCACCTCTGAACTGTGTCCCTTAATGGCTGAACAGTACAATTATTAATTAATACCTTCATTAATTAATAATATAATTAACTGAACAGCAAGTAATAATTCAAACTGGTTTTGTCATGGCATCATGCAAGTCTGATTCTGATTCTGCAGTTGCCGTAACCCCTGTGATTGGTTCCGTGCTGGGGGACAAACATGCGGGTGCTGAGGGGGAGCCTGAGACCTCGAGCTGGGTGTCTCAGTGGCCACTCCTGCCTGAGGTACCCTGGGTGAGGTACCTGGGCCTGGGTTTGGGGTGTGCACACGCTGAGCTCAGAAAATCTGGCCAGGAGAGTTTTTAGAGAACATCTTAGAAGACGGCATAGGAAGTTAGTAGAGAGGAGAAGACTAATGACAATGGAGAGACACAGCAAACCAAGGAGTTTACAGTTGGCCTGGCAAACCACTACTGGACCAGCAAAGCCAGTAGACAACAACAGGTGAGGCAGAAAGCAAAGAATTCCTTCAACTTCTGAAAAAAACCCACTGCCTGCAGAGTGGGGACAAACCTGCCTGGGACTGACCCGAGCCCAAGCAGTGACGAGTCCTCTCAAAACCCATTTATAGGCCTAGTTGTGCCATGGAACTTTGGTACTGAGTCAATATGTCTATGACATAGTGAAGCTTTGGAGAACTTGAAAGATGACCTCTCTGACTTTCCCTCTGTGTTGAGTATTTCCAAACCTGTAGCTGCAAGAGTTATTGCCAGAGATAATAAACGCTGGCCTGTGCCAGTTGAGGCTCTGCCTGATACCTGGCATGGCATTGATTAGTTGGCTGTACCCTGCCTGGGTGGGGAGATGATTCTGACATTCAAGAAATATAATGTCTTTACTAAAAATACTTTATTTCCTAGAGCTGGTGCTACTGTGCTATCCTTAAAAAGTTACAGGTAGCCCCAGAAAACAAGAGTGTCCCCTTTCCAGAAGCAGGAAAGGGGTAGCTCCCTCCCCAGTTCTAGTATTTTAGTCATCCTTCTTTTTTTGCTAATGGGAGACTTTGGGAATTAGCAGAACCCCTACACACCTCCGCACTCACTCCCGTTTCAGCCTGAGATAAACAACTGAGATAGATTTCTGCCCCCAGGGACAGCTTCTGGACATCAGACTGGAGACACGAGATCAAATTCATCTCTGGTGCCATTCCACTGGCTTCAAGCACATTCGACCAGAGATTAATTTGGCCCACAGATACATTAAGAAAGGATACAAAGCACAAACGGTATTTTATAAAAAAAGAGCAGGGGAGGGGGAAGTTCAAGGGGACGCTGGATCCTAACCCAGCAGGATTCAGCCCAGCCCGCTCCACCCTCACATCACCAGGCACAGAGCGTGTTGCCGGTTACCTTTTTGCTTACTGACTTTCTTTACTGTCATTGCCGCTTGCCGCTTTTGATTTTCAGAAATTTCAAAGCCTGGAAAAGGGAACACGGCAAACACAATTCAGAAGGTTGCTTACAAAGCCTCGGAGTTGTTTTTTTTTGGGGTGGGGAGGGATGCCCTGCACTGCTGGGCAAGCACAGAAGGCCCCAAGCGGGCAAGGATGGCCCGGTGAGCTGAGTGTACGGGTGTGTTCTACTGAAAAGCAGCTCTTCCTTGGAAGGACAGGCCACTTTATAGTCTCACTTGTGCAGGGACTGTATGAAAAGTAAGATTAGACCCATTATTATTTATACAGTAGCATAAATGTGCCCAGTGCTTTACAGCTGAGCAACAAACTGAGCCTGAACTGACACTGGTTACAGTTCCTTCCTCTAACCACTCTCAAAAGCCAATATTTAGGTATATTAAATCTGATGCGAGGGGAGGGCATGGCTGGGAAGTCACTGACTTTGCTGCCCTCCTATGCTGCATGAGACATAACCAGAGCAGAGTGGTGCAGCCAGGAGACACTGAAGTCAGATGGCCAAAGACTTCCTTCTCCCATATACCCATGGAGGCTTGAAGCTATGGGCAGAATTTGTTTATTCAGGGCCAAAAATAACAGTAAATGAATTGGAAAGAGACCTGTTTATGACTATGAGAGCAAACAAGGACATCTCAGTAAGACTGAACTGTAATTCTACTACAAAAAAATGTCGGCTTCTCCACCCATCGGGGCTAAATGAAACATTAGCAACAATCTCCTTTCAGATTCATTTTCATATTCCTCACCTATCTTTTCATCTTCTTTTACCATCTTCCTTTCTTCTCTGAAAGCTCTAAGCCATCGTAACTTCTCCTCCAGTTTCTTGGCAAAGAATAAGTGCATTTCCTCAGTCTCCTTGTTATGAAGTTTGAAGGCATTCTTCATGCTGACATTGAAGTCATCATCTCTCCCATCGTCTATATCCACCACTTCATACTTATCCATGTCTATGCGCCCTTTGTAATACAGAATATCTCTTCTTATCAGATCCTACAGAGACAAAAGGAGAAAGGGTTGATTGTGGGATGCTTACAGAGCCTGAGCTCAACGGGAAATTCCTGGGAGAGCTGAAGAAAACAAAGAAATAACTGTGCGACCTGGCCAGGTTCTTCAGGCCTCACCTGTTGTGAACACATTCCCTGCAAACAGGGTAGATCACGGGCAGAGGAGAACACAAAACACATCCTCCTGCTGCAAAATTCAGCATGTGGGCATGAAGAAATGCCTCTGAGCAGGAAACAGGCTTCCATCGTTTCCCACGATGGGAGCTCTGTTCCATGGGATAAGAACCATAAGCTTCAGACCACTGGCCCGAGGGGGTCCCTGTGCTGCCAGCCAGGTGTGCACACACAGTGCAGGAGTGTTTGGCACTGCAGGCTGGGGAGTGCAGATCTGCTTCCCAAACACATTCCCAGAGCCAGGGCAGGCAGGTCTCTGCCCCTTCTCCTTGGAACCCATTTCCCATCCACACATAGCTCAGTGGTGAGAAATCCCCCCGATTCTCAGGCCAAAGCACTCCTAACCTATCTCTGCCTCATTAAACCCTGGATTTAACCTCTCGATCCAGCTCAGGATTTTCTTTTCCCCTCCTTGATTTATGACCTTTTCAACCAAACCTGTTCATGTTCCTCTCCCTCCTCCTTGTTGTGGAGCAGCAGCTTATTTCTCTAAGTTGGGGAGGGAAAAGTAACCTTTGTACTGCCTTTACTAGAACTACTCTTGAGTTACACTGAGTTAAGAGGAGCACTGGCCCCACATCTCCATGTCTTTACAGGAGCAGATAACAAAAGATGATCCTCAGAAAAAAATGTTAATTCTGTAGTCATGACCAAAGTGATTCAAGTTTCAAGGCACACATATTTAGCACACCAAACTCAGCAACACACAGTCAAGATTTCCTTCCTCTAACCACTCTCAAAAGCCAATATTTAGGTATATTAAATCAATTTAACCTAAGTACTTTTGGATTTTTGAGATAAAGATAAATTTAAAGATAAATCTATATCAAAGGATTCATTTAAGAAGAAAAATGAAGTCAATGTACAACATTTATTTACTCAGATAATATTTAGCAGTGAGATTTTTAAAGATAAGCAGTAGGTATAATTTAAAAAAAAATTAATCTTGGAAAATAAACTCTACACCATAATTTATTTAGCAAACTTGCTCATGGATCTGCCAGACAGTATTAATTCTCATGAGACAAGGCCCTGGCCAGAAGCTTTAAATCCTGACTCCTTCCCCTGGAATGCTAGGGAGAAATTCCATTAACAAACCTCTGGTACAAACACCTTCCTCTAGTGCAGGCTGTGAGCAGTGATGCTGTCCAATACATTAAAAAAGGCTGAATAGGCAACAGAATATCATCTCTGTTTTGTCCTAACTTGGGAAATTGCTGCTTTGCTTCTGTGCCTGGGCAAGGCTGTAAGTGTCACACAGGACCTGGTCAATGCAATCGATACCACACTCCGTGTTTAATGTGAGTCTGGGGCTCGTTTGGACAAATAACATTTATCTCCACCACACTCCCAAAAAAAGCTGATCTCAAATCTCACAGGAACCAAGATGTGCTCCTTAAATTAGCTGTACAACAGCCATTCTCCTTCCCACTCACTGAAGCAGAGGACCTGCGGAACACCACACGAGCAGACCGTGCTCGTGATGACACGGGTGAAGAGGAATCCACAGCACTTTTCCAGGCAACTCTCATGATTGTGTAGATTTGTTCCTGAAGGTATTACAGGAGTAAATAATCACAACCCTCCTTCTCAGCAGGCTCTGTGCGTTGGCCTTTTCGCTATACACACTCAGTACATTTTTCCCCTCTTATCTCTCTGATTTTGACTCAGAAAACATTATGAGCTAATGCCAAGTGAATGCTTTAACAGCTTTGTGCAGAGGACAGTCCCTGGGTTTGGAGGTGCCTGCCTGAGTTGCTCCATCCCTTTCCTCTCCCAGGCTGAGGCTCCTGCAGAGCATCTCAGAGGCTCCTGAGCCCCGCAGGTGCTGCCGAGCATTGGAGAAGGTAACGGTGCTGCCTGGGAGTTGCTGGAGGAGCAATGAGGAGAGAACAGAATCCTGCAAGGGCTGCTGGAAAGAAAATGGCCCCACAGAATATTATTGTTGGAGAAATGCAATGGTTCAGCTCCTGAGCCTGCCGAGAACACGAGGAAGAGATGCCGTGGTTTGTCCTTGAGCGCTGAGCAAGCACAGGGGAAAAGAGGGAAAGACAACGGGCACAGAGCTCCTGTCTGCCACTTCACTGTCACGAGGAGGAGAAGGTTCAATAATGACTTGAGGAGAAAGGGATCATTCCTTCTCCCATCACTCTCCCAATACCCCACAGTGCATTTCCTTCCTACTTCCACAGAAGAAGGATATTCCTCACTCACTGTCCACGAACCCCAGCAGTGGTACCCTGAATTTATGAGACCCTTTACTTCTCCCAGAGCGACAGAACACTTAAACACCTCAGTGAGTAGCACATGCCTGCCCATGGAAGACACTTTGTACATACCTGGTTCCAGAAAGTTCAGTCTGTAGAGCAGATTAACAACTGTAACTGGATAATGTCATTTTTAATATCTGGGCATCTCCTATTATCACTTCTCCCTTCTTCTTGCCAACACTCAATAAATGGATATTATTTCCCAACTGACTAGATTTTAATACCCATAGTACGGGATGCATAATAATTATTTGATCCATGGATATTTTATCACTTATGTTCCTCTGGCTCTTAAAGAATAACAGATATTACTTAGCTCCTTAGTGAACCATGAGCCTCTTCAAATGGCTTGCACTCTAATTGAGTTCAATAAAATTTAGGTATTCTTCTGGGCTACATGAGAGACAGCAAACAAGGCTTGTTTTAAGGAGCTTTTTATGCATGTAGACAAGAGAACAGAAAGTGAGGGAACACAGAGGCCATGAAGTGATGCTGCTTGTGTGCTCTCTGCCGTGTGCAGCCAGGAACCTGAGCGGTGCTGATCCTGGTGCTGCCCACACCGCTCTGTGCAGCACAGGACTGTCCTTTTCCCAGCACATCCGTGGAGACAGGCGAGCAAACAGCAGATAAAGGAAGGCACTGTGTGGCTGAGGAGCAGAAAGGATGGTTGAACCAGCCCGGTGCAGGAGGACAGAGCAGACAGTGCACACAAAATGGAGACTCATCTGCTACAGAAGCAGCCACACTGTGGAAAGGAGCTCTGGATCTGTGGGGCACAGAGATGGCAGCTGGGCAGGCTGCTGCTCCTGCTCCTGATTATCCCAGGGATAACGTAGTGAGAAGAAATGATTAACATCTCAAATGTACCTTCGTGTCCATGCGGGCTGTATTAGTATGGTATTGCCTGTTATCCTGCCCACAGTTCAGTCAGGGTGATGACTGGCTGGTTTACACTGCCCAGTTCTGAATGTCACACAAAATTATTTCTTGTAGTTAAATCAGACAAGAGCAAGAAAACATAAAAAGACAAAAAAAGACAAAAAAAAAAAAAAAAGGACTCTCAAAACCTCATCAGTGGGGAAAGGCCAAAGAAATGGAGTTGTTTAATCTAGAAAGATAATAACTAATAACTAAAAAGGAATGTGCAGCTGGTATTCCAGTAGGTGAAAGCTGCTGCTCTTCTATGGAGTCTGGTGATCAATTATTCTCCATTTTGACTGTGGTTTGGCTCAATTTACCACCAGGGAGAACAGGATTAGAATCTTGGGGAAAAAAATCTTTCTAGCTATAAGAGTAGTTAAACTCTAGAACAGACAAAATAGGGAAGTCTTGGGATGGCATTCCTGGGGGATTTTCAAAAGAAGGTTAGACAAACATCCATCAGAGATGATCTGAGTATGCTTAATCCTGCGAAGGGAATAGCTGATCTCCCGGGGTCCTTCCCAGCTCTGCATTTTGATGGTGTCTGAGAGGAAGGTGGCAGATGGAGGAGGGATGGGTGAGAGCAGGTGGGATTAGCACGGACTGGAGGGGCGGTGTGGGAGAGCCCCAAGGCAGCAGGAGCCGCAGCGACACAGACCTGCAGTCTCTGCAGAGCATCCAGATTGCCTTGCCTGGCTCTGAAGGAAATTGATGCATCTGGGTCATTTGCACTTATTTGTCTAAATATGATCTTTTTTTACCCTACAGCTTCTATGATTTCCTTTTCTTTCCCTGGCTGAGGTTAATTAAGCTCTTCTGAATAATGCTCTGCAGTCTGTTCACGTAATCTGTACTAAGGATTCACAAGGAAAAGATGAAGCAAAAAAAGTGGTGTTTGATGGGAGCACAAAACAAAGTTCTGACACATTATGTAAGTCCCCCCTCCCCAGTTCTGCTCTCTGAGGGCTGTGTCGGTGTTTGCAGCTCGAGCAGCTTGTGCTGAGCTTGGGGCTGGGCCTGCCTGTGGGACCTGCCTGGGCCATTCCCTCCTGCTCCCACACCCCTCTCTGAAGGGGGGACAGTCACTTCAGAAGAAAAAAAAATCTCCTTTGTGACCATCATAAGGAAACCAAGGCTGAGCTCTATTGGAAAACCTGGAGATCTGAATCTGGGATGTGTCTTCCACAATGAATTACACACCTATTGAAGTGGATATTGATACCTGCAGAAAGGACTGCACCCGTAAATCAGAGTGTTCAGTAGCTCTTACTATGGCACTGACCTCTACCTGTCTCCCCCTGCTCTTTAGCTTTAGTCCATCACTTTTTTGTGCCACAAGTCCCCAGCCCAGAGCTGCCCCTGCCAGGCACTGCCTTTGCACGCTGTGGGTGTGCAAGACCCTGTTTGAGTCAAATCTCTGCAGGAGAAGGAACATCAGTCACAAGGAGAGCAACCTGCAGTCACTAGTGCGATGTGACATCAGAACTGAAAGCTAATCAAGGGCTTAAGCAGCAAGGGGCACATAAGGAGGAAATGCCCCCCTGCCAGAGGGCACAGGTGAGGCCCCGACCTGGTCCCAGCCACTCGTTCCCAGGAGCTCTGTGTGCAGCATGTCCAGGCTTTTCACAGTCCTCCTATTAACTGCTTGGTGTGTGCCCTGCAAGGGTGGATGGGGAGGCCTTAAGCAAGGGCTATGATTTTAGGATGGTGCATTTTTTCAAGGGCTGGGTCACACTCGACTTCTCGTGCGTAAAACAAATCACCCGTGAAACACAAATGGAGGGAGAGCCATTTCCAGCCGTGAGTCATTAGATCCCTCATGAGCTGACAGGAGAGGAGATGCCAACCACAGAATAATCCATGACAAGGTTCTCATTGCATATGTAGGTTATTGGTCCTCCTGGTTACAACCCCTACATATTCCAATGGAAAGGAGGTTCAAACCGACCTGGGGAGAGGAGATGAGCTGTGAGGGCAGGATCAGCCAGGCTGTGTGAGTGCAGCCCCTGGGGCTGGCAGGGCTGGCTGGGGGCCTCGGGGGGAAGTGACATTTCTCCCTCAGCCCTTCTCCAGTTCTACCAGGGGATAATGACATTTGCTTATTGTACAGAGCAACAGGGAGCTGTAAGTAATTGGTGAGAGACACAGTGGCAGCCTCTGATGGTGGATCTCTAACAGCTCAGAGCCATGTAAGAACAGCTCAGCCTTATCCACGCCTCAGGAGCAGAGCTGGCAGAGCCCAGCAAGGCAAAGAGGCCACGGGAGAAGGGGCATCCGAGGATGAGGCTGGAGAGACACCACCTACGGCAAGAGCTACCTCCTGGTGAACAGCTGACACTGAAAGAGTTGATCAACAGTGAATGGCTGATGCTGAAACTGGGCAAAGACTTAGCCAGGGTCCATAATAACTGCACCCAAACACAAACCCATGATTTGGGAAAGGCAGAAGTTTGGAAAAGGCTGAGTTGCCTTTTGCACTGGGGTGTGGGGCTCAGACCCCTCTCTGATGATTTCTCGCTGGCCTGGGAAGTGCCTGCAGAGCAGAGGGAGTGAGCAGGGTTTTTTCAATGTACTCCTGAAATTTGTCCTGATTTTCCTGCCTGCTTGCTCTCCATCTTCACTCTGCCCAGCCTGCCGTGAGCAATGAGAGCATGGCACGCTGCCACTTTGCCATGTCTTTGGGTATCTTTAGTCATAAGGGCTTTCAACGTCCTTTGGCTTTTTAAAAAAAGATTTGGAGCCTACATTTTTAAAGTCTAACTTACCTTAAAGAGGCCCTTTGACGAAAGCAGCCCAGCCTACTTTTCATGAAGAGCAAGGGGGCAGCTTTCTGTAGCATTTGTTCGTGTAACTTAACCCTCATGTGGGCTGAGACAGGACAGCGACACACGGACCTCATTGACCGGCCCAGAGCTCTGAGTGCATCACCCAACCAGGCCCCCCTGGGGCCAAATGAGACCCCAAGACTCAATGAATGCTTGTGAATGGTTTTGTCCTAAATATTCTTGACATCAGAAAACAAATCTAAGCCCTGCTAAGTGTTTGGAGGCCAGAGATTGTGAGCCCTGGTATCAGCCTGTTGGACACAGCAGCTGGGGCTGAGCCAGCCTTTAGGAGCAGGGAGAGGGGGCCTGCACAGCACAGCCTGAAATGTGGGGAGGGATGCACCGCATTAGGAACAGGGGGATGTGACACCACTTCCCCAACACCACCCCCAACAGACCTCCTGGGACAGGCCAAGGAGCCTCCCAGGGGAGTCAAAACCTCTCTCAGTTTACATAACTCCTCCTGCACAAGGACAGCTGTGCTGGGGAGGTCGGCAGATTCCTGCCAAATTATTCAGCACTGTCTGTCTCCTGAGTTTGGGAAGAGACGTTTGATTCATCCTCGCCAGCTCCACGGAGCTGCAGTGTGGGATCCGAGAGGGGGAGGACTGGAGCTGAAAGCATTTATGTGGAAATGCTATTTTGGTTCCATGTATTTAGTGGAGCATCAGTGGCATTTTGATGCCTCGTTCCACCCTGAGCCCGATCACTTTGGCTGAGAAGCAGCGAGGCGAGGGCGAGTGCCTTTCCAAAGAACTAATAGCAGGAAGGGATGGGAAACCCTTCTGCACCCACGTCACTCGGCTCTTCTGGTCTTTCCAGCTTGCTCCCAGGGGCTTCAAATTGTGCTGATGAAAAGCCACAGCAGGAGGAGGGGTAGATTTTCAGCTCTGGAGGTTTTGTCTGTGGACCAAATTTACATCCACTGCAATTATGGGAGCAATAAATTAGGCACAGAGAATATTGCAGAGCATCCTGCAAATCTGCATGACCATGGGAGGAGGGACACCTGATCCCTGTCCAGCCATCCAGCACAGACTGTGAAGGACTCTAAATTCAGCCCTTTTTGGATTTTAACACTGAATTACCAACTAACAACTTAGAGCCTTCCCTTGCCCTCCTCCAGCTGTGTCCTCTGGGTCCCTCTGGCTCCCACTCCTCCCCCTCTGCTCCCTCTGAGCCACTGGAGCACCAGCAGGAGTGGCAGGTGCTGGCTCAGGTCAGTGCAGCCCTCCTGTGAAGCCGTGCTGAGGGCACGTGGCTGGCACCTGCACAGCCCTGCCCAGGGGGCACAGGGCACTCGGGGCTCCTGGGCTGTCACAGCAATGTTTTCTTCCCCTGAGCGCTCCTGTCTGAAAGCTGAAGGACTGTCTCATAACTGGTTCTAACCTATATCCCATCAATTGCTGGACTTGCCTTCATGGCCAGCTCTCTGCTGGCCAAGGGACAGGAGGGTCCAACTTCCCTGCTGTGCTCTAAGGACCCATAAAAACCTCCTGCCTGCAGACAGCACTGACTGGTCATCTGGGAACGAGCACAGGGGTCTGGCAGTTGGGCTGGGGAACACTGGTCTCTAAAAACTTCATTTCACACTTTGCTCTGGGGCTGTGACCAAGGCAGTGTGTTCTCTGTGCCCATCTCAGAGAGTCATAAAATAGCCTGAGTTGGAAGGGATCCACAGGATCATCAAGGTTCAACTCCTGGCCCTCCCTAGGGCAGCCCCAAGAATCACCAGCAATCTCACCAGGTCCAGCAGCAGCAGGCCCTGCCTGCCAGGGCAGCACTGAGTCTCTCCTGAGCTGCAGAAACCAGCAGCTCTCCTGAGCCTGACCCATTTGCTCACCTTGCTGCAGGCTGGGCCCAGGCCTGACCCAAAACACGGCATTTCGGGGAGATCTGTGTTACTGGGAGAAAAAGAGAAGGGGTGGGAGGTGCTGCAGAAGTCAAAGAGTGCTCCTTGTGGGTCAAAAAAACGCTTAAGAGTAATAAGAATTGTCCCAGGGCTGCTCTGTGTTTGCAAACAAGATTTTGGGCTGGTCCTGTGAGACCTGGTTAGCCTGTAATAAAAGCAGGGCTGTTGTTTTGGTGCAGAGATCATTTCAGTGTTTCCAGCAGAAGTGATATGGGAACTAGACCTTCTTACACTAAAAGGGCTCAGAAATGTCTCTTTTATCTTACCACATGGAAACCTGAACTGCAATGGAGGCTGACAGGATTATTTTATTTACTCCATCTGCTGTAGCACAGCTATTTCTGGATGGCTGTCTGGCTACTGCCATTAAAACTGGTCTCATTTTGCTTCTCATCCAACCTGCTTTGCTCAGGGAGCTCAAGGGAAGACAGCAATAGCAATAAACCACAAGCTGGAGCCTGCATTGCCTCCTGATTACAAGAGACACATAAAAAGCACAAATGAAAACTAAATGTGTTTCACGCAGTCACTGATCTTTCTGCGCTGTCAGAAAACACCAAGCATGGAGCCCTATCAAGAACTATTGGGGAAGGAAAAGCAGAATTTGGTGCAGAAACTCTGTTAACCCTTCACACTCCATGCTGTCATTCCCAGCCTGATGCCACAGCACTCTGGAGCCCGTTGGGGGAATTCAAACTATTACCCAGAACAGGAAAAAGAAGATCCTCCTCTGCTGAGCACCTTGAGTATCCCCAGCAGAACAGGCTGTGACCATAATTAATGCTGTGTGTCACAGGCCTGGATGTTAAGTCCCACGATTTGCAAATCTAAAGCATCTCTGTGTCAAACTCTCTCAGCTTCAGGGTGATGAGGAAAGTGGACCCTGTGCCTTTAAGGCAACATCTTTTATGCTGCCATCATCAAGGATTGCCTTCATTTCTTGGTAATTATGGTCAGCATGCTGGAATATGCATTCCTCTCCTATGATACACGCATGGCAAGGCACACTGAGGCCAGGGCTTGCTTTCTGCCCACTCTATTCCCCCTGCCTTCCCAAAAGGCAGCTCTGCATTAGGGCATCCAAACTCTTTGGAGAAGCCACTGCTTTGGCCTCAGGCACACGGCAATGTCCCACCCTCTGGCTCAGGACACATGGACAGGAAATTCACTGGGAGACTGACATGAATCCAACAGCTGGAAGTTACCTGGCTCTGCAAAGCAAACCTGAATCCTGAGCTCTCCCAGGGGCTCTGGATCAGCAACTGTGGCATCCAAACTGGTATTTCAGCATTCAGTTTATTGAAGCCTGAAATAGTTGGCATGGCCATTTCATCTAATTTAACTCCTCAGTTCCTGGCACCAGGAAATAATCCAGTGGTGATGTCAGGAAGTGACCAGTGCTGTGTCTGATGGCCAAGTCTAAACCAAAGGGATTTATCTGTAAAGCTCAGAAACAGTTTTGTGAAAATCATCCCACACAAGTCTCTTTGCAAGACGTTTGGCAGCAGTGAGAGCTGCCTGCACGGTGCAGGCTGCATGCAGCCCTTGGAAATCTTAGTGCAGGTTTCCAGCTTGGAAGAAAGACTTAAAGATACCCCCACTAGCGGAAATAACACCTGCCAAGCACAGTTGAATGTGGCCCTCGGTGATCACACGTCTTCACAACCGGGTCTCTGAAGACCTGGTGTCATGGAAATGCATTTGGGAATTCTGCCTGAGGCAGTGGATGTTACACAGGCAGCCAGGGAAAGGGCTGAGCTTGGCCACTGGACCCCACCAGTGCCACCACTCCTGTCCTGACAGCTGAACTGTATTAATGGCCAGTTTCTGACAGTCACACGGACACAGTCAGAGAGTTCAACAGGCACGTCAGTGACCACACTAACACCTGGACCTTCACGTGCAAACAAACCGACACCAGCTGCTCAGAAAGGACAAACCCTCGGATCAGCTCACACTGCAAAAGCCCTTGGGAAAATCCTGGGACACAGCCAGTGAGAGACAACAAGGATGTTCAGGTTCAAGGAGCTGCTCCCGCCGGCAGCTCTCAGCCCAAGCCACCCGCCTGTATGAGACCAGAGAGCAGGGGATACAAGGGGTGGTCCCAACCTGCAGGGATCTGTGCACACCCAGGAGTCCCCAGGGCCAGGCAGGTGCTGAAGCCTTGCTTGAAACATTTGGGAACAACCAACAAACAGAGTGAACGCTGATCAGCGAGCTCCTGGCTGTCAGAGGGCTGAGCTGGCACTGCTGATGGGCTTGCAGGTGTATCAGGCAGGGAACAACCAGGTGATAATGTCAGAAAGAATCACATGAGAGTTATCCTCCCTCACAGAAATGCCTTGGCCAGGTGTCCAACAAAAAAAAAAAAGGCCCCATAACCTTGAAACATTCTCAGACAACAGCAGAAATGGATGGCAAAGGCTCTGGAAAGCAGGCCATGAGCAAAGCAGATGGGGTTATTTGGAAATATGTTACCTGCTGCTGAAAGCAGGTAGCTGGACGCTAGAAATACCTCCTCAGCCAACAGACCATGTCCCTCAGACACAGGCAACGCTGGATGGGTCAGTGGGAAACAGAAACATGGTAAATCCTGGGAGCACACGACAGGAGATGAAACCTTCCCGGGCAAGCTGCTGCTAGACCAAACCCAAGGCAGCAGGAGAATGGCAGAAACAAGATGATTTTTGAGAATGTGTACTGTGCCTTGTCCATGGAGCCACACAGAGGACACCAAGAGGTTGAACCAGAGCAATCTCTGCTGGTCACTGACAGCAAAACTGCCGTGAAGAAACCCAAACTTCCGTGGGGGTGGGGGACATGACACTTTGCAGAGAGCACTCATCTGAACTAAGGGGCACAGAAGGAGTTGGTACCTTGGCTGCAGAGAGCATTTTTTATCACTGTGCCTGGGTGCAGCAGCAATCCAGTAGCACAGCAACACAAACCCAGGGGACCAGCAGCAGGACAAACACAATGAGGGTCACAGTGGGTCCTCCTGGGACTGACAGCCAGCACTCTGGAGGGCTGGGACCAGAATGCTGCTCAAATTTCTGCAGCCAAAGAAAAACTGACTTTCACTGGCTCTCTTCCAGATAGCACAGGAATTCATACTCCATCTTCCCAGACTACTGGTACATCAGCAAACACCAACACCTCACCCTGGCCTACAGGAGGGACGCTGATTCCAGCCAGGTTTGCCACATAAAATGTCCTCATCTTCCACTGCACAAGCTGTGAGCAGGAACCTGCCAGACTGGGCACTGTGAGCCCACTGTGGAACAAGGTTTGGAGACAATGGAGTTTCAAAGGCAATGACAGAGAATACCAACATCCAAAACTGTCACAGAGCTTAGGATACAGAACTGTTTTCCATCAGGAACTCATGAATCACCCTCTGCAACCATGGAATCCACGTGCATTCCCAGGGGATGCAAGAGCACAGAGCCGTTGCAGCTGCAAACATCTGCCAAGGAGACCACAGGTAATGGAGGTGAGGATGATGTGCAGGTAACTGAAATGAAGGTCTGGAGGAGTGGGGGATCTTGTTTGAAATATGTGCTCGTCTTCTAGAGCCTCTCAGGATATCTAGCAAGCCCTCATCAAACTGAAGCATCTGTGGCATATTTAAATAAGGAATCAGTTTTAGTTCCTTGTTTCTATTAAAAATCTCTTTTGACTGATAAAGAGATAAAATTCAACCACTATAATTAAAAAAAATAAGTATTCTCATATAGATTGTATCATGGTGAAGGATGTATCATACCTACTGATTTATTATATCTGAAGAAAACCCACAAATGCAGAAAATCTTCTGAAGAGGAAGATTCACTGAGATGGGCCATCATAAGCGGTACCAAAGCTGCTCTGGGGGATGTGGGTCATATTTCATCTCCCTCAGAGGATAATTTCAAAGCAGGGGGTTTGAAACAGGCTGGCTCCAACTTCCCACACCATGAGGTAAATGGTGCCTCACTAAGAAAGCCCCAAGACACGGTGCTCTGGCTCTAAAGCAGAGCTGATCCTGCCTGCTGGGATCTGTGCAGCACAGCCTGACGCGAGGGTCAAGGCAGCATAGGCTATAAATCATTCCGATTTATTTTATGTGGGATTCAGGATCCCAAAATGTGAGCTAACGCTCCTCTGAATTCCATACTGGGACGATCATTCCCAATAAAGTTAAAGCAAGGCATGATCATGGGAGAGTCCAGCTGTAACCTCATCTCCCCTCCTGCCCCAACACCCACACGGTCTCTCTGCCAGGCAGGCCCCGGCCCCACGTTCCAATCTGCCGGGTGTTTCCCTGTGCAGCATCTCACGCAGCACCACTCCCCCAAAGGGCCTTCTGCATGATGAAAGAGGGAGGGCAGTGTCCCACTAGTGCTGTTTTCATACTGATGGAGCCTGCCAGGCCCCCACAGCCCACTGTGAATTGCTGAACGCTCTCCACTCATGCTGATGACCACGGAAATCCCAGCCACGGTTTTCCCGGAGTTCCAGGAGCACTCTGTACCTCTCTGGACCAGACCCAGTGCAAGCCAAGCTGGATGCTGCCTTGTGAATTGGAAATTCAGGTCACAATCAAAGTGTGGGAGGTCAAGATTAAAACTGAAACCAGCTGTGCACCTCCAGACTCACCGTGCCAGCTCTGACCGTCGGACCCGGTTACTGCTGCTCTGTGGTTATTTTTGTGCAGAGCCAGGCCAGGAGTAAAAGGCACAGCAACGAGGAGGGGAAAAACAAGCACATGCATTCCAGAAGGCACAATTTCAGTCAACCATGACTCAGGAGAAGAAAGTGCCACCCACTGCACTGCACAGGCCGCCGAGCGGGCAGTGATGCTGCGGTGAGTCAGGAGCCTCCCACGCCTCCTCCCTCGCCGCTTCCTGCGGTGCCAGGGCCCTCCTTGGAGGGCTGGCACACCGAGAGGGGCTGCTCAGCCTGTCCTGAGCCCTGAGGCTGTGACAGGAGCACAGCTCTACATGTCCCACTGAAGCCAGACCTGGGGACTCCCCCTGCACAGTTCTCTGTGTGGCTGCACTGAATGTCACTGAATCCCACGGTGTCACACACAGGACTGATGTGCTCTGTCCCTTCGTGTGGCACAGCTGGGAGGGCAATGAGCTGGGATCACCTTAGTGGATACTGTGCTGCTGCTGAACAGAGCTGCTCTGAAACACAGTTCACCTGCTGCTATTAACACTGCAGCACATCAGCACCAGCATCCTGCACTGCATCCCGACCTTCTTGATGGGTTTCGTGGCAGAGGTGCCCTGTGAAACCCAGCCCAGCAGAGACATGAGGATGAGGCTTAAAATGCCTCTGCCCAAGTGCCAGCACAGACACCCTGCACAGACTGAGCTGCTGATCATCGTCTCAATGCAGCAACTGAGCTGTCGGCCCAAGTGCCAGGCTCTGTAGTTCTGCAGGAATTCCAGGGCTATCTAATCCCAGATCATGTGCTGCAGCCAAAACCTAAAAGGAGAAGTGAGGCAACGAGCCAAAACAGGGGCACATGAGAAAAAGGCATGAAGTGAACAAGTGAAGGCTGGATTTGCTATGAGCATAAAAATCCCTCTATCCCAGTATGCTCACCATCCCATAAATCAGTATTCTGAGCATGTGGATTGCCCCTCCTCAGTGCTATCCACATCCTCTTCTGCACATGCAGCAAAGAGCCACCTTGCCCTAAAAACCACTTTGGACTGGCAAGCCTGTCTGCAGCATGCCCTTAGCCATGTCCTTACCTTCTTGCAGAGAACCATCTGGTGATCAAAGAGAAAGAAAACTCGCTGCTGGTTCCGTCCATAAGGCTGGTAAATCCAGGACATCTCCCCCGTGTAGATCAGCTCCGAGCTGCGGTCCAAGATATCATCTCCCTGGAGGGCACAGAGAACGAGGCCGAGTGAGCCACTGCTCCCAGCCAGGGCAGTGGACATATCTCTCTTTGCAGGATGGGGAGAAGCAATAACTAAGTAAGATTTTGGCCCTTCTGCAGCTCCCAAAGCCAGCCCATCTGACTTTGGACCAGAAATAGGGGTTAGGGGATAACTCTGAAGGAAGGAGAATAAATGAAGTGAGTGTGGACACTCAAAGCACAGTCACTGCAGTTCACATTCCAGCAGGGAATGAGCTGCTCCAGACACTGCCCCACTGCCCTCTCCAGGTACCCCCAGACCCTGATCTCGCTGCAGGTGCTGGTGGCATCTGGCAAGCAAAGCCCCTTCCTGCTGCCCAGAACAGCACTTTGTATTCGGGGTAACCAATCCCCTGCACCTCCTCCCTTTAAAACAAGCATCCCAAAGCCTTTTTTGTCCTGAAATCTCAGGCCAGCCATCTCAAATCTCAAAGCCGTCAAACTGGGATATCAGTTCCCCACCCATGAGGCTGCCAGAACTCACCCCTCTGGAGTGTTGCTTCTCTTCCCACTCATCCAGGCAATGACAGTCCTTTCTCCCATAGCTCATTAGAGCTCCCCATCTCCAAAAACCTGTCAGGACCACCCCAGCTCCTCTGGCAGCCTCGGGCCCTCCCAGCTGGCCAGGCCTCCCTGGCTGGCTGCTGGAGTGCCCTCACCCTTCCCTGCCTCCGGCTAACGCTTGTTTTCCTCTCCAGTTTTTTTTTAAGGATTCATGAGCAGATGGTCTTGAAAACACAGAGCTCTCTCTCCCACTCTCTGAGAGAACAAATGCAGTCACCCTCCACTAATTGGAATGAGCTGGACTTTTTAAAAAGTTAATTAAAATCTATTTATTAAAAATGGGTGAATTCACCACCACCTGCCCTGTGGGCATCTCAGTGGAACACCGCAGAAGGAAGCGGGATGACTCCAGCTGAAAGGTAAGGAGCAGGATTCAGGAGACGGTAAAAGAGCTTTTTTTTTTTTGCTCCTAAACTACTGCAGTTCTGGATTTGACACCAAACTGGAACCGATTTCTGGGACAAGACCACCCCCAAACCTCAGCAAACAGCTTGTAAAGGTTCAGCCAGCTATGGGGGGGTTCCAGATAGACACACGCTTCTGGTGCTGCTCACAGCTGCAGGTGCCAAAGCAGCCAGGAGTCACCCCCACTCCTCCTCCTCGGTGAGGATTTCAGACTGCTGTTCAGGTAAATGTGTAATTAACCTCTCAGCATTGATTGGAAGCGACCGCCTGTGTCCCTGGGCCCTGTGACAACAGCAACTCCATTAAGTCACTGCATCACCACCCTGCAGCACAGACCTGGCCAGGGGTTTATCCTCCTCTCAGCCTCTTCTCTGGCTGTGCTATCCCAAGGGCTAATGAGGGATAACTTCCAGGGACACAGAGGGTCAGTCCCCGGAGGGATGGGCCGTGCTCCACACGGTGTCTCAGCAGGGGGGTGACAGGGTCCAGCTGGGGCACCTCCTGCCCAGAACCCGGGCACCCGAGTGCTGCTGCCACAGCTCAGGGGGGCACAAGCCCTCGAACAAGAAGCCTCTGAAGAAAACACACTGGCTCTAGAAATGATGGGCTTTCCTGGCTGAACATGAGCTTCTATGAAGAAGATTCCCACAAGCCTAGGGATGGGAGCTTTAGGAGAAGGGGCGAGCTTAGGAGAGGCTGGCTGCTAAAAATAGAAAGCCAGTTTTTGTCTTTTACTCCTGTGGTAGCAACTGAAGCCTGAGGACACGCAGAGGACTCTGTAAGCACTTCTACTTGATTAGCTGAATCCAAACTGTGTAGTCCCTGCAAGCAACATAACCCAAAAACATTCAGATCCGAAATGATGGGATTTGTATTGCATTTCTTATGTTGGGAAAACAATTTATATATACAGTCTATAGGCTAGAAATAGCTGATTTCCCATGCTGGGTTAGCAAATTGGAAAACACATACTGCAAATATTGTGGGACTAGCACATGGCTGGCCATGAGCAGCATGTCCAGAGCCCTGCCTGCTCCTCCAGCCTCGGCTGCTGTGCCAGTTCACCAGCCAGAGCCTCCAGCAGAACCAGAGAACCTTGAAAGGCTGTTCTTTTCCTGACAGTCAAACACATCTGAACAGCATCAACTGTCTCCTGTAGGTGGGGTGTCCCTTCTGGGAGCTCAGGGGTCAGCTGCAGGATGGCAGCAAGAAGGGGCATGATGGTTTTTCAGCTCCACTGCCACTGTGGCTCCCCCAGCATGCCTCGATCCATGGGCCTGAATCCAGGCAGGCTTTCCCAAATGACTCTCCCAGTCCCAGGCCTGGATCCCCCCAGTTCTGTACAAAACTAGGAAAAAATTTCCTTTTTCTTTTCAATTTTTTCCTAACTCCTAGAGAGGCTGGATCATTTATATCCTCATGTAAATTAAGAGAAACCCTGCTAAAAAAGGAAGAGGTTGAACTTTTAGTTCCACTGAAGAGGCAGATTTCTCCTGACTTCAGCAGAGCACAGCAGCAGAATGGCCAAGAGGAGACTGGCTGACCTCCTGAGGCCTTGTCCAACCTGAGTTCTGTCCCATAAGCCTTTAACAAAACCCTCAGCTCTCCCCAGCTGCACCAAGGGTTTTCAGTGCACATCCTGACACATCCTCCCTGCACATCCCGCTGCATCCAAAGGGCAGCCGACAGAAAGCTGACTCCTCTCTTCTTCATGCAGTCACAGCAGAGCTCCTTCGTGAGCAGTAATGGGAGCAGAAGGTCACCCAGATCTGGGTTGGATGAGTGTTTCATGCTCCCTCGAGCCTGCAGTGACACACACAGTCCCAGGGCTACTCCTGACTGACAGCACAGGGTCAGCTCTGCTGCTGCTGCCTCAGAGAGACGTGGATCCCCAGCCCCCCAGTTGTGCTGGAGCGACCACCACGCTCTGCAAGGAGCAACTGGCAGGGACCAGAGGGGTTTGAACAGTGTGGTGGAACAAAGGGTGTGGGGAGCACCCACACATCGAGGAAGGGAGCTGTTCCACCTCTCACGAGCCAGCCCTGAGCAGACACTTCCCTGGGCTTGGGAATGCTCAGGAATGCTCATGAGCCCACCAGACCCACCCCCAGTGCCCAAGCCCACCCTGCCACGGCCCCTGTGCTGTCATTGCTGGGCACTGTGAGGAGATTCTGTGCCCTTGCCCAGCTCCCAGTTGATGAGCAGGGCTCTCTCCTGCCTGACACTGCTGTTCTGCAATTAGAGACTGACAGGCTGATTAGCACCCGGGGCTACTCAGAGATCAGAAAAAGGAACATGAGCGAGATGTTGTCCTTTTCAACAGGCTCAGTTTTGATACCTTCTGTTGCTGAGGGGGAAAAAAAAAGAAGAATTAAAAAGAAGGCTGTATTTCAGTCCCTGACATGATTTTTCTCCCAGGAGGATTTCTCGTCAGGCTGTCCCTGCTTTCCAAGCAGCACGCTGGTTACATGCAGCTTTCTCTCATGTCACTCTTGGATTCACTAACATAATATTAGGCTGAGGCCAACGGTTATGGATTACATAATTAAGGGCAGCAACTCTTGATTTAAAGGACCCGTAAATAACAAGAATGGGAAGACATTTAAAAGGACAGCACTCATTACATGTCTCAATTATATATATTTTTCCCTTCATGTAAATTTGATACTCTTGAAACCTGCCATAGTGGCAACCCATGGGAATCTTTGGTAGAAATACCCAGAGAGCTACATAAAGTAATTTGTTTGAATAGCAAGTTAAAACCAATCCAGGCTCATCAGCAAGGCTCTGTCCTGTGCCAAACATCCTGCCAGTGGCTCAGGGACCTCCCAGTCCCCTGACAGGGAATGGGAGCCATATCATACCCCCACTCTGAGAAAAACCTGGACTGAAAGGGAGGAAAGGGTTTCTGGAAGCTGCCATGAGGGCAGGGACTGCTGCAGGACTGCTGCTTCATTTTGGTTTGGTGTGGTTGAAGAGCTGTGTGAAAAGGCAGGACACTGAGCAGTCCTGAGGTGTGCTGAAGCACAGACCTACTTTCCACCTCCACACCATCCACACAAGGCACTCGGTGAGGGTGCAGCTGCCTCTGAGGTTCTGGTAGGTCATGCCAATGGAAATGGCAAATCCTGCCCGGCAGCAGAGCCTGAAGGAGCTGGGCATGGTGGCACACGGGTCCCCACGGCTCCACAGGCTCCCAGGATCCACAGGGAGGGCACCAGAGAGGTGAACACGCTCCTGCCACAGCACAGGAGAAGAGAGGAAGCGAGGCAGGGCTGTACCACTGCCTCAGCTGTGTGGTGTAAATACAGCCCTGCCCAAACCAGGACTGGCAAGGACTTGGACACGATGCTGGGCTTTGTGGAAGTGTCTTTCTAATGCTGCTGTGTGTGCATCTCTCCAGCTATTGCCCACTAACCCTGGAGACGTGCGGCTCTCGCAGGGTGGGAGCAGCAGATGGGGCTGAGCAGCAAAGGCTGCCCAGGAGGGGCCCTGTTTGAACCTGCTCCAGCACCTCTGAGTGCTGCTTTGCCTCACTGCCTGTCACTGTCCCTGTTTTGATCTGAGGGTGTTTAACCACGAGCCAGGGGATGACTCTGAGCATCAGGAAACACTTCATAACACCGAGAGCTCTCAGGCAGCAAAAGGGCTCGGCAGGAGGTGGTGGAAGCCCCACATTCTGCACCACTGACAGCTCAAAGCACAAAAGGCATGGCAGGGTTGGTGTAGGCAGGGGCAGCACCTCTCTGGGTCTGTTTATATACTGGGAAATTCAGGTTACAAAATAAAGAAGTGAGTCATCCGTGGCAACAGACCAAGCCGAGCTTTTTGGTCAAGCCCACGTTCCCACAAATTTTACAGGAACACATTTCAAAGTGATTGGGATTATTTCTAATTTACAGCAGTCAGTGAGATCGGAATCTTCCCTTAAGATTTTGCTCAGTCATTACTTGTCTAAAGCTGCCAAAGCTGCCAATAATTCCTTAAGACTTCATGTCTTGGCTGCCAAAGCTTATCAGCTGCCCCTCACATCAGGCCGCCCTTTCCTGATCCCAATGGCAATTTAAACCATCAGATCCTGCTTGCATGATTTTTTGTGGAAAACCTCTGCCCTTGGTTAACTCAAGGATATCTGCAGTTTCCAAATGCTCATCCTGAAATTCCCTTTCTCAGGAACATGCAAAAAGTCTTGAGTGATAAAAGGAATTCCTGAAACACAGAGACACAACTCCATGGCACTCAGTAAAATCTCTCTGCTTAAATCAGCTTGGACATGTCCCTACTCCTCCCATTTGTTTTAGGATCAGCAATGTGTATGCATTCCCAAACACATCCTCTCCTTGCAAGAAAACATGTATACGCACTTTGTACACAAGAACATTTCAAATATTCACTCACTAAATATTTGTTGTTTGGTTTGGATTTTTTTCTTTTTTAAAAAAAACCCCACAACTTCTTTCCATCTCATCACAAAACGTGGGTAAATTTAGACAAGAAAAAGCGATTTCAAATAAGATAATCAACCTCGTAAGTCTCAAGATATTGAGGAAAACCAGATATTTCTCCAAATTAAAGATTTCTACTTGCTGAGACATTTAAGCCACTGAAATAAATCACCAAGTGCCACATGCAGTGGGAATTTGGGATTAGCTCTGTCTTGTGCCCTGGCTGGATTTTGGGGAAAAAAAGTCTGAACTGATAATTTTTTCTCCTGATTGCTTTCTTGTTTTCCTGCTTTTCTTTGAGTGCTGTTTTCAGGTGTCTCAGGAAGGCTGAGCTGTGCACCCTGGGTGATGCTCCACTGCCTGCTCTGTGTGACACCACAAGGGGCAGAAAGAGCACAACAAGTTTTGGTTTGGGGTGCAGACACTGATCAGAGCAGGAACGGGGCCACAGCAAGCTGGGAGCGTTCTGTGGGTTCTCCTCCCTGCTTCAGGGAGCACTTCACACCGTGGGTAAGCGGGCACAGCGCTGACAGGGGGCCCTCCCTTGCTCGGGGTCCTCCATCAAGGACCAACTGGGAGTTGTGTCTCCTCAGGCTGGAGATGCCCATTGCCCACAGCCTGGCACAGGCTGGGGACACGCACCAGGAGGTCCCTGAAGTGGCCAAGCACAGAGGATGAGTGAACCCTCCCTCATGGACTGGGTAAGGAACCAGCCCCAGTGTCCTGAGTCCTGGGGGATGTGCCCCACAGCTGGGTGGGGTGTGGGTTTGCAGTGCCCAAGGAGAGCATCTGCACAGATCTAGGCTGGATCCAAGCATCTGGTACCACTTTTGGTTTCTCCCACTCTCTTCCTGCATTGCACAACGGTTCACTCCTGGGTATTTGGGGTTTCTGTGCATCCTTCTGGCCATCCCGTGGACAGATGGGAGTGGGGGCTGCATCCGATGATTCACAATGACTTGAGAGGGAAGAATCAAGCCGTGAAATCCTCTGCTGGGTCCAGCTCTCATCCTCTCATGTTCTCATCAAAACTCTGTGCCTCCTCTTAATCCGAAAGACAGAATGAAAGAGGCAGAAAGGGTGTTTTCCTTTGACCTGGGGCAGCTCTGTATTCCCACAGGATCTCTCAGCAGAACTAACTGCAGGCTTTGCTATATTATGAGAAGTGGAAGGATGTTGCTGCAATAATGTGCTCAAAATGTGGACTAGTTGAAAAAAGCCTGGAAGAATGAGTTGGCAAGTTCCTGGGGATAGGAGGGGGATAAAGAATGGGTACTGCTAAGCAGGAATGAATTATCAAGGATATGGCTGAACAAAAATGAATTATCAGCTGAGCTAATGGAAGAGAAAAAGAAACTGCTATTCCATAGATCCTATGTGGGGGTCACCTTGGCTTTCCACTCACACATGAATATTCACTGACTTGGAATTCATCTGCCCTTAATCGAGATTTATTTGCAGTGAGGGGCTCCACATTTCTTACAAATGACCCCCATCAGCTCATCCCATGGCACACTCTGAAGGCTGAAGATGGAGCTGATGGTCCTGTGCCTCCTTGAGAGCAGTTTTCCTCATTCTCAAAATGAGCATGTGTGTCAGTGAGAGCTGTGAGAGATGTTTACAACAGTAAAACAATCAAACACATCATCTGCGCTCTCTGCTCTCCCAGCCACCTTAACTCCACACCCAGCTCTGACTGCTGCATTTATGTGTTCTATCACGAGATCCAGGGCTGAACCCAACATTCATTACAGCAATGAAACTAATTCAGCTGGGGAGGACATGCAGTCAGAAGGTGAAGCACTTGCATTTCTCTCCCTCTCTCCCCAGCCTTCACAGATCTTCTCCAGAAAAAGAAATAAAACTAAAGGATTAACGCCTCTTCCCATACACTAATTTACACAGTATGATCCCAGTGACTGGAATGTGGAGTTATTTCAGATCTTCCCAACTGTGAGGAGGAAGAAAGGCTGCTCCATCACTCTGACTACCAGCTCACTGAACACATGGACCGCTGTCAACACCGGGAGGATTTACAGCAACATTTGCCCTCCGTCTGCCTCCAAACCCTATTTACAGATTACTTGCATACAATGACTTAAAAAAAAAAAAAAAAAACAGGGACAACAGGAAAAGGAGAACATAATTTTAGTATTTTTAAAAAAAAAATCCAAAACCACATGACACAAATGTAGAGACTGAAGGCCTGCTGGTGAGGAATCCTTCTGCTGACTCTGCCTTCCCTGTGCCTCTCAGCTCCCCAGTTACACCATCACTACACACGGGGCTGCTTCGGAAATATCTTTAAGTGCAAAGTCATTTGTAAAATGCAAATACCATCTCTGACTCCAGCTTAACAGTTTGGCTTCCAATCATAAGGCAATCACCAGAAGGATTTTCTCCATTTTCTTAACCTGTCACAATTTCCAGGGCTCTTTGCCACCTCTTTCCCGACTTCCTCCCCTGTGACACAGCACAGAGCCAGAACGCACACACAGTTTGATCCAAATCTCACCTACTACCACCACTGCAATCACAACAGCTACTCCAGGTTTCTACTGATGAAACTGGAACTGGATCCCAGATTTTCTTTAGAGTGTCATTAATGTTTAAGTCCCACTCGGAAGTTTGTGGATGTGTCTTCCCTGTCCCAGGAATCTCAAGACCAGGCTGTGTGATATGAACTACAGGCTGTTAGATAATGCAACAACTGCCTGGAATTGGCTTTTCCCAGGTTCCCAGCACCACGTCACTGTACCTCCCAGTCCAGGACAGAGGCCTGCCACTGAGCGATCTTGTCGATGTTCTCCAGCCTCCGCTTCCGCTCGTTGATCTGCAGAGTCACGTTCCTCATGACGGCGAGGGCAGCGGCCACGTACCTGTAGTCACTGTGGAGAACACACACCAGAGGCCGTGACACGTGCACAGGAGTCCATCAACCCCAGCAGCAGCCCAATCCCACCACCCCTCACAGGGAAACAGGGAAGGGTTTGCCTCTCAGCGCTACGACACCGGGGTTTTCCATCGGCCATGACTGGAGCATCACAAGGGAGCAGCTGAGCTGGAACTGGACCTGGGAGCCAGCCCAGCTCCTCAGCTGCTTCCATGGGTGCAGTGAGCACAGCCTGGCCTCTACCAACCCAACAGCTCAGCTAAAGGGCATCCTAAAAGACAGCCTGAACATTTCTACAGCCTGGGCCTTCGGGCCTGGATTTTTCCATTTTTAAAACGAACACCAGAAAATATTTTTCATTTGGACAATGAACCAAGCACCTCCCAGGCCATAAAGTGGCTCCAAGAGTGCCCCAGAGCACTTATCCCATGGAATTCACTCTTACTGCAGATTTCAGGTGAGCAAATCAAGGCAAAATCTTTCTTTCTCCCCATATGGGCCTGTGAATGCAGCAGCACGGAGTGAGAGAGGCTCCTGCCAGGGCCAGCGAGGACGATGATCAGTCTTTTCAAAAAGTGAGGCTGAAATCAATGCTATTGATTTCTGCCCTGTGCCTCCTTTTCCATTCCAAGGAGCTGTAATGTTCATTTCAATTGGGAAGACGGGCAAGGCCAGCTGCCACAATGCCACCATAATGTATTATTAACTTAAGGGCTGCTATTGATTGCTGACTAATGAGAAAAACTGCCAGCTTGGGCAGCTGCAGGGGGAATGGCTTTATTGATTATTGCTAAGGATTGCACTGGTGACAGCTAAAATGGGGGTGAATGCTGGGAATTAGATGCCTTCTCCATGTGATCCCAACAGGATAAATATTAAGAAACAATCTCACTGTGATATACAATAGAAGATTACCTGCTATTTTGCTTGGATGAAAACTTGGGATGAGTTTTTAATTTCTCTTCAGTTCTTATGTCAAAATTCTAGCTGAGGTTAAACCAAAAATCCCACAAATTCCAGAACAGCAGGACTGGTCCTTCAGCAAAGGAGGACAGAGGATGGCTGCCTGACATATCCATCACAGAATCCCAGGATGGTTTGGCTTGGAGGGGACCTTAAAGCCCATCCCATTCCACACCCTGCCCTGGGCAGGGACACCTTCCTGTAGACCAGGTTGCTCCAAGCCCTGTCCAACCTGGCCTTGGACAATTCCAGGGCTGGAAGTGGTGATGACACACAATGAACTCCTTGTGCCTCCCTCTGTGGGGCCGTCTGTGTGCACGGGAGGAACAAAGCCGGGCCAGGGCGATCCACAAAACATCCACGAGCTCTTGCAGGGAAACAGGGAAGTCACTATGGCCACAAAGGATGTGCAGAGGCAGGCAGAGGTGCAGGGTTTACAGACACTCACTCATAATCTCCTAGCAATTATGCCCACACAAGGAAGGGAGGGTAATGACAGTGCACTCCTTAGCAGAGTCTCCTCACAGAACATGTTCCTACACTCTTTAACTCCAGCTCAGTTTTCAGTGGGAATGCTCAGGACACCAGCAAGCTGCACTTAGGACCTTCATATATTTAATTCATATTAAACTGGAGTAAATCTTTAAGAGGTGAACAGATGTGGCTTTGTGAAAAATTCAAATGAACCAGTCTCAAAACAAGAATCAATTGAAGGGAGCCAGGCTCTGAGCACCCCGGTCCTGCCTCCACATGGAGTGGGCCGGTGCCAGCCAAGCTGGGTTTATCTTGGGAATGCTAATTCCCTAATTCCAATGGGAAAACCCCATGCATGTTTTTCTTTCACGCTGTAATGAAGAAAGAGTGAGGACTGAACTTTTTGGGCTCCCAGCCCATGTCTGTGGCAGAGCTGGCAAAAACTTAAAAGAAAAAATAACAGAAGCAAAGCATTTGGCCAGTGAAGTAATAATAGGATATTGTTAACTATGAAATGAAGGTAAATAAATGGTTTGTCAATTCTATTGGGGCTGCAGTGACCACTTTCCAGTGCTCAATCAGATCCAGTGCTCAATCAGAATGCAAGTCTAGATTCTTGCCAGACACCATGTGCAAACTCGGGGGACAGTGGTCAGGTTTAGGTGCTACTGTCCTGAGCTGGTGCAGGCAAGATCCACAGCTCTGCAGGCACAGTGTTAGTGAGAGGGATGAAAAAAAAAGAAAGAGACTTCATGTCCCTCTGTTAGGTGAAGCTCCCTGGGAATCCTGGACCTCTCTGAGTTTTGCCTTCCTCCAGGGCAGGGATACAGCACAGGGCTCTGTGCAGTCTGGGATTCATACCCGTGCTGTGTTATAGCTTTGGGAGGGGTTACTCCTTCTAACCAGGGTGAGTGAACATCACCCTGCTTTCACTTGTCAAAACATGGAGAAACAAGAAATGAAATGTCCATGGCTGTGTCCTGTCATGGACACAATCCAGTGAAACAGAGCTCTCAGTCTGAATCAACTGACTGCTGCTGAACCATGGGGGAGCCCCAAGTCTCCTCAGAATGTGACTGTATGTGATTACTTAACATCATGGTCAATTTAAAACGTCCCCAAGGGAACAGGAATGCACTCCCCAAATAATCCAACCCTTGTGTAATCCCACTGTCCACATCCCCTTTGGTATGGTCACCACATAATTTAAACACAGAGCTCCCCTCTCTGAGGCTGCTCCTGCCCTCCTGTTGTGAGGCCACTTCTGAGCTCCCACCAGTGTTGTGGGTCATCACATGGCTGCTGAGGAAAAAACCCCCAACCTCTGGGATCCCAGAGCTGCTTCCTGATACCCTAAGGCTCCCACGACTCCACTCCAAGTTTGGTTTGGTCTTGTTACGGAGGGAAAACCAGGAATTGTATCTGGAGCCAAAGGTGTGACCAAATTGGTGGCTTAGGGCATTCAGCGAGCCTGAAGCATTCAAACTCATGGGTGCAAATCAATACATCTCTGCTCCTATCACATCTCTGCTCTTCTAGAGATGGGTTTGGGGAAAAACAAAGAAGTGTTTCTGAAACATCTGTGATCTTTTTTGTTCTCAGAAGCACCTACTTTTAAATGGGTTTTGGAAAAAGAAAGAAGATTGGCAAGGTGGGAGCAAATCTAGTCTTAGAGGGCCTGATTCTTCTTTCACCTTATTTTTACAGCAGTAAGTCACAAATGATAACACAGCTCCCATTCCTGATTTAGGTTGTCAGGGAGTCAGGCTGACTGCCCTCAGCAGCAGCAAAAGAGATCCTGGAAATTTTGGGAAGTAATCAAACTGCAGGTGCTCCTCTGAGCCCAAGGCCCAGGGCAAAATGAGAGATGGGATCAGGTTGAAAAGCAGAGCAGATTTTGAGTTCTGCCCAAATCGGAGCATGTTCAGGCTGGAGTTGCAGATCCTGGCCCTCCCCTTGCTGTGTGCCAAGGTCCTCCTTTGGAGAAGGGAATGAGCCTTTCAGACCACTGAATGCTAATTAGGTAATTTTTCCAGTGTAACTGGTAGCATCAGAAAAGTACATCCAAGGGTAATTAGTTCACATGTCTGATTATAACAGGGATGAGTCTCGCTCCATCGAGAATTGGTGCTTTGAGAAGCTTTAACTGTCTGCTGAACCTTTGCCCTGCTTCCATTTACAAAGGATGTCACCGAGAGAGGAGCTGGGCAGCAAACCCTGAGCCCTGTGTGTGGAAAGGAGCCCTGGCAGCCCCCCCGTGCCCTGGGCTGGTGTTACCTGTGCTCCTGGGCCGTGTACTTGAGCAGCTCTGCCAGCTGCAGGGGGTACTTGCAGATCTTCTGCACCGGTGTGAGCAGGAAGCCGTCGATGGCGATGTCGATCATCTGCTGGAGCAGGCGGCACGCCTCGAAGAAGTGCTGGTACCTGCTGTCCTTCATCAGCTTGGAGAGCTCCATGCACGCATCCAGGTGGTTGTTACAGTACTCGGAATAGATCCAGAATCCATCTTGCTGTGGAGGAACAGGGACACGTCAGGCAGGTGACCCAGCTGGCCAACAACACATCCCAGCCAGAGAAGGGCAGGGGGAGACGGGAGACTGGGGAGAAATCCTTCCCTCTCAGGGGGGGCAGGCCCTGGCACAGGGTGCCCAGAGAAGCTGTGGCTGCCCCAGCCCTGGAAGTGTCCAAGGCCAGGTTGGAGCAACCTGGGCTGGTGGAAGGTGTCCCTGCCTGTGGCAGGGGTGGCACTGGGTGGGCTTTAAGGTCCCTTCCAACCCAAACCAGTCTGGGGTTCTAAGAAAGCACACCCTACACAGGAGGAAGGACAGATCCCAGAGTACTCTTCCTGTTTGGAGGGGGTGCTGATTGCTCTGGGGGAGAAGGGGGCAGAGAGGGCCCTGCACACATGGCTGAGATCCTGCAGGTGCAGGTGTGTTACTGGGAACCTTGTGGATGTTCTCAGTTTCAAATTGTGCCATGGTATTTTCACCAGAAAAGGTAAAGGTCTCTAGATTTTGCTAAGACAAGACGACAACCTTTCTAGAGCTCTTTTCCTGAAAGATCACAAAGCATCTGGCAAGAGTTTAGGAGCTGGGTATGAATGAAATTCTCTTTACCAACAGGGACCCCGAGGCACCAACCACTGTGGGGATTTCCCCGGAGCCAGAGAGCCAGAAAGCACCAAAGAATGGAAAAACCAAGAAAAAACCCACTCACACGTGCCCCCTTCCACCTTTTGCACTGGTCTAATAAGTCTTTTGGTGCCAATTTTGTTGGAATTTCCTTTTTCTGCCGTCACTGACCACAGACCTGCCCTCACCCTTAACTCAGGCTTGATTCATCTGGGCCACACAGACAAGGCAATGAAAGTTCACAGAAAAATTTCACTGGAACAGAGATGGACATAACCTGACTGCCCAGCATTCCAAAGTAAAGTGCAGTTGAGACAGCCCAGCTAAAGCCCAGGTGTTGTAGACCATCCCGAGATGCTCCATCGGGTTGTGGCCAATGCCTTACAAACTACAGAAGGACAGACTTTCTTTTGTAAAAACACACTTGCCCAGCAATTCTTATTTCTCAGTCCCTGAGGTCCCAAATAACCTGCCCTTCTGGGAACAAGGGAGGCCTGGTGTCCTTCCCAGCCCCCCGATTGAGCCATTCACTGATAGCTCTCCCTTCCTGAAGCAAATGAGGAATAAAATGCTTTGCAGATCCATGGACAGGATCTTACCATCCTCATCCCTCAGTTTCCCCAAATGGCTAAACAGGGATCATTTATCAGGAGTTTATCAGCCAGCTTTCAGCCCCTGTCTGGCGACAGGCAAGTCTCAGATCTTCCTCTGAATAACAGCAGCAATTCTTACTGTTGTCACTATCAATGACTTGACAGCACAGCCTCAAGTCATGACATTTTAGCTACTGATTCTCACCAAGATTCCGAACATCTTCTGGGCACAGAGGTGGAATGTGATGCTGCTCTGGAAGGAGCAGCAGAGATTGCAGGCTCTGATTAAAGCCTGTTAACACCTCATGCACCTGGCTCAGGAGGAAACCTGCCTTCAAGGAGAGGACCAGCGATGCCTAAGAGATGTGTGAACCTCTAGGGATGCCCTGCTGAAGTTTCAGGAATGTCTGTCAGGAATTTCTCTAGCAGGAAATGAACAACTGCCAGCTCAGCCCTGACCCAGCACAGGACCTGCAGCCCAGGAGCACCTGTGAGCTCTGATACCACCCTTCCTTCTCCCTCAAGGAAAGCCTTCAACTGCAGGGCTGTCATTTTCTTGACATTTCCTGACATGTTCCCAACACTGGCCAATTTATCAGCTCCTGTAGTACATGGCTGTGGAACAGGAGGATGGGCTGGGCAACTGAAGATGTGTGGGTGTTTCATCCCTTGCAAGTGCATCTCAGGGCCCCAGGAAACAGCCCAGGCATCTGCTCTCCTCTACTTTTCTTGTGTAATGCACAATTAAGGCCTCTTTTCACCTCTCTGAACCTTCTTACCTCCTCCAATCTTCTGCTCACCCATGACATGACCAGGAGGCCTGTGAGGGGGTTCTGTAGGTGAGACATCACACCTACATAACATGATTAAGGGTGGATGTGAAAAGGTGCTGGGATTCAGATGTACTGGGGGCTATCCAGCTGTATGCTCTAGGTTCTCCCTCCTCTGTATCTCACAAGGCAGATGGAGAGCCATGGAGTAGTCCCTGATATGTAACCAGAACACTGTGACGCACAAAAGTTACCCTGAGTGGTTCCTGCCTCCTGACTTTTTCTCCTCCCACCCCCACCCACAGCCCCCCATTCCCAAACCAACCCCCAAAGTCCCAAACAAGATGCCAGCAGCACTCACGTGCTCCAGGAAACACGGTCCAATCTCACTGAGATGGGGGTCCTCGTTGTTGTACTGCTTCTCCAAGTCCCGGACAAAGCCCATCTGAAATCTGTAGATGTCTTCGATGTTCCCAAAGATGATTTTTAGCTGTTCATCACTGAACATGTCCCTCCTCTTCCGGCACTGCTTTAGGTAACCCTGCAAGGAGCAGGAAAAAGCAATTTGCAGAGAACAGCAAAACCTGGCTGACAGCTCCAGAGAGGTGTGTTCCACTGTTGTAGGCCTGCTCCTTCCAAACCCACTGCCTTCCAACACCTGACACCAGAGCAGCTCCCACAAACACTGCTGCTTCCATGTCCCCTTCAGCGGCACATGGTGTTACAGGCAAAGCTGCAAGGGGAGTTGGAGCATCTGCCCAACTCTGATTTCTCCTTTCAGCCACAGCAATCAGGGCAAGGAAGCTGTTTGATATCTTTATCAAGGTCTGTTTAATACCTTTCCAATGCTCTGGATGAGGGGATTGAATGCACCCTTAGTAAGTTTGCAGGGAACACCAAGGTAGGCAGGAGAGCTGATGTGCTGGAGGGTGAGAAGGTTGTACAGACACTGAGCAAAACACTTCATCCTCCTGTGCTTCACCTGTGTGGATGACCAACATGGGATCACAGAATTGTTAAGGCTGGAAACGGTTTCTAAGACCATGGAGTCCCAGCATAATGATTTAGAGCAGAAACTTTGCAAGGCTATAACTGGCCTGGTCCGTTCTGCAGCCTCTTAACTGAAAAAGAAGTAACATGGGGAGCATCAGGAGATGACTTTGCTTACTTTGCTTGCCTTTATTATATAGGAAGAGAAAAAAAAAAAAAGGAGGGAAGAAAATGCCAGCAGCTCCAGAGGAATGCTATATTTGGGAAGTCAGGATGCTTAGTCACACAGCCACACTGCCAGCTGGTGACACGCAGCTGCTGGGCCACAATCAACCATTGGAACACTGTAATAAACCTTCCCTCAGCCTCACCATGTGGTTCCTGGTGGGGAGAGCTTCAAACACACGAATGAGAAATGCAACTTTGGCCGACCTGGCCAGGACCCAACCTCTGTGATGTCCAGCTGAGCTCGGAGGACGCTGTTACCCTGAGCTTCCTGGCTTTTCAGCCTGAGTTACAGAATACCTTCTGCATTTCCTAACCCAGGTCTCTCTTCCTGCAGGAGCTCCTTGATGACTCATTTCCCTGGGTTTCCCTGTCTCATTTTTCCAGGCCAGGAGGAACGGGAGCAGGCTGGTTCCCACGCTGCCGGACGGTCGCGGGGCAAACCAGAACTCAGACTCGGGAGGAACGACGCAGAGCATCAATCCGTGCTGCTGCTCATGTTTCCCTGCTTATCTCAGAATGGCTTTGCAAACACCCAGAGAAAAAGCTGTGCCCTGCCACGAGGCCAGGCTGCCCCTGGCAGGGCTCCGGTGCCGGCGGTGCCGGCGATGCCCACGAGCCGCCTGAGCCGGGACTTGTGCCCGCCCCGGGCTGCCTGCAGGCAGTAGCCTGCCCTCCCACTCTGCTCGGTGACATCCCTCCCTGCCTGATTCCTGCGAACATCTCTCAGCCCTGGGGTTGCCACTGGCTGTGACTCCCGCCCTGACTGTTCCCATCCTTCCCTGACTGTTCCCATCCTCCCATATTCCCGTCCTCCCTGTGCTGGTTCATCCCTTCGCCACAGTCACGTGTTTGCAGGAGCTGAGGCAGCACATTTCTGCACAGGCATCTGTAAAAGCACAGGGAAAATACAGGAATGTGTGGAGTTCCCAAGCCTTATTCTCTCTATCCAGCCAGTGCCTTTGGATGGGTGGTTTCCAGCACAAGCAGGAAAAGGGAGGCTGAAGATTTATATATAACACACAGCAAGAGGCAGCTAGAAGGCTGCTGCAGAGTTTTTCCACTAAATTTACTTCTGTTACATAAAACAATGTCATCTTCCTTCTGCTCATCCCGTCAGGTTTGCTCAGAGAAGGGATAGCTGACTGATGAGCAGATGTTGAAGAGTGTTTTGCTCAATGAATACCTAAAAATAGCGGCCAAACTGTCTCTCTTTAAAGTACTTTTCCATGTAGTCCCTAAAGTATAGGCCAAAGTTGGAAAGTATTTGCAGGAGGTTAAGTGCTAAGTTTTCTTCACCCCAGAGTGGATTTAGGAGAGCTGGACTGACCATCTATCCATCCATCCATCCATCCATCCATCCATCCATCCATCCATCCATCCTTGCTGCCTGTCTGAGAGCAGGGGGAAGGAGAGAACGAGGAGGTAACAGCCACTGCAGGCTGTAACTTCAAAGGCAGCTGTGAGGATATTCCAATTTTTTTCCTCTCTGAGCTGTTTTAGGGCTGTCTACAATGCCCTGTAACCTCCCTCAGCTTTTATAGCACCATTTGGGTTATAAAACACTGTGCAGGGTTCAGAGCATGCAGGTGAGTGTGGTGCTGATATGCAAATACACAGAATAAGCACAAGAGCAAAGCTGAGACTCTTTGAACTGAAGAGGCAAACCAGAGCCATGTCTGGTGCCAGGATTCTACAGCACTTACTCAAATACCTGTTACAGCCACCACTGAATGTCAGGCACTGTGACTGCACTAAAATATAGAACAAAGTCCTGGAGGAACACAAGCTTGTTCCTCAACAGGGCAACAATCAGCCAGATCCAAAGCAGAAAAACAAGGTGTGGACAAGCAAGATGTGCAAGACAGATATGCAGCACAGACCCAAAGAGCTCTCTGCAGTCACCCTCCAGTCTGGTATCCACAGAGGACAGACTGGGCACACCAGGGAAGCAGCAGCTCCTCAGCCCTGGGCCTCTGAGGGAGGGCACCACTGCTGCCAAGCAGGTTTTCTGCTGCTTCGCTCTGAGGCAGCACAAGAAAGTGCTTTTCATCCATCTCTGAGGATGAGTGAGGCTGAAGGATCCAGACCACGTGGGGGCTCGTCTCGTCAGCCCCGCACAGCGGCCCCGGCCTGACACGCTGAGCTGCGACCAGGAGGTGTTCCATGCGGCACTCAGAGCTGTCCTGGCACCCAGGCGAGGCTGAGGTGGAATCCAGTCGACATTATTAAAAAATAAATTCAAAGCGAAATTACTTGGAAAAGAGCAGAATGCAGCACTGGAAGTTGGCTGCCCTTTCCCACCTCCCACCTCCCAGTGGCTTGTAACACGGAGGATTCCTTTGATCTCTCAATTGCCTCGCTGTTCCCATCCAAGCCCTGTCACTTCTGCCTCTAACACCTCCTTAAATTGAGCTGTGTCTTCCTAATCCCTCTGTTAGTCCAAATCCTGCTCATTTTTCAAAGCCTGGCACCCTCCTCTTCCTTCTGCCTCTGGTTCTTCCACCTGCACTCCCCAAACCAAACCCCCTCCCTTCCCCTCTGCTCCCCCCGAGGCTCCTGCCCTGGACAGACCCTGTGCCCTCCCAGGATCAAACCCCAGGGGCAGCAGGTTTCTTTTCAAGCCCAGAGATGGCCACACATCCAGGAAATCATGGAATCACAGAATCAGTAAGATTGGAAAAGCCCTCCAGGATCATCAAGTCCACCACCACCACCTTGCTCACCACTAAAACACATCCTCAAGTGCCTCATCCACACATTTGTTTTACATTTACAGGGATGGTGACTCCACCACTGCCCTGGCCAGCCTGTTCCAATGCTTTACAACCCTTTCCATGAAGAAATTTTTCCTAATATCTAACCTAACCCTCCCCTGGCACAACTTGAGGCCATTCCCGCTTGTCCTGCCCCTGTTACCTGGGAGCAGGATGTGGTGCTTTACAGTACAGGGCTGAACAGCACTGCCTGCCAGTAAGGTTGGTTACTGCTACCCCTCCTAAAAAACTCGTTTTTAGTAGTTTATTTCTTTTCTAAGCATTAAGTGCTAACCCTGAAATTCCTACTGCTGGGTATTTCCTTAAGGCTCAGTTCTTTATTCTTTCTTTTCATAGAATCATCTTAGAATCACAGAATGGTTTGGGTTGGAAGGGACCTTAAAGACCATCCAGTCCCACCCCCTGCCACGGGCAGGGACACCTTCCACTGGCCCATCCAACTTCCAAGCCCCATCCAACCTGGCCTTGGACACTTCCAGGGCTGGGGCAGCCACAGCTTCTCTGGGCAACCTGTGCCAGGGCCTGCCCACCCTCCCAGCCAAGAATTCCTTCCCAATATCTCATCTAACCCTGCCTCCTGTCAGTTTGAAGCCATCCCCCCTCGTCCTGTCACTCCAGGCCCTTGTAAATAGTCTCTCTCCATCTTTCTTGCAGGCTCCCTTCAGGTCCTGTAAGGCCCCACTTAGGTCACCCCAAAGCTTCTCTTCTTCAGGCTGAACATTCCAATTTTTCCCTTTGGTGATATTTCAGATGATCCATCCACTCCTGATAATGCAATCCAAGCAAAACTCCACCTTTTAACCCCCAGCACAAATCTCCACAGAAGTGTTTCACCCAGCAGCAGTTCAGTCCTTCATGCCCTAAGTGAGGGCACAGCACCATCCCCGGGGGCAGTGGGGCAGTGGGATGGGGAACTCCCTCCAAGCAGCTGGTGTTTGCCAGCTCCTGAGCTCCTGGCTTGGCCAGGCTCATGCCAGGGGTGTTCTGAGTAATAACATGGTGTACAATAATTGAGCAGCAGGTGTTGGAAATACATTCTGAAGCAGAAGAGAGAAATGGGAGGGCTCTTAATCACTATCCTTGGTAACAACCACATATCCTAAAGTGCCTCTCTGGTATTAGGATTTGTTATTCATTACAGCTCAGCAACAAGAGCATGACCACACACTGCTAAACTCAGCACTAAATCAGGCTCAGGCTTTGCCACCCAGCCAGGGCCCCTCTGCCACCCCCTCCAATGCCTCACAGGGCTGCTGTTCCGCCTGACACCCTAAAATAAAGAGCCGAGGGAAGCAGGGAATTTGCCACTGTCAGAGCACTCCTGCAGCTCATCGGGCGTTGTGTGGTGCCTGCTCGTCCTGAGGCACAAATCACACCTGTTATCCATCAGGGGCACTGGGAGCTCCATCCAGCCACTCTCTGCATCTCCAGTCACGCTGTGTCCAAATGCCCGGGATGACAGAGCTGTCTCCGGGCCTTCTCCAGGAAAAGGGATCGCTCTGATTAAACTGAGCACAACGAGGCTCTCTGCAGCGAGGCACAACCCATCATTTCACAGATGAGAATGCCCATCTCAGTCCTCCTCCTTCCTTAGCAGAGGCAGCTGAATCATTTCCTGGTGCCCTACCTGGAGGTCAGATTTATCCCCTCGATACCATTTTGTATCACACAGAGCAAAGCAAGAGCTTTCCAGATCCCTCTCCTAACTGGGACACACCATTAGGTGCAGTAAATCAGTGTCACCCCACGGATGTCACTGCACCTGTACCTGGCTGGAAGCACAGTGACGTGGCTGGAGATGCAAGTTAAGGTTTATTTAGTTTTTTGACAGAAAAGTGCAAATGCAGAAAAAGAAATGGTATGTGGAAAAGTGCCTGCAGTTCTTCCCTTCTCCAATGCAAAGCTCCCTGACTGAAATAGCACAGTGAAATTAAGCTCATTTGTTTCCAAATTGAAATCCCAAGACTCTTCCATATTTGAGAAGAGTCACAGATGCTTTTTGGATGGCTGCTCTGCCTCATCAGGAGACAGGCAGCAAGTAGGAAGGGAGGAAGACATTCTTCTAAGCAGAATCCACAAGGGGCTTCACCACACTGACTGGGCACAGGCTCACTAAATCCTAAACATTCCAAGGGATGAGCTGAAAGGCATCCATGGGCTTTGATTTCGGTGCTAGCAAACTTGTGCCTCTCAGAGATAAGTACGTGCTCTCCACAGAATGCCCAAGCTGTCCTGCTGCCCTCCCAGGGCAACTGTGCACTCCCCTCCCTACACACCCAGCACCACACTCTCTGCATGCTGGGCTCAGCTCAGGGCACTAATCCCACGCAAGGGGTTGTAGAGGTTAATTGTAACATCATGAAGAAGAATGAAATCGGGGATGAGTGGGGTCAGTCACTAAAATCCATTTGTTTGCTGGTTTCCTTCCACTGGATAAATCTAATGTACTTCATTTCTCATGGTGCAAGCATTTTTCCATCAGTCTCACCATAAGCAAAGGCAACTGGGGGCCATCCTGAGCCAGGGGAAATTGTGAACCTGATATGAGAGGCACAGATGACATGGGTAACTGATTGGTTTAATTACAACCTCATTTCCTCAATCACAAGTTCAAAAGTAGATGGCATTGGGTTTTAATTAAGAGGACTGCTTGAAGGTTCTCAACCTCATCATGTTTCAGTCAAAGAGGTATGGAATAAAGGGCAGGAAATTGTACTTTCAGTTAATACAAACTGAAGGAATTATAAGATCCAGCAGAAAATTCTCAGAACTATCAATACTTATCGACAGATGCTGCTCCTCTATAGACACACCACTCAAACGCACTGTGGCTTTTTCCCAAATAACCCATGGACAAACCTCTCCTGACAGCCCACTGTGTCCCGCTGAGTTCCCAGGGACACAGCCCATGGACAAACCCTCAGCCCCTGGACAAAGCCTCCCTGTGGGCAGCCCCCAGGGTCCCAGCCCTACCTCGCAGATGTCCTTGAGGTGTTTGATGTAGTGGCGCTCGGTGCTCATGATCTCGTTGATGACGTTGGCTCTCATCTGGTCGCGGTTCTGCACGGTCCTGCCCAGGCACAGGCAGTCGGCGCTGGGATCCAAGTGGCCATTCTGCACATCGCTGGTCCCCTCCTCCACCCCATCCTCCTGGTTTACCCATAGCTGTGAGGAGCAGAGGGGAGAGCAAAGGGCTTATTCACAGCAGCATCAGGAGCCAACGAGTCAGGGTCGGCTGGTTTTTGGGAGGTCCACTCCCTCCCTGCCCCCACGGCGGTCAGCAGGGCTCACAGCCCACACAGCCCATTTCTGGGGTTCCCCAAAGGCTGCCCACACACTGCCCAGCTCTGCCCATGAGCGAGGGGTTGCAGCTGTTGGCTGTTCTGGTCCCAAATACAAAATAATCACGTGAAAGGGTGGCTGAGCCCTGGATGCTGCCACGTGCTCCAAGGCAAGGCGGGCGAGTGTAAACCAGACCAGTCTGAGGAGAACTGCAGGTACTGGGGTAAAGCACTGCTGTGCCAGTTCCTGCCCACCTCCACCTGGGGTCTGTCTGAACAGGAGGGTCCTCTGGAAGGAGGGATAAGCCCTTTCCAGGTGGCTGATTTAAGGCCAAGATGAGTCGGTTCAGAGATGTGAATGGAAGTGCACATCAGAAAACCCCCAGGCTGTTTTCCTGGGGTTTCTGTAACAGCCCAGGCCAGGGGATGTGAGTGAGCATTGATTTCATTTCACAGCAGATTTCCTCAACAGTTCACATGAACAGCTTTTCTGACTCAGGCAAATCCCCCCTCTCAGCATCCCGAGATTGGGATCCCCAACCCACAGGAACAGCACTGAGTAAGCCTCCGAAAACCTGGGGGCTGAGGGCAGCTTGGGAAGGGGTGCCAAGCACTGAATATTCTACAACTGAATAATTACAAGAAGCAATGAAAAAGTGCCACTCTGTTTGCAGCACACTGAAGTTTCTTTCCATCATCAAACAAAAAACCTACACTGAAATTGCAAACTAAAAGTTAACACACTCTCTAGTCTGTGTCTCTGAGCAAGCCTGTGCTCTGCACTCAACAGACGGAGCAAGGGCCTCCTTCTGTTACCTTTTCCCCCAAATAAAACCTGACTAAAATAATTCTGATTGACTCAAACTGGGCTCAAGGTAGTTTGTAAACAAACATTAAATAAAGCTTACAGCTGACAGAAACGTCCCTGTCTTACATAGATCACCTCAGCTTCGATGGAAATCAAGAAACTTCTCAGCATTTAAAGCCCAAATACTGGGGACTTTCAAACATAAAAATTCATGTACCTATGAGCAGTGGAACTGTCCACACACACAGCACATGGGGAACTAACAGCACCATTAACCTGATCTCCAGGCTTCCCTTCAGTGTTAATAGTTTTTCATACACTCCTATTATTCAGCTTATATTAGGCTTTAAACAGATTGTAAAGGGCAGTGTTCCTGCAAATTAGTGAAGTAAAAACCCCCAAACCTGCTCATGCTCCTTCCCTGCTTTCCCAACCAACACCGTGATCTGCTAAACCACCCCGTGCAGCTCCCACGTTTTGCCATCCTACTGGGAGTTCTAAAGGCCATAAACCCCCAAACCCATCTCTTCTCCAGCAGAATGTCAACGCTGCTGCAAACCTGGGGGATAAAACAACCCCAAAGCAATCAAAAGCCAAACTCATTCCCAAGTGTGCCCAGTGTCTGGAGCTGCTGGGGGCTGGACATGAGGGTGTAGGGCAGCAGTGCCCATTTAAATACCAAGATGCCTCTTCCTTGGGCCACCAGCCCTGCCTTGAGCTGCTGCCCCTGGGCTGTGCCCAAGCAGTGCCAGGTGCATCCCAAGGCAGCCCATCTGCCCAGGTGAGCCAGTGGCAGAGCCAGAATGGATCCAGCATCCTGCCTGCTGTGCCCACGTGTGCCCTGCCTGTCCCCCTGCACCGACACGTGGAACCTCCTGCTGCACATCAGGAGAGCAGAGGGATGTGCCAAAACCTTCACAGAGGCCAAGCCAGGGCTGGAGCTGAGGGAGAGGGCAGGTCAGAGACCCCAGCCAGGCCCTGTTGTGCCAGCTGGGAGACATGGGAACCCTGGGAGCACTCTGCAGGCCTTTCCCAAGGTCCTTCCCTCAGGATGGGCTTCACCTCCAGCCTCAGGATGGATTTTTCCAGCCATCTGCTGCTAAGACAGATAGGCTCCTGCTGTCTCCCAGTTATGGGGCTGCACATGGATCTCTGAAAGGGGTTTTGTAGGATGTCCAGCAGCACTGGGAGGCCTGGCTGAGCCACTGCAAGGGAAGGCATGGATCTAATCCCACTCAATATAGGAGAATCTGGCATGGAAAAGCTCTCCTGACACACTGAAACAAATGTCAGAAGCATGTCTCTTTTCAGAGAAACAACCCAAAAGCTGGTTAGGAAACATGGCTCTTCCCAGCAACCCCTCTGAGCTCTGGAAGAGGTTCTGGGTACACTGAGGCAGAGCAACACTCCATGTGTGGGTTATATGCTGAAAAATAAAGGCCCAAGTGCTGGTGCTGAGCTCTGGCCATGCTGATGTAAGTGACCTCAGGGGACAATCCCCTGGTATCAGTAACACCCACTGCTCTGCTGGGAAAACCTGGGGGCACCCTCAGAAGGGAAAATGGGACCTGGGAAGGACAGAGAGCCACGGGATGCCATGAGGGGCATGAGGATTTTTCAGCTTTCCCAAACCCAACTGGAACAGCTTTTAACAAGTTCTATGACACTCCTGCCAGTCTGGCAACAGAGCACACTTTTAAAGCTCTACCTCCTCGACTCAGATGATCATGAGAAAAAATTCAATTTTTATTTAAAACATAAAGGAGGAAAGATCTAATCGTAACAACTGCGTGTGTAAGCTTGAATCACGAATCCCAAAGGCTTTGAAACTCCAAGGCAAGCAGCAAGCTTGCAAACTTCCACGATTTCTCAAATTCCGTCTGCCTTTTGTGAACGGCAGGAACACTCCCTCCTTCCTCATCTGGGAATCTCAGGAGTCCAGACTTTTTCCTTAATGAAATTTTTGCTCTTTCCTGCCAGGATTCATGTTCCCAAAAGGACAGAAAACACAGCTCTAGTCTAGATGACTTCTGCCTTAGATTAAAAACAACTGCAACAGTTTCATTGGACCCAGAGGAAGCTGAAGGTGCCTCCCACCCCACGGTCTCCAGCCTCAGCTGCTGGAAGGATGAATCCCACTGTGCTGTTCAAACACTCCTGCTTTCTGTCTTAGCCTCTAAAGCTCTCTGAAATTCCAGCCTGGGTCATTCTTCCAGGGCATCTTTTGAAGTTTGGACCATGACTCACAAAAGCTGAGGCACACTGCCAGCTCTGCCACTGACCTTGGGCCAGTCACTGGAACTGGAGGAGGCTTTCCCCACCTAGAACCAGGGATAATCACAGACAAACTCGGGCAGACGTTGCAATATGGATGCCAGTGCGTCACTGTGGGCTCCCCAAGCTCTTGTACTCATCCAGGAGCACCAACCTCGAGAGACAGACCTGTGGTCTGATGCTGGTTTCGCACCTTCAGCCCTCAAATCCTCTTGTGCCTGTGCTGGGACGTGGGGAGGTGGCACTTAAAGGGTTAGCTGTGTCCTGTGTCCCAGTGCCACCACCCCAAGCTGGATCCTCTCTGCTTCAGTGCAGGTGACAGCCGGGTGGAACAGCACAGGGGGTGACACTGGCTTTGCCCACAAACTTATTAAATGTCATGGTTAGTTGATTTAGAAAACTCTGCAGCGTTCCTATTTTAGCCCAGTCACCTGTAAGGAGGATGTTCACTATGTTTCAGACACATGGGACTCTCCCCAAAACACTCTCCTGCCTGAAATACCTGACCTCCTTCCTGTGGAGAACAGCTGAGATCCCACTGATGGGAAAAGGTCCATCTCCTCCCCATCTTTCCAATGTGCACTGGATACAAATACACAGGTGTACCCTCTTCCCAGTGCTTTTTTATAAAAGAAACTTCGTAACTCAAGTTTTCTCCCAGTTTCACCCCATCTCCCCTGCCTTCCCAGCTCAGGATGGGTGGCTGTCACTCATGGGAAGCTCCTGTGGGGCTCTCCAGGGAGCAGAGATGGGATGTCAGCTCTGCTGCTCACCTGGATTCCAAGCAGCCTCTCGAGGCTCCATCCTGTCCTGCTCAGCACTCCAGGGCTGTGGTGGGCACAGACAGGGGGCTGGGACAGCAGACTAAGTTATTGCATCCACTGCCACTGGTTTTTTAAGGATAAATAACAACAGCTGTTCATCAACTATCAACAACCCTACAACAATAAATCAGCCTCCAGTGTCCCTTTAAACACCTCTGCAATGCAAGTGAAATAACTCAGCACTGTGTGGGTTCCCCCACGCCATGAAAAAGGCCCAGCATCAAAACAACCAAGGCTGCCCCCAGAGCCATTTCAAACCCTTTGTGTCAAGAATTAATTAAAAGAAACCAACAAAAACTACAGAGGGGAAAAACCTCAAGTTGCGTAATGTTCATCCTACGTGATGTTTCCCATTGAAAGGCCACGGTACACGTGGAGAGGAACAGGCTTATCGTGAGGCTCCCAGTCCTATTTCAAAATTCAACCCTAATTGGGAAGTCATGACCAGCTCCTGCGTAATGGAATAACTTGCAGAGGCAGATAAAAGGAAAAGAGTCAAAGAAAAAAGTCCCTTTTCCCTAAGGACCAGTTCTGGGAGCCAGGGAGAGCTGATCATTGCATTGTGCTAGTTTATGCTCTGTGTGATTGATATCCTTCTAAAAAGGGACAAAAGGAAGACCCAGGGAGCTACAGGCCAGCCAGGCTCACCTCAGTGCCCAGCACCATCGTGGAGCAGATCCTCCTGGAAAACAAGCTAAGGCACATGGAAAACAAGAAGGTGACTCATGAGAGTCAAAGTGGCTGCACTGAGGGAAAACTGTGCCTGGCAAATTTAGTGACTTTTGACAGGGTGGTTACAGATCTGAGAGCCCCTTCCACCCTAAAGGGGCTCCAGGAGAGCTGGAGAGGGATTTGGGACAAGGGCCTGGAGGGACAGGACACAGGGAATGGCTTCCCACTGCCAGAGGGCAGGGAGAGATGGGATAGTGGGAAGGATTTTTTTCCCTGTGAGGGTGGGCAGGCCCTGGCACAGGTTGCCCAGAGAAGCTGTGGCTGCCCCTGGATCCCTGGAAGCATCCAAGGCCAGGCTGGAGCAACCTGGGATAGTGGGAGTAGGACTGGATGGCCTTTTAGATCCCTTCCAACCCAAACTAGGCTGTGAATCTATGATATCAAATTCTATAAATTTGATTCACCAATTTGAAGCTATACCCAAATGGTGCATAAAATCACCCAATGGCACTGGTCCAGCATGAGCTGACCTGCAATTATTGCATATTGACCCTGCTGAGTGCATGCACTGCATGTAGAGGACATTTTACTTGAACAGGCACTGAGGACTGATCATCTCATGCTAATCAGAAACCACGATAAAACAAACATTTTACCAGCCATCTGGATTATTAATCTCCTTCCAGTGGATATTCACAAGGAGAAAACTAGTAGATAAAGTGCCATTCCGGATCCTAGCTCACAATTAAATAATGTGGCAGATTAATGACACTTGGAGAGCTGTTGCCATTCCAGGGAATCTGCTCACCAGTGATTTTATAACCAGCACCAGTGTGAGCAGCCCAGGCTTCACCAGCACCTGGGACAGTCAGTGGATTACAGTGTCACTGGCCCTACAAATGCTCAGGAGTGCCAGAGGCTCCAACACCCTCCAGAAATCCACTGCACCACAGGACTATTTCCCACCTGGCCACGCTGCCCTGCTCAGCAGGATTTGCCCCTTTCCCTCGCTCCCTGAGCTGGTGTTCGCTGGTGCAGTGCCCTTGTTTGCAGCCCTGTGTGCCATTCCTGCTCCGCTGGACTGACACTGGATTAAGGAGATCGCTTGCTTATTTGCAATCAAGGAGGGCTCTGGTGTAGAGCTTTGCATAAGTAAAGCATCATCCGTCTCCTGGTGTCACTCCAGCGATCCAGGCACAGCCTCTCCCTGCCCCCAGGAGGGAGCCCAGCCTGGCCTGGCTCTGCAGAGGCGTTTCCCCTTCCCTGCCCTCAGAGAGGGGGGAGGACCTGTGTGTGCTCCCCGGGGGCCCAGCCCCTGCCCTGCTGCAGGCACAGCCAGCTGTGGGGCTGTGGGTGGGATGCTGGTTGTTGGGACACCAGCCCACCTCCCTGTATCCTCTTCCAGGACAGGGAACTGCATGTCTGTCAGTAGAAGGAAAAGCAGTCGAAGCGAAGTTGCTCTTTTTCCTCCCGTGGTCCCACCACTATTTTCTTCTGCAGCCTGAATTTTTCCCTCTGTAATCTGCCTCCAACCTCACCATCCTTCACCTTCCTCCAGCTCACAGGCTCCTGGATACTCTCTCTTTCCCTCCTGCAAACCCACTTCCAGTTCTTGCTCTTCCCTCTAAAACTCTCCATTCCCAGACTCAGAAATTCCCTTTACCCAAGGTGCAAAATACCCTTATTTCTGGAAAAGGAAAGAGCAGGGGATTCTATAGGGCCAGCTTCAGGCTCTGTATTCATGAGAGGTGAACAAAAACAACTCTGAGGAACTGGCCCTGTGCTTACTCCCTGTTTCCTGCAGTCCAAATGCACAGATTCCTGGGGGCTGGAGCTCCACCACGCAGCAAAAATGTCTTGGACACTGAAATGAAGTTGAAGTGCTTTGCTTTATCCATCAAAATACTAGGAATTAGGGCTCAGCTCTCCCCATTTTCTAAAAGCCAAAAGCCCCTGCTGTGTGGTGGCACGTGGGATGCACAAGGGGGAGGAGTGGAAGCTCAGAGCTCACTGCAGACCCCTGGGAGGGGGAAGGCTCTTCCCTCACGACCCCCCTGGCAGGGGACAGGGGAGGGGCTGTGGAGATTCGTGCCTGGCTTGCCTGACTCAAAGAACGGCCTTAAAATTGTGGTTGTGCTCCTGCAAGGCAGCTTGCATGGGCAAAGTGGCAGTGCCTGCCCCGCGGGGACCCGAGGGATGTGACCTGTCGGGGGGCACGAGCTGTGTGGCTGCAGAGCACGGGCAGCACTCGGGGCTCAAATGCTGCCTGACTTTAAAAACCCCAAACTTCTGCAGCCCATCCTGCCTCTGTGCTGCGCCCAGACCTCCACCAGAGCTATTTTTATGCTGGATTTGCCACGGGAGAATAAAATCTCCTTTAGAAGGCAGTGACTGCAGCAGGCACTGCAGCACATCCCGCTCTGCACGTCCAACAGGTGATGCCACCTCAGCACCACCCTCTCTCCTCTGGAAATCTCACCTTGGTGCCACTGCCACCACTGCTAAGGGAATGCAAATGCAGGGACTGCAGCAGAGGGAAGAGCAGGTAAGTGATGAGCTGCTGTATCAAGATATAATCAGATTTTAAAGGCAAGAAACAGCAGATGTGGCTGGCTCTTGGAATTACATCTGCAGTACAGAGCAGTCACAACTCCTACTGTAAAAGCTAAACCCACCTACCCAATAAAGGTATGAGCTGCCAGGCCCTGGGACAAGGCTCTGAGTTTAGAGTCTCCTCCTCCACTGCACCTTAAAAGCTCATTCCAATTTATCCAGCACTTCTCCTTTAGGAGCAGAAAATAAAGTGGGTCAAAGGCAGCTTTTCAGCAGGAAAATCAATCTAAAATTACAACACTTGGGGGAACCAAGGCAATGGTGAGAGAGAACATGCTGCTGCTCTCCTCCACCCCTGCATCTTCTCCTGGAAGAGGTACAGAACACAAAGAATTCAGACACCCTCCTTGCTCAGGCCTTGGGAAGACCTCTCACTTCTGCACAACAACTCAGGCCCTGGAAGCAGCTGCAGTAAAACCTCCTCAGCCCCAGCTTTTCCCTTTACCTTGGCTTTGTAACGTAAGAAAGGAGAGTCACTGCTGATGAGAAGAAATACATTCTGGAAACTCAGTCTGCCTCTTGGATCCAAAGAGACTGTGGAGAGCTTCCCCCAGGAATAAATCCCCCCTCTGCCCAGGACAGGGGCACTCTGCCATGGCTCTGGGGGAAGGTTCCACTGCACTAAACAGCCATCAGCTTCACCTTCTTTATTTCTTTTTCAGTGGAAATACAGCAGAGCCCAAACACAAAGCCATTTGACTTCCTGTGGTTGGAGTGTCTCACCTGGGCTGTTTGGGATGACGATGGGGGGCTCTGCAAGCAAAATTTTGGTTTCAGACTTACTGTGTTTTCTAAAAGAGCCCTCAAGGTACAACAGTCTGTTGTGCAGCACTGACTGTTACTCTGTGCTGGAAATCCCTCCCTACCAACACTCAGCCTCACTTTTTGAGCACATGTCGATGCTGGATGTGCTGCTATGCAAAAACTCACATATATAATACTTGCACCAACAATTGTACGCATCCTGTGCTTCCCAGAAAGAGGAGTTGTAAGGGGTATCAACCCAGTTAGTTATCTTAATGAATTAGTGCTGAAATCAAGTTTAACTTCATTTCTAATCTTTTCAGAGGGTGCAGACCAGTAAATTCAGCTCTAAAACTTAGGATATGGTTTTTTTGTCCTCTACAATTTTAAACTCTAAGTTTAAAATTCCTGTTTAAAATTCCTGCTGGCTTTTCCAGTTGCACCTCCCAACCTGCCAGACCACTGGAAGTTCACAGGACGTTCAAAGGCACCATGCACTGATCAGGGGGTTGATGGCTGCACCCTGTGGGTGCCCAGGATCACTGATAACATGCACTAAAATACAACACAGATACCTTCACCTGTCCTAAACTCAGTTCATTACTGAGCCTTAAATTTGGTTCTTATCCTCCTCTCTGACTCATGGGTTTTCATAACCACCTCCCTGAGTGCAGCAGCTCCCTGCAGAAACCAATGACCGCTCCTTAATAACTCCAAATTTTAGTTCTCTTGTGTTGTGCTTTTTCTCTCCCCCAAAAAGCACTGCTCAATCATCCAGTTTCTCCTTGAGAGTTGTTGTGCTCCCAAACTCTATGGCTTTCCCCTCTCCCCCTTTCTTCCAGCCAAGTCTCAGGCTACTGAGAGGATTACTGCAGGTGTGAGCATGGAGACAACAACTCCTGCATGCACAGGCAATTTTTGTTTTCCACCCCCTGACTCTGTGTGTAAAGGAGGCCAAGGGAATCAGCAGGTTCCTGTTTTCCTCTCCACTTGCAAATGTGAAGTTTCCTGCTATGAGATTTCGTGAGTGCCAAGTGCTTTGCCAAAGGTTTTCAGATGATCTGGCTGCAGAGCAAGAAGCGTCAGACATGTCACTGCAAACTAGGTTTGCAGCCCAGTTTTGTCCTCAGAAGTGATCCAAAGGACTTTCAGAGGAACCCAACTGTGCAGTGATCTTCTGCTGCAGCCACTGGTAGTACTTACAAGAGCCCTGAAGTCTAAAATATCCCGAAATTAATCCTATTTGTTTTTATACCTGTCTGGTCTGTCTGCCATCCCTCACTTGGGTGCTATTCCTATTCTGCTAATCAACATGCTGTTGTTCTCTTTTCCTCCTGCTACTTGCATAAGAGAAATATGGAGAAAGGCAATTATTTTGCAAGTAAAACTAGAACCACCAAGGCTAAATCAGGCAGTTTTCTGGCATCGTGGCTCAAAATAAAACAGAGCAAAACCCAGCTTCCTCATGATGAAAGAGCCATCAGCTGCTCTTCTCTCAGTTCTTATTCAGCTGCTTTGGAAACCCAGGGGGCAAATCTTCCCCTCCAGCCTCCCTTGAAGACCTGTGGACAAAATGGGCCGGAGTTCTTATTCTGAAATAATAATTCTCCCCCAGGGCAGCAGAGCCAGGCAGTGCTCCCCTTCAGGAGTGCATCAGTCTGGGCCAGGGCAGGTGCTGGTCCCACACCACCCTCAGCAAGTGTCTCCCAGATGGAACAGCCAAGCCAGCCTCTGGCAGAGCTGATGGAAGGACTGATCTCACCGGAGAAAAGTGAAGCCACAGGGCTGTGACTTTGGGCAGAAGGGGCAGGAAAGCTGCCTGGCAAGGCCACTGTGACACTCAGCACTGAGGTTCGTTCCAGGACCTCGATCAGACACTTGTAGAGAGAAGAGTCTGAGACTCACTCACTCCTCTCCTCTGTTTTTCCCAGTTTCTAAACCCACCCTCCCAGCCTTTGAAAAGTGTAGGGAAGGAGGGAGAGTTCAGCCAAGCTGAATGATCCATGGGTTTGGGACTTGCTCATTCAGCTGTTGGGTGTGGTGATCCAGAAAACAGGGCAGAGCAAAAGCAGACTGTTCTTAAACCTCCTATGAACAGGATGTTTATGACATCACACAAAAAAGGGGGGTAAATCTTCTCCCCAGAATCCCAAAGAAAACAGCACTGGTCAATGCACTGAGGAGTTAAACTGGCTCAGAACATTTAGTCTCTAAATCAAGCAAAAATACTGAGACAGATTGTTCTTGTTCAGCCCTTCCAGCTGCAGCAGAGGAGATGTGTTAGTGACACAGGTGGGAGTGTTTCTGCAGGAAGGTTTTCACCTCCATCACACCTGATACAAATCCATTTTCCAGACTTGTTGCCTCCACTGGCTGCAGGGTCAGACTCACAAAATCGTTATTATTCTGGGAAAGAATAACAGCACAATCTTTTTCAAGTGGCCCAGGCTCCAGTTCCAGCCACTGATCTCCTGCTCTTGGCACTGGCCAGTCCTGGGGGAGACCCAAGAGCTGCACCCTGAGTATCAGAGGGGAAAACATTGTGTGCTGGGGAGGCAGCAGCAAGCAAAGGGCTGGGTTCCTCATTGGTGGTCACTGTAACACCAGAGGAAACACCAGATCATACAATTTTACCCAATTTTCCTAATCCACACGGCTATTTCCCAGGTGATCAATCACATAGAGATGCTGATGATTCAGGGATGCCCAGAAGAGGGAGGGTTCAGAGAACAAGGTGAGACAAGAGAGAGAACCAAAGCAAAGGTGGGATCTCCTTGGGATGCAGAAAGTCTTCAGTGCATGTCTCAGGGAGAACAGTCCTCCCCTGGCCACTGCCCACCCTGTCAGATGGCCTGGAAGGGTGGGGCAAGAGTCACATCTCACACCATCTTACAAGGCAAAAGAAATCTGCATTTTTTGAACCGTGTCTCCTAAACTTCTAAAGGAATTCAATCTCTGATCCTGCCTCCTGAACCCCAGGCAGGAGAGAGAGGAGAGGGAAGTGCAGAAGGCCAAAGGTGACATCTTGACTCCCTGAGGAAGACTCAGGAGCACCCAAAGAATGTGGCAGGAGCTGACGATAGCAGAAAGGGTATCTTCTTATCCCTTTGCACTTCCGTCACATAGTGGGCAAAAAAAAAAAAACATTAAATGCTGAAATCCTCCTTATTTGTAAAAGGCTGGATCATCTCTGGAGATGGCTGGGACAGCAAACCTGCTACAGCAGAAAAACAGAGACAAAATGGTCCTTTGTCTCCTTAAAAAAATAACCAGAGCTGGTCACAGACTAACTGGTGAAGTAATTTTACATCCAAAACTGTTGGAGAGTCAAAACGCAGCAGTGATTTGGAAAAGGGGAGGGCTGACACCTCCCTGTGCCACACAAAGCTCATTCAGATCCCAGAATGGTTTGGATTTAAAGGGATTTTAAAGCTCATGTTGTTCCACTCCCCTGCCATGGGCAGGGACAGCTTCCACTAGCCCAGGTTTCTCCATGTCCCGTCCAGCCTGGCCCTGAACATGTCCCAGGGCATCCCCTGTAGCTGATGAACTTCTAAGCCCCACCAAACCATCTACTTGCAGACCCCACAAAACTGAACTGTTTTTACAAAGAACTGCTTAAGGAGGGAGGCCACAACAGACACACAGCAAAGGCCACCTCCACATCCCAAGAGCACAGAAAACCAGAGCCTCCCTCTACCCCACTAATTTCTTTTGAAACCTTCCTTGCTCCCCATTTTCTGTCAGAAAATAAACACAGTGGAATTAAGCAGAACAAACACAGCAACAGCTCAGTTCCTTGATGCTCTGATCAGCAGTGATTCATTACAACAGGAAAAAGAGGAAAGTCACTCACCCTCACGAAGCTGGCTGGAAACCATCCTTCTTCATCATCGATCTGACCCCACCACCAGTCCTTGTTGGAAGCATCCAGGACCTTGATAACGTCTCCTGCTTTAAACGCCAACTCCCGGTTGGCCATGGTGACGTGATCCCATACTGCCTCAGCACTTACAATGGAACCACCACTGATCAGCTTGGGAGACAGAAAACCACAGTCAATGCATGTCCTGATCCCCGACCCCCACACGTGCACAGCAGCAGACACAGCAAAGCGCTCAGCCAGCGGCCAACAACTGCCCTGCTTCCCAGTCCACGGAACTCCCCCCTCACGGCCCTCCATCCTGCTCCCCTCCATGCAACGGCCCAGCTCCTGGGACAGCAGCACCACCTCCTTCCCGCCACCACGCTGTGTTAGGAGCATGCACATCTGGCAGGGGTACGGCTTCCAGGGACAATTCCACCAGCAGAACGCACACTTCCCAAAAATGGAACAAAACCAAGCGATGGTGTCCTGCAAAGGAATTCTCACTTCAGAGCAAGTTTGCTCGGTCGGAGTGTCAGAGGCTCAGGGGCTTTCCATGCAAATCCAAGCAAAGGCAGCACATGTAACCAGAAGAACACTTTTTTTTTTGAAGTGGAAGTTCCCCATTTTAGTGCTGGTGATGTACTGACATCCCTTGCTTTTGAGATCCTCCAGCTCCCCAGCAGCTCAGAAGGGCACGGTGGCACCCTGGTGACCTGCTCCAGACCTGACCTGGGGCACAGCCCAGCTCAGGGAACCTGCTGGCACTGGCTGTGCTGACAGAGCAGAGCCTGCTGGAAACTGGACTGAGCCCACACCGGTGTCTGACAGATCCTACAGCACACCACTCGTGTGGAGCCTCCGAGCTGGGCCAGCACCGTGGCACAACCCTGATCTTATCACTGAGAGCCACCGAGCTCCACAGAACCACACACCACTACAGAGTGTGCTGAGCTGGAAGGGACCCACAGGGACCATCCAGTCCAACCCTCAGCCCTGCACAGGCCCAGCCCCAAGAGTCACCCCCTGTGCCCCAGAGGATCATCCAAACCCGCCTGGAGCTCTGGCTGCCTTGGGGCTGAGATAGATATGAAACTCCTGCTTAATGCTGGCAGGAAGGACTGATCCCAACAGTGCTGCTTGTGCTTGCACAGACAAACCATCCATCCGTGCCCGGGACACTCACTGCTCCTCTGACTGACAGTCGTGTGTTTTTCAACAGAATAGTAAATTGTGTTTGTGTTTTGCCCACTGCAGGAACTCTGCACTGAGCAGTGAGGCTGCCCCAGCAAACACACCCTTCACCCATATGCTTATTAGCCTGTCAGGGCCACCCTGAACCTCGCTCATTAATTCTGCCCTGGACATAGACTTGGGCTCGCCTCCAAATCACAGTTTCAGCTCACAAGGACAGAGCTCAGCACTGTGACTACTACAGACCATTACAGACCTTCCACATGGCGAGGCTCTTCCAGCCACAGTGTCCTCTCGGCTCAGGCAGGGAACACAAAGCACACAGACCCATCACAGTGGTTATCCAAGTGTAGAAGCAATGGTTACAGAGCTCTTAATGGCTCTTTCCTAAGTCTGGCTCTCCAAAACACCTGCTAATCACCAACTGCACACTGAGAACTTGCAGGGAACCTTCTAGCACTGCTTGAGGGTTCTTGGCATAAAAAGAGAAGGACACTCATGTCCTACAGGCAATCCAGTCAACAGATTAAAGGACCTGATCTACCATTTGCCTTGAACTGGCTTTCCTTTAAGAAATCAAGCTCCTTGGGTTTGGGACAATCAGAGCTGCAGTTCCAACTCTTCAGTTATTAGTCAGCTGTACACAAAGCAACGAGACCTGCAAGGCTTAACTTTCATCCTCAAAACCCAGACAGGTCTAGGCAGTGGGCCTCTCTTGTTCCTGCAGCAAAGTAAAACAATATTCCTCCTGCTTCCATTTCGACAAATCATCCTTTCTAATTCAAAATCAGCTGCAAAAGAAACACGGCTGTACCGCACAGGGGACTTGCACACACGAGCCTCACAAGATCCCCTGACATGGGACAGCAAACACTGAAGAGTCAAGCAATGAGCTGAACTCACAGCAGAGGTATCTCCTGCTTTAGTGTGGGGTTATCCCATGCCTGGGCTTTGGATACAGGGCTGGAAGCAGCTGGGCACCAGAGGGTCCCATCCAAATGAGCAGCACCTGGAGCCAGATGGTGATGGACCCCCAGTTCACCCCAATGCTCAGCAAAGCAGGGTGACTACATCTGGAGAAATAACAGTTACAGAGACTGATTTCTGATTCCAGGGCAACATCTGAGTTCTCAGCCAAGGTAGTGACATGTTTCAGTGCTTCCTCACCATCCCTTGCTCTGCCCTAAATGGAGGGTCCTGGATCTTTTTAGAAATAGGGACCAGTTTAAATGACAAAGACAGATCTGGAGGGGATGAAACTCCACAGCTGAAGAAATCCCCACTCAAGACCAATTAAGAGTCATGTGCTCTTCTGCCAGGACTGAGCTCTTCTCCTTCACCACTGCTTCCCCTCTGCAGTATTTATGGCCCCTGTCCAAGTGTGGTTTCCCAGTTTAAGCAAGTTCTGCCCTCCCAGCCCTGTCCTGGCCCACAGCTCCTCCTTCCCCCAGGCATTTCGCCAGTCCTCTTAGACATCCAGGTACTTTCCCTGCATCTTCCCTGAACACAGATGACCAGATCTGCAAATACTATTCCCAAAGAGACCTTACCAGAGATCTGTGAAACAGCATGAAAAATTTATTCCAGTGTCACAGAAATCTCGCAGTAATACCTCACATGTCCCCCTTTGCCCTTGGCCACCTCCCACCCGTGGCTCACTGGGATCTTGCAGTCAGCTTATCTAAGTAAATGCAGTTGGGTACGTTCTCTTTGGCTGGAAAATCGGTTTTCTTGTCAAAAAATGACTCGGTTTGGCCTGACACTTGTTCCTTTTGTTAATGCCATTGGGTATTTTAGTCTGTTTTCCAGTGATGAGGAACCAGGAATGGAGCTGTTACGCAGAGCCCTGTTCCTGCTGCTTCTGCTTCAGCTGACATAGACTTTGCTGTCACTTCACACACAGGCAGTTCTGGGCACAAACTGCCACAGAAACGTCACTGAAACCAAACTTCAGAGGGACTGTGTTTTAAACCCTCCTCGCCTACTCTGCAAAAATGCATTTCCGAGCCCGAGGCACAAAATCCCAGCCCTGAGGGCGGCAGGGACTGCAGAGGGACAGAGAGGGACAGGGGGTGACACCTCAGCCTTTTTCTGCTGTTAACACAGAGCTCTGGAAGGTGCTTTCAGGGGATGTCAGGAGCCGGGGAGGCTTTGCAAGGTGCTTCTTGATGTCAAGGAGAAAGGCTCCAAGGCCTTGGTTCTCGTGCCAGCTCACAGAAGAAAGGCCCCTCTGGCTGGTCCCTCCCAGCCCCTGGTCCTTACTGTTGGCCCAAGGAAGGGATCCACGTGCCAGGAACCCTGCAAGCAAGCCCTGGCCTTTCAGAATGCAAACACAGCTCAGCCTGTTAAAAGAGGATGGCAGTGGGATGGCAGAACTGGAGTTCCAGCCATCACACGCGCTGAGTCCATTGAGAGAATGTCAGAGCCTAAAATTAAAAGATCCGGTTTAATTTATCTTGCCAGACATCTTGCTGCATCCGTGGAGCCGTCCAGCCCTCTCAGGGCAGGGATATGGAGACAGGACCTGACATCTGCAGCAGCAGGAGATGATGAACTGGAGAAAGGTCAGCATGAAATATTATTTTCTGAGAGAATTCAACACAGGGGCTCTTCACTCCAGAAAGTTCACGTCTCTCGGTTTCAAAGCTGGGTCTCAGCGCTGTGGTCAGAGCCGAAAGACCTTGAAAGGAACTTTTCTCTTATCACTCTGTTATCACCCAGCAGCTCAGACACTCCTCTGGAGTCCTTTTTAACCAGTGAAGAGACACATCTGGAGCGGGTGGGATTCATCTGGGCTATTTCAGCCACCCACCTTCCAGGCAGGTGAATCCTGCCCTAGAGATTACGATTCTCTGTGTTTAAGTGGCTGATGCAGAAGTTTGCACTTCCAGCATCTTACATTCCTCCCAGCTACAATTTGGCCATCCCTAAAATGGGGTAACAAAGACCTGCCTTTAACCATAATAATCACAGTAGGAATAGTCAGATATTAAACAGCACTCCTCTGGACACAGCAGTTTTCTGCGTGGTGAAGGTTGCTGGAAATAGAGTTATGTTCTCCATGGCCACCAGGAGAATTCACAAAATCTCAGCCTTGTAAATTTACAACAATGAGGACACAGATACTTGGGCAAAGCGTCCTTCCCATGAGAAGAAGCAGGCACCGAGAAGAAATGCAGTAGGTGACAAGTACATTCGTTCTGACATACCCTGAACATGGTTTGTCTTCCAGGTGAAAGTCCTAGTTCTTATTAAAATCAATTATTCTTGTCAGTTGGTTGTTCAAACTAAAGAGCCCAAGGAGAAAATTCCTTGGCACTTTCACCACGTAACATCAGTGCAGAAATGGCCAGGAGCGTTTTGGAACAACACACCTGAGAATAACGTTGCCAGTTTTACAGGAGACACCAGAGCACTTTCTGGGGTGGAGAAAAACCTTTCTCAGTGGGCAGAAGACCAGATTAACTACTGGGAGAGTCACTGCTTGCCTTGGGCCCTTCCTCACCTCCCAGCAAACACCTGGGAATGGGCAAAGGTAAATTCCAGGACACACAGGTGAGGGGTCACTTCCATGTCCCAGCACCACAAACGAATTGACTTAAGGAGGAAAAGAAAAAAGGGAAAAGAGACAATGCTCCCCTTAATTATATGCACAGCTGGCCCATTTCTGGCACACACTAAGAACAGGGGGTGTTATCCCTGTATCACCAGGATCACACACACTTCAGCCTTCCCAGGGAATTTCCACACAGGTTTCCAAAGCCCCCTGCAAACCCCCAACAATTCAGTCACAAACCCTCCCTCTGCAGATGCTCATTTAAGGCACTCCCAACACTCAGCTACAACAGGTGAGTGCTTTACAACAGCAAGCAAACTCAGGGGGAAGGAATTAAATCATTCCTATTTAAGGTCCATGAGGATTTTGCTTTCTCTTCCAGGATGGAACGTGGCCACTGGAAATACTGAATTACACTAAGAGGTGCTGCCAAAATAAAATGACAATAACAACAAACAGTAAATAAAGGGGCTCAGAGGACTCTGCAAGTCCCAACCAGTGCCAGCCTAGCCCAGCAGGGCAAGCCAGGGCAGGGATGCTGAAGAGTGTCCCCATCAGCACTGGGAAAGCTCAGAAAGGCCCATCTGGCCAATGAGCCCGACTGTTTCCTTCTTCCCTCGCGCTTTCCAAAGCCAAAGGAGAAGGACTGGCATTAATGCCACAGTGGGAGCTTCCAAGGAATAGAAGGAAGGAGGTCAAAAGTAGTAGTTTGACTCAGGATTTTGCAATTTTCTCTCCTGGCCATGCTGTGGTGGCACTGCTATCAAGATAAACTAACTCTCCCTGTCGAAATAAGTAGCAAAATAAAAACTAGAAGGAGTACCTGGAACAACTCCCTGTTACAGGACCTGGTGGAATCACTCTGCCTAATCTTGTTACTAGAGCAGGTCTGGAACCAAAGGAGAGGAGGGGAAGGGGGATGCCAGGAAAGACCCCCCTGCAGCAGCAGACCCCCCCACCCCGTCCCCTCCTATCTCACAGTCCGTATCCAGAGCACACCCTGATCAAAAAGCCCAGGATCCCCACCCAGGACGGTTTCCTAAAGCACATTGACAAAGTGACCTCTGCACTAAGGGTTTCATCTCCCAGGCAGGGTTTAAATCTGTGAGCCACGAACCAGCTGTGACCCTGCAAAGGGTCTGCAAGACTATTTTGGGGGGATGGTTGAGCCTCTGCCCCCGATGCATCTGGTGTATTTTCCCTGGCTTTGCCCACTTCCCAAGCCAGGACACACAGTTGGAGGAGAACATCTGCTCCCCCTCAGCCCCTGCCTGCAGTGAGGCAGCCGAGGATTAAACATGTTTGAGGGAAATCAGCCACTGCTGCAAAATCTTGCTAAATGTTTTCAACTAATCAGCACTTACTGGCTTCTTATGAGCCAACTTGAAAAAGGAATCGGGGACTGAGTGGTCCCTGGAGACTGAAAGGGGCACAACCTGGCCACTCAAACCACTCTGACCCGTCCATATCTCTTCCAGGGATAAATGATCATCATTAGCCCACAAGATTCCACACTGAGTTTCAAGCACAGAGTTTCCCACTAGTCCAAAATGCATTTAATGAAGAGCCACCTTCCCAAAAAAACCCCAAAGATATCTACGATTGGTCATCATCTCCTTAGGAAATTTCAGGTACCTCAAAGTTTTCAGGACTACAGCAATATGAATAATCTTAAGGCTGGGAAATATCTCTCTATTACATCATTTATTTCTGCATCAATAAAGTTTTAACAGTAAAAAATAAAAGCTCTGGGTAGTTCCCTTTCAAATCAATGTTATATAAACTGTGTACTCCTCCACAGGAGAGGGATGCAGGAACAGGATCAGGCTGTGAGGGGAGATGGAGAAGCACAGTGAGTCGATGCCATTTGTTCCAACTGTTCTTGTACAGACATGCCCTTTATTCAGCCAACATCAAAGCACCCTCAAATAACAATGGAATTTCCCACTGTATTCACCAGGCCCTTCCAGACCCAAAACATCTTCAAAGGAGGGCATACAGAGAGCTGGTGTGCAAAGAAATCAGTGCTCAGAGGAACCCCAGCAGGACAGGGAGCAAGGAGAGGAGGGGGGTGCTGGGTCCTGCCCCTTGTGCTTCAGTCCAGCCTCTCACTGTGGTTCTCCCCACAGGGTCACTGAGCTGAAGGAGCAGATACAAGGAAGGGTACAAGAAAACGTCACCCCACCCCATCACGCTGTTCTTCACTCTTGCATAATCTCCCAACAGTCCCTCTGATTGTGGATTTATTTTTAAACCTCTCGTCAGAAATTACACAAAGTGAATAATGCCAAATCTTAGTGGGTCTCTGCATGGCTCATTCACCAAACAAATGGGAGGGCAGTTCCACTTGATTTGCTTATTCTCTGAAGAGGTGCAATCACCCAAAGGTTAAGCACAAGTCAAAGAACTTCCCTTTCTGCTTTCAAGCCCTTTGATGATTTTAACCAGTGGCTGGATTTCAGCTGAAAGAGGCTGATTGGAGCAAGAGCCTGTGATAGCCCCATATTCTGGGGAGGCTGTCACACTTGGTTGGAAGCTTTATATAGATCTCTAAAGGTGGAGAGTCAGTACAGAGGTAAAGGTTCATTAGGACTGGGTTGTTCTGTTTTTCATTGGTTCACATTTTCTTGAAGAGATATCACCTGGCAGGCAGGAGATCACCTGGGCTCAGACAGGGCACAGCAGCACACCCCAGGGGATGGGATGAGTCTGATTTCCCACCTTATTATGGTTATTGCCCATGTCATTCCTATTTATAACAACAGCTGGAATGCAGATCCACTGGAGAGCTGAGAGTGCCTATAAAGCCATGGCAGCACTGAGGAGAAGGCAGAGTCACCCCAGTAAAGCACTGACCAGGCACGTTTGAGTTGGCTCTGGAGCACCAGCAAGCCCTGGCTCTGATGGCACATATGTCCCTGGAATTGCTTCCCAATCCCTCCTGTGTGCAGGGCACACGGAGCTTCCTCTCGCCTCATGGCATATCTGTCACGTAGAGTAATTACAAATAACCACTGGCCATAATCTTTTAGCTCAGATAAATAATGAGACTGGGTCTGGAACTCAAAGTTTAAACTGCTCAGGGGAAAACAGCATCTTTGTCCAGCAGAGCCAGAGCAGCTCCTGGCACCTTGGACTGGGGGCCAAGAGCACAGATCCCTCATCACAGCACAGCACACAAATGCCTAAACACTCCTCAAGATCCAAACCTCAAATGCCCAAGCAAATCCCAGTCTCCTGCATCCAGAAGGAACTCCTCACATTGTGTACCTGCCTCAAAGACCTGGAGCTGTGCTGAATCCTTCCTGAGCAGAGGCCAGAGCTGGCCTTTGATTTAGGCCCAGTTCAGTCCCGCTGTGCTGTGGGGTGGGGAAGCAGTCAGGCTCCCTAAGCTGTGTTCCCAGGGCCCATAAAGCCCCAGTCCAGTGTGCTGCTCAGCACACACCGGGCCCTGGAACATCGGGGCATCGAGCACAGCCCCCGGGGCAGGAGGGACAGTTGTGTCTCAGTTACCCAAGGAGCAGAGAAATGCAGAGAAAACACTGGATATTACAAAATGCGTATCAATTAGGCTCTGGGGCCCCCAGTCAGGGGTAAGAGGCTGCTGGGGAGCCCTGAGCTCTGGACTAAGGGACCCAGTGCAGAGGCACAGCACAGAGATCATCCAGAGCATCCCTGTGCCTGTGGTGTAGCCAATTCACAACATCACGGATTTTCACCATGGATAAGCAAGACTTGACTGGAAATGTCAGCAATGCCACATCCAGACTCATTTTACCCAAAAAGCCTGTCCTTACTGAAAGTGGAAAGCAAAAGACTTGTCTCTCACAGAGCACACTGTAGGCAAAGTGAGTTCATCTGAGCAACTGAATGGTTTTTGCAGGGAGAGGAGACAAAATTGTCCTTGCTTTGAGGAAGGCAAGAGTGCTCCATGCTTTAGAGGGTATTTATTTTAAAATGTACATCACCTGTTACTCTGGGGCATGGGAGTTTCCAAAGCAAAAAGGAATTAAGGAGAAAATAACACAAATGACTCCCAGTGGATTGCATTATTTAACACAACACAACACAACACAAAGGGAACAGCACATGGATCTGCTCATCCCTGAAGCTGCACAACTGCACCAGCCACCCCAAAGCTGGTGACACACAGATGAAGGGACACCCACCAGGACCACCCAGTGCAGCAACTTCCCTCATCAAAGCCAGGAATTCACAGGGAAATTAATAAATTGACAGGCCCAGAACCCATGATAGTCTGTGTAGATACTCTGTCCTACGAAGGCTGACACACTTGGCCAAGGTCTAAAAACCATGAAAGGAAATCAGGCTTTTAATACAAACCAGAAACATGGTTGGCCAAGTACAAGGAACCCTTTGTGACTGAGGCACTGCAATGTGTTCTGAAATACCTTTTAAAAGTGAAGCAGAACCTTGGACTGTGTCATGTTAGACCACAACCTGTTAAACACATCTTCAGGAACAGACTCAATAATGCATGACTCCCATTTATTGGTATTGTAGTAAGAGGCCAAAACTGTATTTAAAAAGAAGGTATTTTCAGCGCTGAGAACTTGGAACTTCAAAACTGGTGGCTGTTATTATTGCAAATCAATGCCCAGGCTGGATTAATGTCCAGATTAATGTATTACACTGATAAATTCACCACTCAGGATCCTTATTTGCTGTTCTGATCTCCTGATTGCTCAAGGTAAGTCAGCAACCACGTCTCACACTCACATCTCACACTCCATCCACGTCAACTCCTGACAAGACAAACAGGCAGCACTTAGAGGAGATAAAACCAAGAGTAGGAGTAAAGCAGCTTCTCCCCTTGAGATGCTCGTTGAGCCAAAGCCTGTGCTGTCCCCTGGCTCTCTGAGCTCGCTGTCCATGGTGCTCGGAGACCTGGCTTGGCCCAGGATCACCCTGGCTTGGCCCAGGATCACCCTGGCTTGGCCCAGGATCACCCTGCCTTCTGCCCTGCATCACTGACAGACGAGACAGGCACTGCCCACGGCTGGTGCCCAGCCTGCCCGCTGCCGGGGGAGCAGGGCACGGGGCAGGGGAGGGCACAGAGGGGGCTGCACCACAGCACCCACCTCTGCCCCCTGGGTTCCACCACTGAGCTACCAGGTGGTATCTGCGTCGCTGCTCTTATTGCCACCCAATTGCTTGGTGTTGCCATGGCTCTTCCTGCTGAAGCCCGGCGGACAGGCGGGATGTACAGGCTGTCTCGTCAGGACGGTAATGAATGGATGCTCGTTAAAGGCACGGAACTCTCCCCAGATTGCCATCAGACCCTGTAAGCCTATTATAGGGATTGGCCAGATCACTAAAGGGATATGCAGCCTTCCACCCCTAAGCTGCTTTTCTCAATTCAGGCCAGGAATGACTGAGAGTCACTGTCTGATGGCTTCTCAGATTCCATGGAAAATTGCCACAGCCGAAATGTCTCCTTTAACAGGAGTAATTCAAGGCAGACACTTGCTAAACCTTCCCCCTCAGCTGGACCTCAGCTTGGACCAACACCCCTCAGCTCCAGTTAAACAGGGTGGAAAGGCTGCAGTATCAGGTCTTTTTTCAAGCCATCACCAGCCATTGTGAACCGGGAGTTCCCCCAGCAGCACAGGGAGAGACCCGTGAGCATCCACGTGGTCCTGCTCCCACCTCCATCCCCTCAGCTGCTGCACTGCCCCCACACCCTGAGAGCTCAGAGGCCTGGCAGGAGCCCCAAAAGCCCAGAGCAGGTCCACGAGCTCCACCCAAGCACCTGCTGAGAGTGAGCCAAGCCATGCTGTGTTGTGTCTCACCTCAGCTTGAGCAAACTGCTGTGCCCGAGGGCAGGGGAGGGCACAGTGGGATGAGCGGGGGCTCCACCACGGTCACCTCATGCATTGTGTAACTGTCCCCTTCCCCTCTCTCCAGGTCATGCTGCACAGGACACATGCAAGCACTGTCCCTCTGCTCCTGGGGCCACACTGGCTGTCTGTGTAAGGGCACTGTCACCTGGGCAGTGCTGGAGAAAACAGTTACACACCAAGATAATTCTATGCGAAGTCCAGAGGGCAAAGCTGCCACAGATGAAGTATCTTTGTCTATTATCTGTTGGCAAACACGGGACATGATGGCAGCCAACCAACTTAATGCCTGGCATTGCAGCTCCTTCAAATGAGCCCATGCCGCTGTATGTCATCACAGGATATATTTAAAAGCATAATTTCCATCCAAAAGGACCAGAGCTGGGGCAATGTGACTCATACAGCTCCCTGTGCATCAGAAAACATGTCAGGAAGACTGGGAATTTGTGAGCCCACTGCCATCTGGGTACAAGTTTGGCTGTGGACACGATTCCTTGGGCTGGTCCATGGCAAGTTCCTCTCCCATCAATGGCACTTCGGAGGCTGCTGAGTCCCTTTGCCTCTGCACCCAAGGGATCAAGAACACTTCCTGAAGCTGCACAGGAAGGAAAGGGATACAAATATTACAGAGAAAGGCAATGGAATTAAAAGGCATCTCTCCCCATATACCTATTCCAGCACTCCAGAGCTCAACAGTTAGAGCTGCAAACTCAGCTCCATTCCTGCCATAACCAAATCATCTCCACAGCATTAATTAGTGTGCTCGGTTAAAATGGGTCCAAATGTATGGAAAGAGGCATCCAAATATGAATTGTTTTTCAAGACAACAGTGATGTTTTCCCTGGCTAATAGATTTGATTCATTAAGGAACACCAAGAGCCAAGCAAACCACTTGCAGCAATCCTTGCTGATTTTAGCAGCCTTTCCTCCTCGGTGAATTCTCCATCAGCAGATTGGTTTGCACGTTATTATTTTTTACCTGCTATGAACTTCACAAGCTTTTTTAGTCTGACTTGCCTACACATGGCTCACAAACTATGTGCTCTGTAACTACTGCTCAAAATAGTGCTTATTCCTAATTTCCTTAATGGGTCAATTAAGTCCTCTGGCACTGTTCTGCTCCAGGACTGGGTGACTGTCACATCCACACACAATTCTCAAGATAGCTGGGTTGAACGTTTGTGTGAGCAGATATTTGCACGAGGATTTGCAACACTATCTCAGGGCAAACATCTGAGTTGTCTGAAGGGGTTTTGAATGAATAATTTTCTGCGCTGTTCACCTACCTCTAGAAATAACCCTCCATCTGTTCATGGAACACTTCCCTTCTCTTCCTTAGGTGGAGTGAAGGGCACGCAAGGGAAAGAGGAATTTGCACACCCCCAACATCCTACAACAACACAGAGCTCCACCACGCACGCACCTGGCCAAGGTCATCAGCCAGTCAAGGGAAGAAATACAGCTGTCAGGTTAAGGGTGGTGAGTAATCACCTAGTGCATCATTGCTGCGACAAGCACCCCAGGACACAGGCTGGAGTCACAACATGTCCTTTGCAATTAATCACTAATCAGGACGTGCTACAACAAGGAAGTCAAACGGCAACTCTAAAGGTGAACCAAAATGTTACTTTTAAAACACCTACGCTTAAAAAGCCAAACTAAACCAACCAGGAAAAACTCAGCTCTCCAATCTGAGGGGAAAGGCAAGTGGAGTGTGCAACCAGCCTCTGGGTGAAGAACAGCCAGCTCCTACTGGGACTGAGTCACCCCAGGAGAACTGGCAGCAGCAGAGCTCACTGGTTTGGGAGACCTTTCCCTTCCCTGGCTTGTCCCACGTTCCTGGAGGGAGCACTAGCTGATTTCCATGAAAATAACAGGACTTGTCCTGCCTGGCTCCCCACACTGAGCTCCTGGGCTCTCTCTTCCCTGTGTGTTTGGGACAAGCATTGGCAACCCAGTCCCAATAGCAGTGGGATAACCCTCAACCCTTGTGCTGAGCAGATCATTAAGGCTGGCAAAGACCTCCAAGATCATCAAGTCCAACCTTTGACTGAACACCACCATTCCCAGTAACCCTTATCACAAAGTGCCAGGAAGGAGCAGGTTTCAGTTCAGAAATGATCCTCCAGAGGCTCATGGACAACCAGACTCGTACTCTGAAAAACAGCAAACAACTCCCCTCCCAGTCAGATCTCCAAAGCATCTGAACTCTTCCTCTAGTGGGAAGATGCACCCAGGAACAACGCTGGGATGGGCAGCTGTAGCTCTTGGATGGAAATGAAGTATTTTAGAGTGGGAGCAGAGTGGATCTGATCCATTTCCAGGACTGCCAGAACTGCAAGATGTTCTTGCTGCTCCCTGTCTGGCCGAGACTGGGAGGGGCTGGGATTCCTCTGCAACCCTATTCCCCTGAACAGCACAGCCAGTGTGGGGCCCTGTCCTTGGTGAGCAGTGACACCAAAGCCCATGGGAACACCTGCAGGACTTTGTTCACCACATGCTTGGGTTCTTCCTTCAAGGAATACAGAACCCTAGTGGCTGATGTCTCAGCAGATTCCAGTGCTGCTTTTCATCTGTAGAGCAAAAGCAGTGTAAGATCTGCATGGCAGTCTGGGGAGGTTGGCACATCCAGACTGAGAGCCCACAGTGGAGCCCACCTTGGGGCTGGACTGAATCCTGCCCAGATAGAGCTGTCTGGCCGAGCCCATCAGCCCAGAGGAATTCTCATCCAAGGATCCACTCAGGCTCAGCTTCAGCCATACTATATACTGTTTGCCTGGCAGGCAGTTCACACTCAGCTATACCCAGTAAATAATTATTGCTCATTTTGGAAAGAGGGTTTCCCTACTCAGAATGTTTAAAGGATGCCTTAAAGGACTGGTACTTCTAGAATAGGAATTTTCAGAAAAGAGACCATGTAATGAAGGTGGGAGATTCTGACCTAAAGGGAAATCTCCAACTCTCCTCACAGTGGTTTGTTTTCAGCTGAAAGGCAGAAGTTGAGTGTGTGGCCTTCCCTCAGCTTTACCACATGTCCAAGCCATTGTGGATTAGACAAGCATGGCAAGATCCACCCAGGGAATTCACAGGGATTTTGCAATGAATGGTGCCACAAGAGATTACATTAACTGATAGTGAGATATGCCCAAATCTCTGAAATGAAACTTCAGCTAGAGCTGTTTTGAGTAATTCCTGAAAACCAGAGCACAGACCCTAGCTGCTCTGTACCTCTTCCATTTCTCTTTCCACCACAGGAGCAACTTCCAAATATTCCCAAGGCTTTAAGAATGCTGTGCCAAGCCCTGCCCCACTATCTAATCTACCAGCATTAAGAACTGATACTGTTTTTTTGAAAACATCCAGGATGTTCTCTTCAGGAAGATATTTGGTAAGTACCCTCCTGAAGACATCTGTAAGGAATTTTTACTCCTGGCCTAGATATTTACTCCACCTGGAAGAATTAAGTGGCTCTGAGGAGCTTTTAGTTGAAGTAAATCCTCATTTAAACAAGCCCTAAGAAAATGGATAGGAGCTCCAATTGTCTCATTCACTTTTGTTTTATGACCCACTCAGAAGAAAAAGAACCAGGAAGGATGTAACGTGATCTGTCTCTCCCAGGTTTCCCTTGTTACTCCAAACCTCACTCCCCAGTGCTTTTCCCTCCTACAGTACTGCCATGGAAACAATAAATTATCCTCCCCTCACAAATTTTCACAATCATTGTTGTAGCCAGAGTTGCTCAAGGAGGAGCTGCCTTCCTTCAGAACTGCCCAGCTGGAGCAGCCAGGAAGTGTATCCAAAGGGAAGGAGCATGGAAAAGAGCTGGCACAGTGGAGAAATCTGATCACAGTGGCAGAAGACACGGCCAAGGGGTGAGATGAGCAGCACTGCAAGTGGCACCGTGGCCAGGCACAATGGGAAAACAACCCTTCTCCTTGTTACTTCATCTGTGATTGGAATCAGGGAGAACCTGGACATCTCAACACCATGGAGAGATTTTTCCCTGGGTTTATGTTTGGACAGAGTGTGCTGGGGTGGTTTCACAGCTCAAGTCGTGTTTTTTTCAGAGCCAACATCGATAGAAGAGGCTGTCCCGAGTCTGCTCTGCCTCACAGGAGATGGTGTCATTTCCACACTAACATGAAGGAAAACCAGATCATTTCCCCTCCAGTTCAGCTGCAGTCTTTGATCAGTTATCACCTGGATCACAGGCTGAGTCTGCTGTCACACAGCTTCTGCGATCCCACGATGTAGCACAAAGCAAGAAAAAACAAGGGCAGCAAACCAGCCCTGGCATTTCTTGTGCTCTTGGACACTTTGCAACTCCCCTGCAACGTGGAAGGGGTGATGTCATTCACTAACATTCTCTGATGATATCAAACAGGAAAACCTTGGGAATTTATCAGAGAACTGAGAAACAGAGCTGATGAACTGGAAGCAAACTCATTCCAAACCCACATTCAATGGGAGAGATGTCACAGGGCAAGGAATGGCAGGAGTGGCAGTGGCAGGGAATCAGAAATGCACTGAAATGACAGCCAGATCCAGCAGAGGCTGTAACAGTCCCTCCTCCATGGCTTGTTCTGCACCAAGCAACTCATTCCAGACAGATATCGACAGCGTGGGAGGGATTCAGAGAAAAGCAACAAATTTTATCAGAGGTTCTGGAAGGATTAATGCCCAGAAAGAGATTAAACCTGTTAAAAGCTCAGCTAAACTACCATTTCAGAGCCTGCTAACACAGTTTAAAGAGTTCCAGAGAGGTATTAGTTATGTATAATGGGGAGAGCTGGGAGTCTGAAATGGAGAAAGGCTCCATTTTACCTATCTAAAAGGAAAACACTGTCAAAGAATTTAAAACAGAGGATGTACAATGCGAGGAACAAAAAGCAAACTGAGTAATTTTCCCAAGGCAGCCCAGGAAGGCAGCAGGGAGCAGAGACCAGGCACCAGCACAGCCCTCACACATGAAGCTGTGGCCACGAGCCTGGTGGGAGGGCACAGAGCACCCCCCTGCAGCAGGAACCAGCCCTGAACCTCTCAAACCATGCCCAGCTTGGGGGTGGGTGTCCAACATCTGCAAAACGTTTCTCCACAGCCAGATGGGCAGGAGCAGACTGTGGATGGAGCCTGATGCAGCTACAGCCAGGTGAGATGGGCTGAGCACATTAACAGGCTCTTTGGTGGCTCTGCAGTCCAAGGACACACCAGTGAAAGCCTCCTGGGTGACGCAAGGCAAGGACCAACCCACCCGTGGTGTTTACAGTGGGTGCCCCCATGGCCTAAAGGACACCCTGACACCAAAGAACCCTCGAGAGCGTGTCCACTGCACAGGCACTGCCACGAGCGGGGCTGGGGCTGGGAGAGCATCCTGGCACTGCAGCACAACAGCAGTGCTGCCAGGGCACTCAGTCTGCTCACACATTTCAAACAAGAAAACACCCTCACAGTGCCTCCTTCTGCAGACCTGCTCTTCAACTCATCTCTTTTTGGAGAACTCAAATGTTCCTGCCTTCCAAACTGCAGCACAGGGAGTGAGGCAGGGGGGTCTCTGTTCCCAGGGCAAGGTGGCAGAGGAGATGCCACAGTCCTGGAGCCCCACACCTGCCCCCAGCAGCCCCAGCCTCCTCGCTGCAAGTAACACAGGCCTGCCAAAATCTCCAGGCAATGTGCCACAAGAATTCCCTTCAATTCTTCCACCTGGCTGTGCCACAGGGCCTGTGGCTGTTTGGGTGTGCAGCCTCACCTTTTCCACCATTCCGAGGACTTACTTGTCCCAGAAGGTCAGTAAATACTTGGACACATCCCCTTTCTCTCCTTAAAAAGGCAAAAATAATAATGCCATCTCTGTTATTATTTACACTCCTTGGAAATGCAGCTCCTCAAACAACTTTTAATAACTCGGGTCAGCAGCCAGTGAAGTCAAGAGGAGATTTGTGGGTATTCCAAAACAGGTAATTTCAGTACCCCAAACAGCCTAAATTAAGTAAGAATATATACAAATACTACACAACATCTCCATAAAGGCGTCTCAACTATCACTAGCAGCGACTTACAGCGTTGTTTGCACTGTACAAAGCCCCCCAGGCCCTTCCTCTGGGGTCACTCAGTGCTGGAGGGGAAACTGGGGATATTTTTTCTGCACTTCAATTGAGCTGGGGGAATTAATCCCCAGATCAGGTGCTGGCACCAGGTTTTGCACAGGTGTTTTCAGGTAGCAGCAGCTACCCAGGGGAAAGGAAGGTGTTCCTGGATGCAGTGTGCCTGCTTCACAAGGCAATCATGGAAAGGGAAAACAAACAGTAACTGTTCTGCGAGCTTTGGACACTGGAGACACATTTTCAAGGCGTTCACGTGTCCATCCAAAGCCACTGTCTCAGCACGGGACCAAAGGCAGACCTGTGCTGTCACCTGGCCAAGGTACCTAAGGACAGTTTTCCCAGGGGAGCACACATTTGTCACAAGGAAAGGCACAACCCTGTAGTGCCCAGGTGCTGCCAGAGACCAGGAGAAGCTGAAATCTCACGGGACAATCTCCTCCAGTCTCTCACCCCATCTGCCCTATCGCAAGCGAGGGGAAAGGTGGATGCCTTGGGGTGGCAGGATCCCCAAGCTCCCCAGCCACTATTCCCACTCAGTCCCTGCTCTCCAGCCAGGGGCAGGCACCACAGCAGCCAAAACCACAAACACTCCAAAAAACCTGATCCTTCTGATGGCACCCCAAGTGCTCCTGTGACAGCGCCAGTTCCACGGCCATAACAGCTCCATCCTGGAGCCACGTGCTCTGCACAGCCCTGGGGGAGACCTCTCCATCCCCACCCTAAGTGGTTTAGGTCCCAAGTGGCAGCAGACTGAGACCCCCAGGACCTCCTGGTGCTGAAGGCAGAAGGAAGTTTGGGTGTGGCTGGGCAGCCCAGCCCAGCAGTGCCCCAGAGCAGCCAAACCCTGCAGACCTCACAGCCCTCCATCCACGGCTGCTCCCAAGAGCACAGAGGGACTGAGAGCAGCAGACTGTGCAACCTCCCACCTCTCTACTCCCTTCTGCACCAACACAGCCATGACAGCAGCGTTCCAGTGCTCCCCCAGCCCTGCAGGACCCCGGGAGGGGGGTCCAGACTCTGCCAGTTGGCAGGCTCTGTCTGGGTGCAGCAGGTTCACAGGTGCTCCCTGGCAGTTCTGCAGCCCCAGCTCCCAGCATGGCACCCTCACTTCCCAAGGGAAATCTCAGAATCAACCAGGCTGCAAAAGACCTCTGAGATCATCGAGTCCAGCCTCTGACCCAACCCCACCCTGTCACCCAGCCCATGGCACTGATGCCACATCCAGTCTGTCCTTAAACACCTCCAGGGACGGTGCCTCCACCCCCTCCCTGGGCAGCCCATTCCAATGGCTGAGCACTCTCCATGGAAAGGATTTCTTCCCAATATCCAACCCAAACCTCCCCTGGCACAGCTCCAGACCGAGCCCTCTTGTCTTACTGCTGGTTCCTGGGAGAAGAGACCAACCCCCACCTGGCTCCCCCCTCCTGTCAGGGAGTTGCAGACAGTGCTGAGTCTCCCCTGAGCCTCCTCCTCTCCAGGCTGAGCCCCCCCAGCTCCCTCAGCCTCCCCTCACAGGGTTTGTGCTCCAGTCCCTTCCCCAGCCTCGCTGCTCTTCTCTGCCCCTGCTCCAGCCCCTCCATGTCCCTCCTGACCTGAGGGGCCCAGAGCTGGACACAGCACTCCAGGGGTGGCCTCTCCAGTGCTGATACAGGGACAGAATCACTTCCCTGGTCCTACTGGCCCCACTATTCCTGATCCAGAAATAAACAGCCCTAAACTATGATCCTTATGTCCCTAACACTCCTCCCCATGTAGGTAGTCGCTGCAGTCCCAACAGGACGGGGCAGTCCCAGCATCACTCCAGGATGACCAGTCTCTCCCAAACTCCCTGGTAGGTTGTGGTCATCAATGGTGAGCCACAGCTCCAGCTCATTAAAACTGCAGGGGGGGAGGACTCAGGAGGGCTGAGGACAATTATCCAAGGAAGAATTCAGCCAGGACACTGTGACCTGACCCTCTGCCTCGTGCACAAAGTGCTGAAGGAATTTAATTGATGGCAATCCACAGTCTGAGTCACACCCAGCACAGAGGGGCTGCTTTTCCCACTCCTAGTTAGCTCTGGGATAACGCCACTGCTCTGGCATCAGAACCACGCTGGGAAGGGGCAGTTGGTTCTCTTCTGAATTTCAAAACACCAAGCTGGATCCATGCTTTCCATTTGGGCCCACCTCTAACAGGTTCTGCTGGTTCCCAAGGTGAACTGCCAGGGGAACCAGAGCAAGAGGCTGGAATGTGGGAGGAATCATCAGGAATTGTTTTGTTTCTGACATAAAACAGTGCAGTTTTTAAATGTGAATTTTCTCTTTCACGCATTTAACTTCTCAAATTGACCTCGGTTTTATTTAATCTTTTAAACACCAAAAGAAGTGAATTAAAATGTTGTACAAGGAAAAAAAAAGAAAAAAGAACAAAAGAGCATAACCATTTGCGTTAGGCTCTTAGACATTTGTCAGGATGATTTTCTTCCTTCTGAAACACAAACCCTTTCCAAATTGTGAACAAGGTTTCAGTTTGAATGCTTCAAGGTCAGAAAAACACAGCTCTTCCCTTTCTGGAGCACCGCGTGCTCCCATCCCCACGTCCAACCTTGGGAGTGGCTATTCAGGACTCTTCTTCCCATAACAATCTTGTCAAATTAATTCATCATTAAGGACAGATTTTTTTTGCCTTGCTACTGTGCGTTAATTAGTGAGAGGGTTGCCATGGAAACCCAGCAACACTCTTTAACACCACAGAATTCACCATGCTGGCAAAATGTGGGCTCAGAGCCCTGCGACAGGCACCAGTGCTGGCTCCCTTCATGGAGGCTTTGACATCTCTTTACTCAATAAAAGTTGGAAAAACTCCTAAAAACCTGGATATTGCAAAGATCTGTAGGGATAGAACACAGGGGAATAGCTGAGTTAGGTTGGATATTGGGAAGGAATTGTTCCCTGTGAGGGTGGGCAGGCCCTGGCACAGGTTGCCCAGAGAAGCTGTGGCTGCCCCAGCCCTGGAAGTGTCCCAGGCCAGGTTGGACGGGGCTTGGAGCAACCTGGGCTGGTGGAAGGTGTCCCTGCCCATGGCAGGGGGTGGAACTGGATGGGCTTTAAGGTCCCTCCCAACCCAACCCAGTCCGGGATTCCATGACATCAGGACTAATTGTTCTGTGGATCAGTCTGAGGGCAGGCTCCCATTCTCCTCATGTTTTAGCAAATACAATTGAGAACACTGAGAGGAACCAAAGTGAAGCAAAGGAGGCTGAGCTGAGTGTGTATGAACAAAGCTCAGGCACGTGCTCAGCCCCAGGCATCACTGCCAGTAATTATCAATAACCCATGGCCAGCTTAGAGCCCGTGGCCACCAACTGCTGACACCACAGTGGTGGTGGAAGGGCACTGGAGGGTCCCCAGCACCCCCTCCAGCTGCCATGACTCTGCCTGGAGCGATCTCTGCTCTCAAGCCTCCAGGCTTTGCAGCCCTGTAACACCCTAAGGGAGGTTTCCCCACCACCACACTCCTGCCTGATGATCAGAAACTGCCTCCTCAGAGCCTGTATTTGCTGTGATCATCCAATAGTTACCCTTCTATCACCTGAGGCAGTTCTGCTCAGCAGCTCTTCGTCCTCAGAGCATTTGGAGAGCAGCTCCTCCTCTGCCAGCCAAGGCATTCTGCAGCTCACCTTCACGGACAGATCCTCCATCCCCTCAGCCCTTGTCCCTGTTCCAGCTCAAATACATTCCTGTTGAGTACTGGCAATCCAACAGTCTGCTCTAGTCCAAGTGAGCTCCACTGTCTGGTACAGCAGCATTAATCTCTACTGGAAATTCATCTCCTAATCCATCCTTGGATCATACCTTGCTTTTTTATGGCCATGTCACACTGTGAGCTCCCCATCAGCCTCTGATCACCCTGATGGAGCCCAGGCTCTGTCCTGCATGCACAGAGGAAGCTGCAGCAGGCACTGCTCTCCCTGGGAGCCACACGCTGCTCTCTGCTGGTTGTGCTGCCAGTGACCTCAGCCCTGCTGGCTGGTTATCTGGTTACCCTGGTAACATCCCATATCCTCCTTTGCAGAAGCCAAGGCTTGAACCACCTCTAAACAGTCGGTTCTCACTGTCTGAGTAAACTGAGACTCAAGTCTCAGCACCAGGCTAATTGCAGGTATTTCAGAAGCAGAACAAAATCCCAGGCTCCCCCAGCAAACAAAACCTGAGAAAGGCAGGGGTTTGTCCATACCTTGCTGAGCCAGCTGCAGAGGAACACAAGGCCCAGTGCTCACCAGCAGTCACCTCAGTGTCTCAGGGCAAGGCAAGCCCCCCTCTACCACACTTACTGCAAGAAAAACCATTTTGGCTCTTCCATCCTGTGAGACCCCAGCGAGCCCAGGCAGAGCCCACCCACCCTGAGCACCCTGCTGGGCACACCCACCTGCCCCCTGCACCTGCCAATGCCTCACTGAGCAGGAGGAGCCAGACAGGACTTCTCTAACCCTTTCCCCCTTCCTTCTCTTTGGAGGGATGCACATGGCTCATGTGAAAAGCCTTCCCAGGGAGCAGGGAGCCAACCCTGACCCTGCCTGTCACAACAACCCCTCTTCCAAACACCTCCTCCTGCTTCCCTCCCCCTCCAGCAGATCCTCCTCTACTCACACCACAGCTCAGCACAGCTGTGCAGCGAGAACCAACCTACACACCTCCTGGATTTTAAGGAAAAGACAGGTTCACAAGACCAGGATATATGGGAAAGTTCAGCTTCTCCACAAGTATCCACATTAAGACAATTTAATTTGACAAAATCATTAAAGAAATCAAGCTAAAAAAGATCCCTGCTGCCAAGTCTCTCCAGCCCTTCACATCATTCCAGCAATACACCCGCAGGAATTTTTTCTCATCTCAAATAAATAGTTATTTTTGCACTTAAGGAAAGATGAAAACATTTTCTGTACTTTCAAACTTTCTCTGGCATCCCCATCAAGCTCAAATCCCTCCTCAAAATACCCTGCAAACTCTGGGGAAAAACATTTGTGGCTTGTGCTAAAAGCTCCAGAAAGTTTCTTTCACAGGCTGATGTTTCTGCAGTGACTCGCTTTCCTGTTACATAATTCAAGGGCCCAAAAAAGACATAAAGGAATTAAACCAAGGCTGATCTCCAAACGGGAAATCTGAAACAAGAGAGACTCAGCTTCTGGGAAAACAACCTTTTGACAGTCCCGAGCATCTCCCCCGCCCCAGTGCCCACGGCTCTACCTCAGGTCAGAAGAACACGAGGCTTTGGTGTCGTGCAGTCCAAGGGGAGAGAGCCTTCCTCAAACCAGGGGCACTGATTATATTAATCAAGGCTTTAGGTCTACATCCCATCGAGCCCAAATTGCTGTTTCCTGAATTAATAGTTCTCAGTCCAGTTTCAAGCAGACAGGAATCCAGCAGAGTTGGGAAATCAATGTCAATACCCTGAATCCAATAGATTTTATTTTTAGTTTCTGTGAGCGTGAATGAGATCAGGGTCTTCTTGTCCCAGAGTAGGATTGGGTTACCTACTCCTGCAACATTTCTGGTAAAGGGAAGAATATTAGGGCAGATCAAGAATTAAGGGGAATGAAGGAAGTAGACAGGTCAACCAAAACTGAGGAAAGGTACAATCATACTTGGATAATTCCCAGGCATTTCTGTGAGCATCCAAGTCAGATTTGATAATAAAAGAAGAAAAGCCATGTGCAGTATTCCACACTGAGAAAACCCCAGCAATAAATAATAATCATGCACACACAGCCCAAGGGCCACAGACATGCACTACCAACCATGTAGAGCCCCATGCAAAGGAATAGGAACAGTCCCCACAGACACCCAAACCCTGCCCGTGTCCAGGGGCTTCAGACCGTGTCACTCCTCACACAAAGTAGGGCTTATGGACTTTCTAGGGGGACTTCTACAACTGAGAGGACCCACAAACTTTTACAGAACTGCTCAGAGGTCCCTGGGGGTGTGTGGTTCTGCCTCTCAAAGCCAACCCTGGCTTAACCCAGGGGCCAATAAAACTCTGCTCTGGACACACTGCGCTGCCATCCTTGGAGCCAGTCCTTTGTCTCATCCAGGGAGCGATTACCCCAGATGGAACTGCTGTGATTGAGGGCAGGACCTGGCCCTAAGGAAGGGGCAGGGAAAGGCAGGCAAAGGTTAAAGCAGAGAAACAGTATGTGAGGAGGATGGCAGGAGCTAGAGGGGCCTTCAGTTGTGATTCACCAGTCGCTCGGATCAAGTGACCTGACACTGCACAGCTGCTCTGGGTCCTCAGCAGAGATCTGAGGATCTGCATCCAAACACAAACCCTCCTCCCTCCTGCAACCCACTGAATAGCTGGTGAGTGCCCCTGTTTCCAGGCCAGCTTGGGCTCCTGGAGCTCTGGAACACACGGGAATGGGGGGAAGCCCTAGGACCTGCATTCACTTCCACGGGAGTGATTTTTGCTCCTGCGTCTAACCTGAAAACACGAAATTATCACCAAAACTAAGCAGCCTTAGGAGAGACAAGGGACATGCTTGGGGAGAGAGCACCGAAAAGCAGCATAGCAAACCCAGCCACATGGCCTGAATCCCTTCCCTGCAGCCCTCCCCAGCACTGCCTCCACCATTACTGCTGCTCCGGTGTCTCTGGAGTTACTGAGTGTGTCAACTTCCACGTGCCTCCACTGCAAACCTCCTGGATAAGAGAAGAAAAACCCTCCTGATCCTCCCCTCCAGGATTTAACCCCCTTTATTTGGCCAGATTGGATGCTCTGCCAGTTATTCTCCCCCTCTTCAAGCCCCCCATCTCGGGCAGGCACAGCCATGAGACCCCCCCGAGCTGGGACCGCAGTTCAGCCACTCTCCTTATCTCCCCTCTCTGCTCACTGCTCTTCCTACGTTTTTCCTCCAGCAGCTTTAATTCCAGCACTGCCTCGCACTAGGAGCTGCAGTGCTCCTGTTGTCAGAGTTTTACAGGGAACTGCAGATTTATCTTGATACATGCAAATGATCCAGGCAGGCAGGAACTCGCTTCGGACAGAGCCGGGAGTGTGCTGTGGGAGGCTGCTCTGGAAATGTCACTGTGCAGGATCTAAACTGGCTGGAATACTTTCTAACAGAAATTAAACACGATATAACCCCTCTAAACTTGCCTTTTTCACACTACAAACCCAGTGCAAGAAGGGCTTCTGAGCACAAGACAAGACTAAGAATGCTAACGAGAAACCCAGAAACTGAATTCAAACTGAAGTAAAATGAAACTGAAAACTGGGTTCCCCCAGCTGGACACCAAGGAAAGCACCTGCTGGCCACGGGGAAAGCTGCCATGCCCACGCAACTCCCTCCCTGCAGCGCCCGAGGCAGGACCAGGAGTTTTTAAATCACTGTTATCTCAACCATCCTCTTTTTATTTGCGCCTCAGAGAAGGGAGGTTTCTTCCTGTTCTTTTTAAACTCTGCTGCCCGGCACCTCACAGATGACAACCTTGGCAGAGCAGCTGGCAGCCCCTCAGCTCCCCACGCAGGGGGTGGTGCCCGTGGGAAGGATCCGGAGCCGTGCCCGGGGCCGTGGGGATGCTGGGCCTCCTGCGGCAGAGCTCGGCAGCTCCAGAGCAAAAGGTGCTTGCTTTGCTGCAGCTCTGCTTCCCATCCTCAGTGCTGGAAATAATTCCAGACTGAGAGGGACCCAAGGGATATTTTGCAGAGAAAACCGTGGGCAGCTGAGACATTGGGGTAATTCTGGAACTGAAACCTGGAGGGACTTCCTTTCACTTTTGCTTTTTTGAGTGTTTTTTTAGTGTCCTGCATGAAATTCTCTCTTTCAGTGCTGATTCTGGAAAATTAGCAACAGAGCTTTGCTCTGAGCTTTTAAGCTTCTGTCTGCATTAATTTGCAAACACTGATATAAGATGTTTTTTGCCTATGTGTGCGTGCCTTGGTTCTGAACGACCACGAGTGGGATGAAGGTACCATGACAGCGATTCCTCAGCCCTCATACATCCACTGCTTAGGAGCTTTACACAGAAGGGCCCAAAGAAACCGTGCACACACCTCCAAAATCTCTCTCCCACCCAGATCTACCACTTCAGAGCTTTCTTGCACTGCACTGACGACACAGAAACGAATCACCTTCTTTCTGCAGCAGCCCCAGACAACAGCCACGAGCCTGCTGAGGGGTCTAGAGCAGCCTCACTCATCTGCCACGAGCCTGCTGAGGGGTCTAGAGCAGCCTCACTCATCTGCCACGAGCCTGGTGAGGGGACTAGAGCAGCCTCACTCATCTGCCACGAGCCTGATGAGGGGACTAGAGCAGCCTCCCCAAGGACTAACAAATTTATGAACTCAGAGCACACCAAGCTCAAACCTGCGAGGAGGAAGGACAAGCAGTCAGGGTGGATGGTTGGTGTCCTTGCCTGTCAGAACTGTTGGTGTTGTGGTGGTTGTGGTGAGGGCCAGGCCAGCCTGAGAAACACACCCTCCATCAGAGGAACGGCACGGGGCCAGGGCTCACTGCAATCTCACAGTGATCCCTCCCAGCCTCCATCACCCAGTGATGGTTACAACACTGATAGGAAGAGCAATTCCCCTCAGTCAGTCCCCTCTGCCCCCAAACAATCTGGCCGGTAGGTTTTGATTAGTTGGTTGGGTTTATAAAACATTGTGCTGCTGACTCTGGAGCACACGGATAAATCCCATGGCCTGCACAGATGAGTCCCAGGAAGACACTGGGGTTAGCAAGAGCACCAGCATCCACCCCCTCGAGCCTGGCACATCCCTTCCTCTCAGGAAAGCATTCCTGCCCTAACAAGCTTCAGACCAACCCGCTTCCTTTGCCACTCCCTGCCAAACCCTGACACCCAGGATCACGGATGTCAGCACCATCTTTGATGGGTAAGGTGAGCAGTGCCACTGCATCTCCTACCCTGTCCTTTTTGGGCAGCCCCACGGCATTCCTCGGAATACCAGTACCTGGCCAAGCAGCTTCCAGATAATCACATACCTGACCTGAGGTGGAAATCACTCTCCCTCTCCCTTCTTACATGTATCAAGATACCTCTTGAATTCCTGTGGTTTAAATGCTCCCCAGTCCTGAGCAGTCCGTATCAGAGGTCAAAGCCACTCTGTGGCTTTGCAAGGGACCAGCCTCAGGGGCAGAGAGTTTGGAGGAGGAAAGAATTATAGTAATGAATTCTCAGCTCAGACTCTACTCATCAGTCAGAAAACACTGAAAAGAGGGAGGTGCCATGGGATCCCGAAAGGAACTCACTGTCTGTGTCGAACAACAAGAATTATTCATCAATTAGAGAAAGGTTAAAGACCAAAAGCCCCCATGGCATCAGGGAAGCTCCTGTGGCACACTGTCCTCCAGCCTCTGAGAGCTCACTTGAGCCTCCTGCAGAAGGGCAGCCACATCCTATTCCACCTAGGGAACACTATGTATCAAGGAAATGCAGCAGTATTTATTCTGCCTGCTGATCCAAAGAAAGTGCCACTGCCAGGTATGAACAAGGGCTGGTGCTCACCCTGGAAACACACAGAGTTTTGCCACCAAAACTCACAGGAAAGAGTGCAGGGAATGGAGCCACAGTACCTGCATCCTCTGCCTGGTGCAGCAAACTGGGCAAAGTTAATTTAGACATAAAGAGAAAACAAGAAAAAAGACAGACCTGGCATCCCAGAGGAGGAAAAATCACAGTGCCACAGAATCCTGATGTGCACCATCTCTTATCCTAAACAGGTGCTTTGGATTTTCAGGCATACAGGATTCAATACTCCAGCTACAGAAGAGCATCTGTGCTGCTGGGTTTCAGGCCTGGAGCTGGCATGGGCTCGGCTCTTCACTTTGGGCCTGGTGCAAACACACCGGCACCCTGAGACGTCAGGGAACATCAGCTGCCAACAACTGATACATCTTCTCTTTATCCACTGGGGTTTGTACTCCCTGAAACTCCCAAATAACAGTATATCTTGCTATAGTGGCCAAAAATAGCCTTGAAAATATGCAAAGACTGACAATTTCTGACCTTCAAAACAATGTAGTTATGACATTTCACTTTGTTATTTCAGCTACGGACAAATGGTTCTGCTAAAATATCAGTCACAAACTAGTCCCTTATGCCCAGACTACAACAATCCTCTTTAGCAACTAAAAGGTTCTGCTAAACCATTATGAACTTAACTCCAGCCAGGAAAGAAATGGAAGAGCTGGAGCACCAAAGCAGCAGCTATTCTTGTTAAATTGGTCTCAATTTTTCAAGGATCCTGTTGAACATTATAGAGGTCATACCCTGCGCCGCTGTGGAAACCTAAGAAGTCTCTCAAACCCATGGAGTTTAATAAGGAATGCTCTATTCCCAAATTGCCTCAAATGTTTTACAGGGTATTATGACTTTCAGCTTTATAGGTCCAAACCACTAACCAAATAAAAAGTCTATTTCTTCCAGATTTTCAAGGTTCAATTTTTAAAAGGCCAGAGGCACAGACTGTTCCTGTGAGCCAGGGAAGCCTCAGCCATCAGCTCCTATCAGAGATCCAGCCGTCCTTCCCAGCTCCCAGGGTTTGTGCTCCCTGTGCACAAGGGTTCATCTCTTCCCATATTAACCTGGTGCCATCTACTTTTTCCAGCTTTCCTAATCACAGAATCCCAGAATGTTTTGGGATGGGAGTGACCTCAGAGCCCATCCAGTGCCACCCCTGCCATGGGCAGGGACACCTTCCACTGGCCCAGGTTGCTCCAAGCCTCGAATGCTTCCAGGGCTGGGGCAGCCACAGCTCCTCAGGGTAACACTGCTCCAAGCTCCAGTGTTCTAAGCTCTTTTTTGTATGCTTGAGATAAAACTTCTCCTGAAAAGCTGAAATAACCTGTCATGGGACACTTCAGGCTGAGCAGCATCAGAGGATAAACCTCAGCATCCTGTGGGATCACGCTGCCAACTTCCCTGGCTGTACATTTTCCATAAATGTAGGTCCCTATTTCCCATGAACCGTGGTCTGAATGGGCCAAAGTGGTTTATCTGGCCTTCTTCTCCCTCCTCCTGCCCTCACAGACATGCTGTTGCTCTGCTGACAGGACTGAAGCCCTGCCCAAGGCTGTGCCACTCCAATTTACTGATGGATACCACAGCATTCCCGGGGCTCAAGGCAGCTCAGTCTGTGGCCTTGGCAACTGTGTCTTCAAGCAGGGACATGAATTATGGCAGTGGTGGTGCTGGTGGGGTCTGTCCAGCTGCACTGAAGCTGCCGCTTTCCTTGGGGTCACAGTGGCTTTCCAAGCACTGCCAGCTGGGGCTGGATTTACACTTTTCATTTACTGTATGTTGGGGCTGTAAAATTTCATCTTTCTTTCCGTGCTGCCCTTTCCTTCCAGATTAATTTCACTAACAGCTCTTTTTACGGGCACTATAAACCACCATTCCACATTTGGGCCCCGTTTAAGAAGACAGATTTCTATACAGACCATCTGGTATCTGAGGGCAACTCTTGAAGCACGCTCCTTGTTTCCCTTGTTTTTCTCACTGGACTCACATCCTCTTTATCCCCTTCAGAGGAGGTCAAACCAATGACACAACTAGTCAAGTACTGAACTATGGCAGCTGGTTTCTCTGGGGGGCAGATATTGCACATTATCCCTCCCGAAACACAAGCAAGGATGCTGAGGGCCCTTCAGGTCCCTGGGGCCAGCTCAAATCAGCTGCTGGGAAACATAAGCAAATACTGCTTTTTTGGGATTTATCCTTTACTTTCCCCACTCATGTTTCACAAATAAAAACCAACATCTTATTTCCCACTGAATGACAGCACTGCAGTTCAGCAAATTAATAAACCCATTCACGGCTCTGTGCGTTGATTACTCCCTCTCTTTTATTATGAAGGAAAATGTCAAATCCTTTAATTTGAGTCTTTCAGGAGCATTTGAGCAGCTGATCAGCAGTTCCTCACCTCTGAAAGAACTGGCTCACAGGGGCTGCTCCACACACAGCCCCAGATCTGATTTCTGATCTCATCCCTGCAATCCAAATCCTGCCAGGCTGACTCCCCGTTTCCAGCGGCGAGGCCGAATCTCCGCTGCCTGGGACTGGAATTGCTATCAGATAAGGAGACTTTAGGCTGGATTTTCATCTTGACGCTGAGCTGCCACCACCAGCCTGGCTAAGCTGAGCATGGGGCCGTTATCCAGAGCCATCCATCCAGCTCAGGCGGTCACAGGGGGTATCGGTCACTGCCAGCCCCGCTGCCACGTCCTGCAGTACAGATTAACAGGGCAGCCCTAAGCACCTGCCTCTCCACTGATATTACAGCCTCCCTACATGTTTTGCTCTCTCTGATCCAGCCTGGCCCACCCTGCTCCTCTCCCCGGTGTTCCCAGAAGGCTGCACGCTGCCCTGTGTCTCCAGCTGAGCATATTCATGAACTTTTGATGGAGTGCTCCACTCCTGCCAAGCCCCAGAGGATGTTTCACAGCGAGCAAGTGAGCCCACGCTGGGGGCTGGGGGCTGGAGCCCAGCCCTGCTGCCTGGCCCTGCACTCACAGCTGTGCCAAGAACCCAGAGCCGGCAGCACCGTCCTGGCAGCGCCACTGCCTCCATGCAGTGATCTCAGATCCTCCAGGGATCATTTCACATGGATCCTGGATCCTCTCTGTGCTCCCCAAGCACTGTTTCACTGGGGCACAGCGTGTGTGCTCCCCAGCACATCCATGCACGCTGCTAAAGGCTGAGCATCTCGCTCCCTCCTCCTCCTCTCCCTCGGAATCCTTCATCCCTTGTTTCAGCCAAACATGCAGGGGAATATTCCAGCCTGAGCTTCATTAGTATAGGATGTAAAAATAGAAATACGTTATCTTTTGTAGTTCCCTCAGTTGATTCAACGGAGGCACGAAGGTAAAATAATTAAATGTTTGTCTAGCGAAAAAACAAGCCCACGAGAGAGACCGGGCTGGGCTTTTCTGGAACCCGAGCGTGGAGATTTGGGGGTTCTTGTGCTGCACAGACTTCGCCCTCCCCACCCTCCACAGCTACCAAAACGATGATGATTCCTCCCTCCCTCCTTCCCTCCTCCTCAGCTCAAAAATAAACCCACGATGGAGACTTTGGGAGAAGCTGGCAAACGTCTCTGCTGCAAAGCACAGGCCTCCCGCAAGAACTTGCCCTGCCATCTCCCCAGCCCTGCCTGGCAATCCCCTCGGCACCTCCAGGAGCTCTCCCAGAGACAAGGGAGCCAGAGAAGCAGGCGGTGTCTGCGTGGACCAAGGTCAACACAGGAGATGTTCAAAAAACATTAGTGAGTTGACTTGATCCTTCATCAAAATACTTTTTGCTTTTCCTTCCTAACACTTCACTGCCCACGACGTGCCAGGCTGAGCCGATGTGACAAACTGTCGAAACACATTTTTTTTAACAGAAAAAAATTAAACCTAGACTTTAAAGGTAAAACTGGCCCCTCTGAGTCCCTCTATCATATGTGACATTCCTGCTGGGAAAAAAAAAAAAAAACAAACCAAGGGCTGTGAGAGCAACTTGCTGAGAAAAGGCTCCAATGAGTGGTTAGAGCTCCAGTCTGCAGCGATCTCCTGGGCTTCACCTTGTCTTTTAAGCTCACCTTAGTTAATAAAAACAACCACAGAGGTGCAAAAGCACCTGAGCATTTATCAATCCCCAGACAGAAAACCTTTAAGAAGATGCTGTTCATTGATTCCATAAAGTAACAAGCAAACATCGCCTAAATAATTCTGCTGGCTAATAATATCAGCTAGCAAAGGGAAAGGACCACAAACAGCACTGTTTCTCACTCCCTGAACTGCCATTTCGTGGTTTGTGTTACGGCTCTTGCATTGGTAATGACCTATTTACCACAAGGCTGTGGAGGGTGTCAAATCCCAACCGCCTCCGTGTTCCCTGCTGGAGCCTGAGATTGCTATTGATGAGCTCCGTGGCTTGATGTAAAGGAAATGAGTTGAGTTTCAGGGCTGCTGGCACTCTCTCTGGAGAAATGCCAGGGAATTTTTAGACAGTCTTCAGCACAACAATAAAATGCCATGGCTGTGAGTCACAGTGGGCAGCACCTCCGTGTGAGTCCGGGAGCAGCAGAGCTCTCTCTGCACATGCAAAAAAAAAGAAATAAAAAAAAAAAAAAAAATAACCCAGAAAAGCCCCACATGTCCAAATTCACATGCAGGAATGGGCACTTATTTGGGTCTCTGAAACTCCACACAACTCAACATTCTTTGCAAGCACAGAGGGTCACCTTTCCACTGCTCTGGGATTCCACAGGGTCACACCACCTCTGCAGATAATTCCTGACCTGTGGAGCTGCAAATCAATGCCTTGCTGCACACTGGGTGTGTTTGAGGGTGCAACAGCCTATAGACTTCTTATATTCTCTGCTTATAAATACATCAGGTATTAAAAACCAGTCTTTCCTTGGGGTTGGATGGGCAGTGAGTTTGTAGAAAGCACCTTACAAATGCCTGGCCATATTCATTAATACAGACTCCAAAGAGACTTTATGCTTCTCTCTAGAAAACAGTTGCATATTTACTATTATTTCAAAATTATTCTCCTGGAAGTGGAGTGGAAAGGTTTGAATTAATTGACATATTATGTCAATGCATGACAGTCTGGGACAAAAAAATATTAAAGCCTGATAGCTGCAAAAGTCTTGTGACTTCCTATCAAATCGGAAAGCTCTGAAGCCTTAGCTGACCAGGAGTGTGGTTCACTGTTCTGGAGTTCATGCCCAAACTCTCAGAATCCCACCCCAGTGTTCTCCCCATTAGGTCCAACAGGATGAGTAAGATCCTTGGAGTTCCAGCCCACAGTTTTAAAATGGCTGGAGCTACTGCAGGAAAAGAAAATGGGGTAAATGTCTGTTCTATATTTATGCATCAATGTAAAGTGGGGAGAGTTTCTGAGTAAGTAGAACAAGATGGAACCGAATTATTTAAGAATTAAGGCTTTTTTGTGTGTGTTAGAAGAACCCAATGGTCTTGGTAATGAATACAGGAGCCTTTTTAAAAATAAGACATCGAAGCTGTTGGACACAGATAAGACTCCACGGCTTTGTGTCTGCAGCACCCCAGCTCACCAAACACTGCCCGTGCTTTCTAAGGTCATCCATAAATCCAGAGGACTTCTGGCTACAGAGATCAGGGAGGCTTGGAATAGGCTATTGAACTGCCAAGATAAATCCTGTTCTTGCAGCCAACTCCACCTCTATCAATCTTCCAAAAGCAGTAATCAAAATACTGATTCCAGCATTTGCAATATCTCACTTACTTGCTGCTGCTGCTGCTTCTTCTTTAGGACCAGTGCCAAAACCAAGACTTACTTGCAGCTCCTGGCACCTGTAAGCACAGTCTACACCAAATCACCATCTAATCAAACCTGGACCTTTCCATCCACCAGTCCTTCCAGGTTCCCAATGCACTGGTGGATGGGCTGACTGGTTCACACATCTCCACCTCCCAGCTTTCCAGCACATGCAAACTGGCAAATCCTCCCCCCTGTTAAAGGCTTGAATTCACTCCAGGTAATAACAGTAAAACACTCCCTTCCTCTGCTCCAGCTTTACCAACTGCCCATTTCCAGAGCCCTCCTACTCCTGAGTCCATCTGTCCTGGGGAGCTCTGCTGCTCCTCTCTGCACTCACCATCACAGTAAACTCTATTTTCAGCACATCCTGCTGGTGCTGCCCCTCCATTTAGCTGTGCCCAGAGGTGCCTGCATGTGAGGAAACACCATGCTCCTTGTCAATTGGGGGGGATCAGGGTTCCAGAAACCAGATTTTATTCACCTGTTCTGCCCAAAGCCAAAGGAAGACTGTCCCCTTGAGAACCCATTCTGGTATTTTCTCTAATCCCAGGAGAACTGCCCCACGTGAAGGTACCTCAGCTATTTTCCAGAAATACAAATCCATGGCCTAGTGGAACACATTTTCTGCATGTTCTACTTCGTCCTGATCTCCAGTCCCAGATTTCCCTTTATAACACACTCCTCTATTCTTAGTTTTACCTCCTGCATCGTATCCTTCTCCCTTCTTTCACCTGCACTCTCTGGATTTGGAAAAGCCTGCATCTCCCCTTTCCTTGCCTCCATCCCAGACCACCATTGATTCCTCTGCGATGCCACCTCTCCAGATTCATCCCAACTCCAAGGATGAATCTCATCCTAACCTACTGTAAGCTCTCTTCCCATTTCTCTCTGTTGCTTTAAGTCAATTATCTAAATGTGAATGTATTTAACACCCTGCAGTGACAGTCTGAGACACGGGGAGGGGACAGGCTTGGAAGAGAGGAGGGAGGTCAGAGGAGATGCTGCAAACTTGGAGCTGACTGCTCATGTTCTGGGCCATTCTGCTGGGAATCTCAGTGTCTGGCTGTCAGCAAAGGCAGCCATTTCCTTGGATTCCTGTCTCAAACCCTCCCTCACCTGCCTGCAAACGTGATGTCTGATCTTTGAGGAGCCTGCCTGGCCTCCTGGGTTACCTCCTTCTTGCCTCAGTGCTTCAGTCCAGCCCCCAGGACTGCAGCCAGGCAGGACAAGGGGCAGGAGGAGACGGAGGGACGCTCTGGAAGCAGCGAGGGGGCAGCTCCTTGAGCCCTGTGCCCACAGCAGAGACACTCAGTCAGCAGCCACACAACCCAGAGCTTTCCTGTGCTGGGAAAGCACCAGCTCCTGCAAGGCCATGGCAGCAGAGCCTCCCCCCCTGGAAGGGTGGGAGGCTCTGCTGCCATGGCCTTGCAGGAGCAAGGCTCTCAGCTCTGCCCATGCACATCCTCTGCCAAGAACTGGATTCAACACAAGGCACCCTCGGCAGCCCTGAGCGCTGAGGATGGACAAGGAACAGGAAACCTCCCTCACAAATGCCACCAAATACAGGAGAAATGTCATGCTGGCCTTTCAGGAGACTGCTGGGGATGACACCTGATGACACCTGGTAGACTCAGGACTTAATTCTGCCAAGTCAAAATACCAGAAGCCTTGGACGCTGATGGACTTCTCCCAGTCTCTTAAGCAGGCTGAGAACACGGCCGGGGAGAGGGAACCTCCAGGTGATCAGGCAGCTCTAATGCCTGTGCTGCACGACCCGATCCCCCGGATTAAAAAGATCAGAATAAATAACACAGTGTGGCCCCAGCCCTGCCACTCACACGGGATTACTGCCTAAGGAAAATTCCCTGTGTGTGGACAACAGCCCACCCCGACCACCTCAGCCCAGCCTGGGAGATGGAGCGTGTCCTCTCCAAAGAGGGTTGATCCTACAGAAACCCTGGGGCTTCCCTCTTCCAGTGCCCTGTGCTCACCACCACAGCCACCTCCTGCTGTTCCTCCAGACACAACAGGAGGGAAATCCAGAATACCCCAGGACACTCCACTGACTGCCCACCTGCCTCACATCCAGGGGGGGGAACCTTTCCACGGCCACTGCAAGGAAAGAGGGATTCAAATGAACTGTGGGAGGAAGCTCAAAATAATCCAGAAAGCTCAAGCATCTGCAAGACCAATGCTTTGCTCTACAATTCTGCATTGATTTCTTGCCTCAAATAGATTTCTAGATGGATTGCAATTAAAGTGAGTTACACAATGCTGTAAAAACGTTACTCATTTCCGTTTCAGATTTTATTTTTGCATCTTTGCTTTCTAGATCCTTTTGCATTTCAACAGCCACCCCTTGGATCTTAACTATCTTTTTCTTTCCTCTCTCCTTCTGGCTGAACTGCTCTGCTTCCATTTTTACCTTTCCTTACTCCAAGGATGATGCTGGTGGTGGCTGACACAGCCTTGTAACAGTGCCTGGGAAGGGCTGGTCAGTGGTGAAAATCCCCGCTGTGAGCTCTGACTGCAGCTGCTGAGAGAGCCTCGGAAACCTCTGAGCATTTATCAGAGCTAATTCTTTTGTGAGCCGCCCTGAACCCCCAGGATACCCTTGTCACATGCCTGCAGGACATCCATTTCCAGCTATTGTCCTGATTCTTCCTCAGAAGCCACAGGGAGGGAGGAAAACAGTGAGGAAGGCTGGACTACAGGAAAAGAGATTTACTTTTCTGAAAACCTTGTAAAGCAGGTCCAGCTACCACTGAAAAGGGCACTGCTGCCATTAGCCTCGTTCCAGCCCTTTGCTGCACCAGGATGGACATGAAAACATGATAAAACACAGAATTTCCAGCCAGGCCAGCAGTAGGAATGTCAGACACCAAGCCCAGCCCTCCAGAGCATCAGGGTTGAGTTTTACAGATGAACTGGGCTCTTACAAGGACCCAGTGAGAGACAGGAGGTTTGGATGGGATACTGGGGAGAAATCCTTCCCTGGGAGGGTGGGCAGGCCCTGGCACAGGTTGCCCAGAGAAGCTGTGGCTGCCCCAGCCCTGGAAGTGTCCAAGGCCAAGTTGGAGCAACCTGGGCTGGTGGAAGGTGTCCCTGCCATGGCAGGGGGTGACACTGGATGGGCTTTAAGGACCCTTCCAACCCAAACCATTCCATGATTCTAGGATTCCATGATTATGAGCACAGCAGTCCCTCTGCACTCACCCAATACAACCTCAGTCTTGAGCTGCTGTGGATAATACAGAAAACTGCTGGTATTCCCAAGCCTTTGATCTTCATTTGACTTTTGAGGGTTTTCAGGTACCGTTTTCATTTTAAAATAGAAAAAGTACTCAAGTATTTATATAGCACAAAGGCTTTAAAGGCTTTAAAACTTCAGAAAAGATTTTTAAGATGCCAGAATAAAAAATGTCAAGTATTATTGTTGCTTGAATTTCAACCTGAGTTGGAAAAACCCTGAAAAGTTAAAACTGTAGAAACAGAAAGGCAGAAAGGGCAGTAAAACCCAAACCCACTGGAGTGATGGAGAGATGTTTTCAGCTGTGGGAGACCTGCTCAAAGAAAGAGGGAAGCCTTCCACAGCCAGCTGAGAATAACGACTACAGACACCTCCCACCAGGTTTGACAAAACAGGAGGGAACATGCCCCAGGCAACAACACCCCGCTCTGGGAGAGGATGGAGGAACACAGGAGCTCTGAAAGGAACGGACTGGGAAGTAAGATGTGAGCTGGTGTCACTCAGCCAGAGACAGCACGTCTCTAGGAGACAGCACTTCCAGGCAATCCCAGCATCCAGAGCAGGGCTGGGCTGCCTTGCACGGCTTTTGTGCCCTTCCTTCGTGCACCCTGAGTCTCTCCTGGCTCAGAGACCAGGATTATGGGTACCTGGAATGGTTCTGCCCTGCAGTCTGTGCCGTGAAAGGCTGAACAGCTGCTACTGCAAAGCTACTATTTTTACTTAGGTATTTCTACTTAATGCAGATTAATTTCTTAACAGCACAGAAATACCACAAAAGGCTTAGAGAAACAAAAAAAGCCTCATTTGGATCAATTAATAACGCAGAGCAAGCGCATTATTAATGAGTAACAATTGAAGGCTCTAACGAGGTGCAGAGCCCTTCCCTAGCTGAGTGCTGGAAAAACAGGGGCAAAAATAAGGCTGTGATCTGGTGCTGCACATGCAAAATATCTGAGGCCAAATTAATCTTTGGTGGAGCCCTGCTGACATCACTGTTGGGATCTCGGGTGGAATTCAAGATGTTGCTTTATACTGAAGGACAGAGCAGCCTGGGTGGGAGCTCAGCTCTGCCAGGGACCCCTGCAGAGCCCCTGTCCCCCCTTCCCTTTGCCACAGAGGGGGAGAGGCATTTTCCAGCAATCCAGAGTCTGCTACAATCCCACCTGCCGTCAGTACAGCTCTTTCCATTCTCACCTGCCAAATCCTTGAACACAAAAGGGCAATTTCCTTCCACCTGTTTTACAGAAAGAGAAACAAAGGTGCAGGAAGATGAAACAGCCTCTGCAGCATCACCCATGGGGTCTTGAGAGGTGGGAATGGGGGGCAGTTCCCCCAAATCCCAGCCCTGGGAGCATCCCATCGTTCCCCAACTGCTCCAAACTCTGGACAGACGCACGGCTCAAACTAGGCTTTTGAATAAAACATGGAGAGCCCTGATGGATGGTGGATGGAAGAGCACACCCCCTGTGCTGAGCTCATGAGAATTTCTGGTTACTACAGAGATTTCTGTGGTTTTAAAAATATAGAGGATTTAAATTCTCTTGTCTCCAAACATCAGAAACTGGAGAGCTAATGGGGGTGAAGACAGAGTGCTCTGGATAAACAGGTTATTCCGTCACCATCAATTACTGCATCTCTCTCCATTTGCTCTCCAGCGTGTGCCTCAGACACCGTCCCAGACAGGGCACGGAGCTGCCTGCACTCCTGCTTTCAGCCAGCCTGGCAATTTACTGCCTCCTTGGGAAGGCTTTGATACTGGAAAACCACAGCAGAGCTTTCTCTTTGCTTGAAAGGCACCCACGGGCTCAGGCACAGTGGAAGTGTTTGCAGTGCCCTGGGAGATGAAAGCGGTTCAGAACCTTTCGCTTTCATTGGGCAAATTAAAAACAAGCAAGTCCTTTCCCTTCTTTCCTTTCACTCTGCTGATGCCCATTCCCCTCCTAGGCTTTAGAGGCATCCTACTGAAATACAGGGATTCAGAGCAGCCTGGAATTCAGCCTGGCATTGGAGATGGAGACACAGAGAGCACTGTGCTGAGGATGGGAGCACCCAGCACTGCCCAGTGCTCCGTGCCCACTGCTCCCCAGCCCCACATGGGTGTGGGATGGAGCCCAGGGGGGAGGATTGAACCCCCTGATGTTACTGCTCTCTGACTTCCAGATCCATCTTCCTCAGCTTCTTGTTTGTGCTCCTCTGTGTCTCCACAGTTCGTGCTGCTCCCCCCTCCCTGCCCCGTGCACTGGGAGCGTGTCCACCCTCGGCCCTGCTGTGAAGGCACAGGATACCCCACCCTGGGCACCCACGGGACCAGGCAAGGGCTCATCCAGCTGCGGGAGCCTTAAAACGGTGTTGAACCACCTCCAAATGCCCCCCTGCGTGGGTACAGCTGGCACAGCGAGGGAGGGGGCGAGCAGAGGAGCAGGAGCCCAGGGCTAAAAGTGGCTGTTGACTTCACTGTCCCAGTTGGGTGTAGGTGGGGGAGGTGGGTGGCCGTGAGCAGCGGGGAGGCGGAGGGGGCAGCAGCTATTTCCAGCTGCACTCATGTGCCATTTCTCTCCGTGCTGAGATTTTATAGAAAACAGCAGGAGGTGGGGAGTGGGGGGAACCAAAAAGGAAAATCACAGAGTCTTTGCAGGAAAAACATGTTAAGGAACAGGAGAAAAGTCATTACCATCATCACAGCCCTGAGATTCTGCTACAGAAACAGAGGGGTTTAAAAATATAGCAGAACCCAAGGCTACTGGGACTACTTTCCTGCACTGGACACAACAGTGTGGGACGGGAAATGAGGCCACTTGACCAAGGGGCACCAAAATGATGGTAAAAGCTGCTGCTTGCAGAAACCCTCCTTCCTAATAAACTGCAAGATTTTCTTCGCTCCCAGAGATTATGTAATATGTTCTTGCCTGCTGCTGACTCATATTTTCCAAAATGTATCTGGGAAGGAAAACATATGTGTTTTAATGCCTAGGTTTCCCTGCCATGTAAAAAGCAGCAGAGAGGCAGGTGCAGCCCTGCACACGCATGTGCACATTGCCATGTGTGGGGATGAGAGAGGGACAGCCGGGAATCTGCTCGAGAAACACCGAGATTAAACCAGCACCGTTTTCTGGGGCAAAACACAGCAACTCTGTAACACAGTGTAGGAGGGGAGCAAGGAACTGGGAAGCTACGGGGGGAGATGGCAAAGTAAGAAGCACCGAGAACGCACTGCCAACAACCTCCAGCCAAACCTGGGTGCTGGGGATGAAACACAGGCTCGGCCTGAGCTTCAAATCCAGCTGGGAAAATGGGGATTGTGGCACTTGGGGCCACTGTGGCAATCTGCAAATGGCAGTGGGCTGAGAGCGCCACGGGCTCAGCAGCACCCACCCTGCGGAGGGGTGCTGGGGCAGCGGGGTCAGCGCTTCCCGAGCTCCATCAGTCCACAGTCTCACTCCTGTAAACGCCTGCGAACACACTCTGGGTGTGCACCAAAGAAGCCAGGCTTCTCCAGATTGAAGATTCATAATTCTAAGGCAGCCAGTAAGTCTTAAGCATATTTGTTCCCAGCCTGCAGATTTGGGAGGTTTAGTTTCTTCGCTCTGTGCGTGTGTGCACTTTTAATTCTTTAGGAAAGACTTTTTGACACTTTTGCAAAACCCTCAGTGCCCAGGAGATGGGATCGATCTGCTGCTGGGCATCAGATGAGAGATCCATCTCCCCTGGACCAGAGGAGACTGAAAATCTATCCAGATGTCAACTCCTGATCACGAAATCAAGGCAGATGCTCTCCACCGATGACAGCCGAGTTTCCCTGCACTGTCTCCTCCTTGTGCCTGTGTGTTTGGGCAGAAGCAGGACACGATTTGCCAGTGCAGCTCTGTGTGCCCCACAGCAGGGACAGCCCCTTACACAAACCTATGGAGAGGGACAGGCCTGTCCTTCAGCCCTGCATCAGTACACATATATACACATCCCAATACATGGGCACTTTTAGCATTCCCTGGTTTATTCATCCGGCTTTCCATATGTATGGCACCAGGGTAAGACAATTCAATTTTAGCACCTACAACCTCAACCGAGCCAACTGTCAGTTAAAGGATGCTCTTTCTTGTTTTACAACAACTTTAAAATGTTTCATCTGGATTCAAAACCCGTCCTCTGTAATTGCTACTTTTTAACTAAATTCTCCTAGAACTTCACAAAAGACCGAAAAACATCCAACCTGCCTAAAAGGTTTCGGAATAAACCTTAAAAACAAACATTAAAGATCGATCACGCTTTTCCAAGATTGTACTAAAACTGACTGAAGCTCAACTAGATAAGGAAAAGAGAGTTGCATTAAATTAATCAGCACCTTATCAAGCCAGGAAGAAAGAACTGCAGATAACAAGCCTTCCCTAAATTTGGTATCAGAACAGAAACTTCAACGCACAACGTACTGAGCAAACCTTGTCAGATATGCTGAATACAATGCAGGGGAGTGGAGCAGCAGAAATAGCAGGGGAATAGAAATGGTCCATAGAAATCCTTTGAAAAAACCTGTTTTCTGATAATGTCAGCAAGAGCCTGATGCTTTTGTCAAACAGAACAATTTTACTTGACTAAACTTTTCTACAGATATGCCCAGCAAATTAACCCACTGCTTATTGGGGTAAAAGACTGATCCTTAGGGGTTTGCTCTCAATTTCTGCTTGTATAGGTGAGGCCATATTGCATTTTGTCGGTAACAAGAAAACAGTTGTGAATGCAGTTCGGATCTTTGCTGCTTTGAAAGCCCCCAGAGTCTGGCCAGTTCCTCTCCTGGAATCCTTCAGGGTGAGCTGCAGCCGCTCTCACCGCTCTGAGCTCCCTTGCAGGGCCTTAAAAATCCAAAAACTGGCACCAAGAGCAGCTCAGCCCTTGGAAAAGAGACACTTTGGAGACTGTGGAGAGGGAACTGATGTGAACAAACCCAGCTGGCAACATCCAGGGATTCTCAGGGGCTGCCCGTGAGCTGTGGGTTCTGACAGGGCACGGCCCGCACGCTCACCTGCAGACAGGTGACAGCTCCCCAGCACTCCAGGCAGGTCACCAGGGGAGGCGGGGGGGGAGCAGGGATGGGGACAGGCACCACGGCCTTGGGAGGCAATGGGACAGCCAGGCATGCTGCCTTCCCAGCAGGAGCAGTGGGAAGGACACTCCAGCTTCAGTTCCCCCCGGCAAAAGCAGAGACACGCTGGGGCAGGACGGTGACAGCACAGCAGCTTTGCTGGAGCACAGGACACCAGAGCACTGGGCTGTGCTGGGGCAGGGAGGTAATCTAACAACAATGAGCAGTCCAGAAATCAACTTTGGGCTTTAGCCAAAAAAAAAAATAAAAGGGAAAACAAAGGGCCAGGCTGCCTCAGCCCCGTGCCGCGGCCATGGGGTGATGCTTTCTCCTGAGACCGCTCTGCCACCTTGCCGGGCAGCCACGCGGGGCTGTCCCCTGTCCCCAGCACCGGGAGGGTCCAGCTGTGTGTCCTGCCGGCCCTGGGCGGTGCTGGAGGGGGACAGCCCCTCCTGGAGCCGCCCCGGCTGGCCGAGCAGAGCGCTCCGCAGGCGGCCCCAGCCCCGCTCAGCCGCGGCTGCTGCCGAAAATAGCCCCGCGCTCCGTGCCAGCAGCCCATCCGTTTGTTATATATGTCTCAGCTGATGCAAAGGAAGGGGCAGGCGCTGAACCACATGGGCCCTTCACACGGGCACGGGCACGCTGTGCTGCTCCCGGCGCCGGCTCTGCTGGGGGCTCCCAAATCCTCCGGGGGAGATGCCCCACAGCGCTGGAGCAGCTCACCCCACGGCCCCCAGCGCCAGCCTGTCCTCTGACACTGCCACACGGCACGGTTTGGGTAAAACTGTACCAGCCAGAATGCAGACACCATGGCGTGCCTGCCCTGCCTCACCCACAGCCCCGTGCCCTGCTCCTGCTCCTGCTCCCAGCCCCACAACCCCACCGTGCCTCAGCTTGTGCCCCACATCACAGGCACTGTGATGGCAGCGGGGGTAGCTCCCAAAGTAGCACATTCCTATGAAATTTTCTGTAGGGATAAACCAGAGTCGGGTGAAATGTAGACCTATTTCTTTAAATACCTTCCTGCACATGCTCCCTTCACCCCCTAAAATTCTTTAGTGTGGGTGGTGAAGCTTTTAGGCCTGTCCAATGTGCTCACCGACAGCAGAGCTCCGGGGGCTTCCTGCCCTGAGCTCAGATGCCCTTGTGAACACACCATCTGAAAATAAGGGAGTAATACTCTACAAAAGCTGGGATTAAGGAGTGAAGGCTGCACAGCCCTTTGATGGTGAGAAGGCCAGGAGGGTTAGAGCCAACCTGGCCCTCTGTGGGCACTTGCACATTAAGACTCATTTCCACTCAGGAAAGAAATCCAACCACAACTAATAAAACAAAGGAAATAAATCACAGTTCTTTCAGCAGCTCTTCCTCCAGGAGCATCTATTTTTAGTGAGAACCATCAATCTCTACAGTTTGCTGTCTACAACAGCCCCCACAGGCAAAATCCAGCTACGCTGGGCCAATGTGGGCACACACACATTGCCCACCTGTGCTGCCGTTCCCGCACCAACCAGCCAGAACACCACCACAGAAAGGGGAGAAACAGGAGTCCATCGGGCTTGGCTGCTCCACGGTACTGGATGATGTTCCCCCTCCCCAGCCGGGAAAGAGGAGGCACAAGGCAGAACAGCAACGTGCCCAGGGCCACACAGTAAGTCAGTGGCAAAGCCAGGACCCGGCAGAATTATCCTCTATAACCCCTGAACAAGCACCCTCTTCAAACAGGCCAATTCTTGCACAACTATTAACATGTGGGAGTTTTCCTCAAGCTTCCCAACTTCTGGTCATTGGAGACTCCGCAGCTAAGAGACAAATCACTGCGTTCTACCAAAATAGCCCTCCCAGCATTTCACTGGGAGATACGGATTGAACACGATTATCACACCCAGCTGAGAAAATACACACTGCAAACGCAAAATCCAGGAATCCAGGACCCCCCTCCCCGACAGACAGAGATGCATCATCACAGCACAGAGCACACGGACACAACACGGCAGCGCACACACACACATGCACCAGGCACAACGGAGCATTCCCTGAGCACACAAACCAAGGACCACAGCAAAATGAAATGACAATACAGAGAGGGGTTCTAGTCACAAATTAAAACAAAACCAAAAAAAAAACAAAACAAAAAAAAACCAAACAGACCCACAAACTTACATGGATTTTTGGCAATTTTCCTTCAGACATTATACACAGCAGCTGGGCTGTGTACTGAATACCTGATCCGAAAAGAAATATAACCACATTATGCAAACAGATGGGGGCAGGAATCAGGTGAACATGCAGCTCTTAACAACACTCATCTACGGGCTGAGAAAGCACCTCTGCATTCCCACAGAAGGGCTCGGATCGGGGCAGATCTTCATTCACTACAAAGCAAAAGCAAGCGCTGTGCTGCTGCCATCCCGGGGGAAGAGCCAAATGGCAGGACAGCACAGAGCCATCGCGTCAGAGTCCTCTGAGCGGTACCGTCCCCTTTAACTTGTCATGTGAGCTTTAAAACAGAGGTGGGAAATATCCAGGGTGGGGGAGGAAGCCTTTAGAAACCCGAAAGGAAGCCCTTTATCGGCCTTAAAGAAAGAGCATTAAAATCACCGTGCAGGCAGGACGAGCCGGACGGGATCATCCCGACACGTCAGCTCTCTGGGAAGCACTCAGAGAGGGGGACATCACCCCCATCACCCTTTCCCTGTGGTGAGGGGGGTGCCTGAACCTTTAAGACAATGGATTGCCGTTCAGGAGGAATGGACTTTTTATGGACTGTGGGAAACAGGGTTGCTATGATACAGGCAGAGGCATTTTCATGAATCCTGTGGCAAATAACATTGAATCCTGCTTAAGCAGACAAACAGCAAGGCAGGTCTCCCCTCACCCAGCCTCAGCAAACACACAGCAGCAAGCACTGAAAGAGATTTTATGCATTATAAATATGCTATTTGCAGACAAATGAATATTTTTTTCTTTGGGGCCTCATTTTCCAGAGGGTCAGCGCTTTGGTTCCTTAAAAGGAATGATCCCTCTTCCTCATCCCTGGGCTTGAGCATCCTCACAAATGTGAAGAACTCAGTGATCACAAACCCAGGGGGAGTCACGGGGGTGAACTTCCCCCAGGAACCCGACTGTGATCAGCCCCAGGCGTGACCCGGACCGTCCCACGGAGCTCAGGGAGAAGGGAAGCTCCACTACACGGAGATGTTTCACAGCGTGCAAATGACACCCCGAATTTTGCAAGCACAGTCACTTACGAGCACGGGGGATCTACCACAAGCCACTGGGACCGCTGTCACCCCAAAAAGCTCCTAATGCGGGATGTCAGGGACGGAGCCGCTCCTGAAAAGCACGGCAAGACGGAGTTGTTTCAGTGGCTCCTCTCCCGCAAAGCCAGCGCTCCCAGGCCCCGCTGCAGCCCCGGGGAACGCCACACTCTGGGGCTGGGGCACGTGGCTCAGGGCCCACTCGAGGAGGTGGTCACTGAGGCCTGGGGTGGGAAACGGAGATCAAACCAAACAAGCAGCAAGCCCAGCCCTTGCTCGCTCTTTGATTTCCTCTCTTTGCCCCAGAATTCCAACAGGAAGCCTGAAATGACAGGAACGGTGCTGCTACAACAGCAAAGTTTTGCTGTGCCCAACTTTGACATTGCTCTGCATTAACTTTCCTCCTTTAACTCCACCAGCCTTTGGGAGAATAAAAGGCAAAAACTGTAATAAAAGTAATAAGTTGTAATAAATTAATTCTCTCAAGCACGTTCCACAACGGGCAGAACTCAGCTCGCAGCGATCCCTCCCAGCAGCTGAGCGTGCACGGCCCCTCGTCCTCCCCATGCACCCCACGAGCCCAGACCCACACAGCTCCACGGAGGAACCAGAGGGGCTGGCAGCCACTCGACAGGGAAGCCCCAGTACGCTCCCCAAAGATCTCCCCACAAGAGCAAGCTCTGGATCAAGGAATGCACTGTGCACCAGGAAACCCTGCCAGGTACCGAGCATTCCTTGTAGAAATCGTATTGAAAGGTAAACCTTCGTGCCAGAGAGACGGCCCTGAGAAAATAAACATTCAGGCACAGCCACAGCCCATTGGAACTCGCTGGTTAGTTTTGGGGTTGGTTTGCTTCTCGCATTTTTCCAAACTTACTCCTCCAAATCCCTATGTCACTTAAAGCTGTTCCCCTGAAAGGATGTTTTTGGCTGCTGTTCGATCGATCCTCTCTCCATGGTGATCTCAGCTCATTTATTACATTTCTAGGAGATTCTGCAACCTGTAAAACTAATGACAGAGGATGGCTAACAGGCAAATAAGGCAAATTTGAGCTGTTTAATGACCCAAACCATCCTCAGCATCAACTTTATGTGTTTGGGTTTTTTTTAAAGAAGATTGGCTCAATCTCCTATGATGTGCTTGAAGCCAGTACCTCTTGCAGACAGCTACAAGTGAAGAGGGGGAAACGGAGTCAGCAGGCACTGGAGCATCTTCCTGGGCTTGTATCCCTGGATCCTGGCTTTTCTCCCCATTAAAACGGGCTACTGCCCCTGACACTTCTGATCAGCTTTGGGGGCTCACTGTTACCACCCCAGGACTCAGGGGAAGTTTTCTTTCTCTTTTATTTACAACTAAAACCCCTTTGAAATTGCCAAATTCGAAGGATTTAACTCAATTTTCCAGCTGGCCAAAAAGCAATCGGCTACCGAGCCCGGCTCGGCATTTAACTCACAGCAGACAGACCCTCACAGGGAAATAACTCCACATCTCCATCTACAAGCTCCAGCTTTTGTCTTTATGGATCAGCAACAAGACTTATTTTTTCCTCTCAATTAGTAGAGGACATCAGATAAATAACAGAGAGCTGGAATTAGCACGAACTAGTTAAATTATCAAGGCTGACAAATTTCAGTGATCATCAGCAAGAAATGTTCATTTTCAAACTGATTTTGTTTGTTTGTTTTGAGAAATTCTGATTTTTCTGGAGGGGAAAAAATTTATAGACAAAATCCTTAACACTTCTAACAGAAGCACAGTACACAGACATATTTTCAAGAGGAAAAGACATTGCTCTTTTCAGACGTTCCTTTCATATTCTCTCCAAACTTCACATGCTGACACTGGAGCCCCCAGCCAGCCCTGCTTCCAAGCTGTAAACATTGCAATTTTGGTCTGGAAGTACCTCTAACTAGTGGACACCTTTCCAGCAAGCCTATAATATACAACTTCACACTTCATTTTCAAGAAAAATCAATGTAAATGAAGTCACGCACAACAACCCATCTCAAAAGCTCATTATCCTGGAGGTGGCTGAAGATTTTTCTTACATACAATCCCAAAAATTATATATATGTATGTATATATATATATACATAGACACACATGAAAGAAAAGAAAGACAAAATCAGATTTATAGAAAATCAAAGCAAAACCCAACCCCTCCGTAACTGTTGCTTTAGCAAAGAATAACACAGCTTGCATTCCCCTTTTTCCTTTGATCCCTCCTTCCCAATTCGCAGACACAGAAACCACATACAACCAGAATAAAAACCCAGCAGGTTATGTTTTGGTCCCTCTCACATCTTTAAAGAAAGGAGCTGGGTTACATCAGTGTGGACGTAGAATTTGGAGGCTTTGGGGCTGAATACTGAGAAATCGAGTCAGATCATCAAGGCAACACAGATAAATACAATAAGTAGAATTTCTCTCTTTCTCTCTCTCTTTTTTTTTTTTTCCTGTGGCTGAATGTTATTTTAGCAAAGATTTAATCCTTTAATAGGATTTCTCACCCCCCCCCCCTTAAAAATGTCCAGAGCTCGATTCCATTGCACCCACCACCATCTCTCACCTGGCACCTACATGGTTACTCTCACAGACATTGCACATTAACTGCTTGCTAGAAATTGCACACAAAATGACTTATCATTAACTTGAGCCTCTATTTCAAAGGAAGCAAAACAACACAGCCAGTGCTCACCACACACAGATATTTCCACTCTGCTTCTACCTAAATAAGTAGAGCTCAATCTCGCCAGCACAGCACCAGAGCGGAATGGATCACTGTTATTATTTATCACATTTAAAACCCAGGCAAAAGCAGCTACACTTACAGGCATACTTAAAAGACAAGACATGACAAAAGATTTAGGGAGAGATAATATACCAACGTCATACATATCACAGCGAGGCCATGTTGAAGCTCAACGCGATTCCCCCCTCAGTAAGAAATCTCTCTCTCTCTCTCTCTCGCCTTTCTCTCTCTCTCTCTCCCGCTCGTGCTCTCTTGTTGAATTGCTAGTGGTAGTAGTAGCCCCCAACAGCTCAGGAGAAAAAATCCATTTAACGAGTGCCCAGGAAGAACATGAGTATGACATTCACAAGCAATAGCACCACAATCACAGCAAAAACGACCACCGTTTGAACATCCAAGGTCATGGTGCAATGCAGAACACTGTAGTGTTCGAGGTGTGGGGCTGGCAGATTTGGAGAAGTCAACCTCTGCTCTGTAAGACTGTCCATACATCCACCATGCTAGAATAGAGGAGAAAACTGTTCCTGGTTTTGGGTTGGCTCGTAATGCTTTGTGCTCTGCCTTTAGTTTCTCCCCTATCTGCTGTCTCTAGCTCATTCTGAGCCCGCTAAGTGAAGCATCATCACAACCAGTGAGCACTTGGGATGCAAAAATCCTTCCTTTAGGAAAAGAGCGAGCGCTGTCTGCAAGCTTCTCTGTCTGTCTCGTCCCCCCTGTCTCTCCCGGTCTCTCTCTCGCTGGCTGGCTCGCTTTTTAATTCAAGCCAGTGCAGATACGGCGCCCGTGTGAGTGTGACAGCTCTGCGAGCGGCTGCGGCTGCATCCCTCGGAGCGAGGCGGACCCTGGCGCATACTAATCAGCTCCAGTGACCAGGCAGCGAAGGGATCCTGGCTGTCACTCAAACGCAGAAGGAAGCGCTGGCTCCATAAATACGCGAGGCTTCCGCCCGCCGTGCCAGCGAGTGCCACGCAGACATGTCTCTGCCCTCCGCTGCGGGCGGGGAGCGCCGAGCGGGGCCGGTGCGGAGCTCCGGGAAGGCGTCTCCCAGCTCTCCGTGCCGCTCCGAGCCGCCCCTGCACCTTCCGATGGGAACGCTGACCACCCGAGCTGCGGGGAGCCTGCCCAGGGCGGGGAGGGCAGCGGGGAGAGGAGCAGCCCGTGCAACGAAAAGGCAACCCTTGGTAACCTGGAAATTCACCGTCAGCCCGAAATGTGGGGATTTGGTAGGGGGAATCGCTTTTTAGCTCTGTACAGAATCACAGAATCTCAGAATCAACCAGGCTGCAAAAGACCTCTGAGATCATCGAGTCCAGCCTCTGACCCAACCCCACCCTGTCACCCAGCCCATGGCACTGATGCCACCTTAAACACCTCCAGGGACGGTGCCTCTACCCCCTCCCTGGGCAGCCCATTCCAATGGCTGAGCACTCTCCATGGAAAGAATTTCTTCCCAATATCCAACCTAAATCTCCCCTGGCACAGCTCCAGACCGAGCCCTCTTGTCTTACTGCTGGTTCCTGGGAGAAGAGACCAACCCCCACCTGGCTCCCCCTCCTGTCAGGGAGTTGCAGACAGTGCTGAGTCTCCCCTGAGCCTCCTCTTCTCCAGGCTGAGCCCCCCCAGCCCCCTCAGCCTCCCCTCACAGGGTTTGTGCTCCAGGATGGTACTGTGCACATCACCCATCACAGACCCATACAGTCTCTCCCCTCAGCACTGCACTGGGTGTCTCCATGCAAAGAGTTAAACTGAATTCTGAGTCCACAGACAGAGATCTATAAAAGAGGGGGAGGACAGATGGAGGATCTTTATTCCTCCTACAGCAGCCAGAAAAGCTCATTCCTACATTAAAATCACATACACACTCAGGGTTTATGGTCCAGGTGCCATCCCAAACCTCAATCTTAGATCCCAGCACCAGCAGTTACCTTGGAGAGGCATCACAATACACACAAAACAGATACACTCAGCTGGAAAAAGCAAATGATTTCCCAGACAAAGACAAATATAGAAATGCTGCCAATGCATATGCATAAAGCACTAAAATGCGCAGCCGGGGGCTGAGCACAGCACCTTCCAGGAAACCTGCGCCTCCCAGCTCCCCGGCACGTCACACACACACCCGGGGCCAACGCGCACAGCCAGCCTCTGAACTTGTTCTCCAGCAGCTGGCTGAAGTCTGGCAGGACTTCAGTGTTTAAATGTGGACAGGGGACGGGGTGGGCTCCAATGAGAGGCAGCCTGTCCTTCCAGGGCACCAGTATTTGGGGAAGGGACAGGGGGGGTTATGCTCCTACCCCACCTCACCCCTCAAACCAACACTAAACCCAGTGGTCGCTGCAAGGCTTCCTTTTATTTTATTTCCTTTGCTAGCTGGGTTGCCAAGGGGCTCGCTCCAAAGGAGGAGGCTCCCCTATCCACCCCAAACACCATCATGTCAGGTGGGCGAGGACTGGGCCTCCATGGAGCCTCCCTCCTCAGCCTTCACTCAGACCCACTGCTCTGTGTAACATCTGCACTCCTCAGCACCATCCTCCTCTTGTCTGACCAGCTCTGCAGCACATGTGGGCCGTGCTGTGTTCACAGACGCTGAAGGTGGGTTGTGTTGAGCAGCACTGGAAATAAGAACACTTTGAGTCCATCAGATGGTTTCTTCTCCTCTTTTTTATTTTGTGGGAGAAGCACCAACCAGAGGTTGTCTCGAGCACCTGAGCCCCCTGCTCTGTTCAAGCAAGGAGTTTCTTATTTAGGACAGCAAAAGATCATTTTTCACCTGCATATTTACAAAGAAGCTTCTTTAAAGCTGCCCCCTTAGCACATGTGCCAGGCTGTATTCAGGTCACCAGCTCCCAGACCTGCATTCCCTATCAAGTATCCAGTTTTAGGACAATCACTCTGTCTGATGCAATTTTAGACTGATCAGAATAGCAAACAGAGAATCATAGAATGGTTTGGGATGGAAGGGACTCTGGAGATCATTTACTTACAACATGTAATAGATGTGGAGTATTTACTATTGCTACCATCCTTTTCCAAAACAATACATGCAATTTTCCAAAACCCAAACCTGAACTCACCCCAAAATCCAGAAAATTCCAGTTTCAGTCTCAGAAATAACAGTGACCTCTCCAAAACATACAACCAGCCCAAATTTAGAGGCATCTTTATGGCCATTAATGTTTTCCTCTAAACTGCGATGAGAGCAGAGGGAGCCTGGGTCTGGAACCCAACTCAGGCTCAGCCTTACTGTTAGAGGAAGCCCAGAGGAGATGTTCTACTGATCCACACAGCCCTGAGGGCCTGCAGACCCTCTGCAGACACAGCCCATCCTTTGCTCTGTGTGTCCTCTCATTGTCCGGCAAGGGAAGCGACGGGTGAGGTTCCAAGGCAGACTCCTCTGAGCCCCTGCACGCAGCCAGGGGAGCTAAATCGGGGCAGGGACGAGCAGAGAGGCCTAAGAAATATCCAGAACAAAGGTGCAGTGATCACACATGCTCACAAGTTACTTCCGTAGCTGAAAGGGAGGGTTTCATTGCGAGCACTGCCGGGCAGGGCTGGGCAGTCCCTCCGCACGAGCTGAGCCACTCACAGCGCAGGGGAGGGCAGAGATGCTCCAGACAGGCTTTACAAAGCCAGCCCCTCCTGGGGCCGTCTGCCAGCTGCGGGCAGGGGGTCCCCAAAACCCCCTCCCCAGAACAGCCTGAGCATCACGAGCAGCTGCAGGCGAGGGGCGAGGCTGTGGGGACCGCAGTGCTCCTGCCTGGAGGGGCTGGGGGGCTGCTCCGACCACAGCATCCCTGCTGCCCAGCTCACACTCCACAGCATCCCTGCTGCCCAGCTCACACTCCACAGCATCCCTGCTGCCCAGCTCACACTCCACAGCATCCCTGCTGCCCAGCTCACACTCCTCCACAGCATCCCTGCTGCCCAGCTCACACTCCACAGCATCCCTGCTGCCCAGCTCACACTCCNCAAACGCCCCCGCAGCCCGGGCGGGAAAGCACCTGGTGCCTCACCTGACACAGGTACAGATACTGGGCTCTAGTGGAAGCTGCGTGTGTTACAACCACTGCGAGTGAGCAGCACAAACAGATTTACTGCGGAGAAGCTTCTATTTAAATGATATTCACAGTATTCCCAGTAGTACTTGCTGCTTTATATAATTTCCCATGCCTCCTGCGTGCACTAAATGTTAATTTTACTACAAAAATGGATGATACCTTCTCTTAGAAGCCTCTCTGAAAAGAGAACACCTACACAGCAGGGGTTTATATAAAACCACCGCAGAGTTTAACTTCATGTAATGCTTTCTGGGAAGTTTAGTCTAACCTCCCGCACAGAGCAAAACCGAGGAACAAGATAAGATTTGTACCAGTTATATAAAACACCACGTCCCTCACAGTTCATCACACACCCTGACATTACAGGAGGGTTGGGGAGCAAAATTTGTAATGCAAGATGAGCGAGGGCTCTGCTGTGGGAGAAAGGAGATTGGAACTTCAGCACCTCTCCGGCGGGACAGCGATCGGGGAGGAGGCACGGCTCCCACTCACACATCGCACCCGCACACCTCTACGCAAGCATAAATCATAAATCTGAAAGGGATAGCGCATTCTGGACACCCAAATAACAGACAGATCAGAGGGGCCCTCCACTAACATTAATTACAATATGGTAATTTGGGGGCAAGCCTCTGAAGCAGATGATGCGAAATCCTTCCGTGCGTAACACAGCGGGCTCAGCCTTGTGACCACGTCTCCCTCCAATGGATGTCTCCGGCAATTAGCACATCCCACTCCTTCCAGCTCAACACATACAGCTCTAACTCAGCAGCCAGGATTTGCAACTGGAATGCTCACAGGTGCTGTATCCCACTCCCAGTGACAGCTACAGGATCCCCACACGATCTGGCAGGGCAGTTCAGGGGCGTGTGGCAGTACAGGGCTTCCACTCTCTGTGCTGCCCTAGACCCCTGGGCAGATCAACAACCTCCAGTTTTGGACATGCAGAGGCATCTGTGTTTTCCCAACACATCAGCTCCACCTTCCATCAACTGCAAAAATGAGCCACTCAATGCAGATCCAGACTATTCCAGGCTTGCCACTGTAGGAAGAGGTGTGGCCGAGCTCTGGGATTCGCCATGAGGACCCCAGCTCTGCCCATCACTTGGCCACGTCTCTTGGTGAATTTGGGAGAATTTCAAACAAATCACAGAGTGGCTCGTGATTCTAAACGGGAATAAAATTGGTCTGGATGGATGAAACCCACGGCCATGAGGGAAACAGCTGCCAGCGACCATCAGTCCAGAACTGGATCAGCTTGTTTGTATTCCCTCTTGGAGCAAAAGCCCCATCGCAGACCTACATGGCATCATGAGGGAAGTTCAAACTTTTAATTTGAATTAATAATGCCCCCAGAAAGGAACAGACAGCAGCAGTCCCAGGGATGTGTGGGCAGGAGGCAGGCTCCTCCATTCCCAGTCTCCTGTGCTGGGTGCTCGTGGACCGTGGCCGTGACACCGGGCACCGATGGGGGGGTGAGTGCTGGGCTCCATTAGAGATTATGAGAAGACCATTAAATTAAGTTGTTTTTTTTTTTTTCTAAATCTAGACAGGAATTAAGCTGGGGGGTTCAGAGATTAAAGGCCAGTGAGATTATGGTTTGCTGCTTCCAAAAAGGAGGATTTTCTTAAGCTGGGAGTTGCCTCTTTTTCCATTCTCTTCACAGTGAGTCTGACACAGCCCCCCTTCTCCATCCTTTGCCAGAATCTCCATATCTTGTATGTTTATGGAATTGCTTCTTGGAAAGCTTTAAAAATTTCCAAATGCCTAAAATTCCTTACCCAAACTGCAAAATGGGAGGAATATCTGTACAGACTTGGACTCAGGGGGCTGACTTTGGTGGTTAAAAATTACCTTTCCAGTCACCCACAGTTCCTTGCCTGTCCACTCCATCCCTCAAATGGAAAGCTTCCTCACGTCCATGAACTTGGAACTTTTTCCAATAACTTCCTCCTTCTAAACTGCCTAAGAAAAGGCTGAGTTGAGAGCCAGCAAAGCAGTGAAATAAGTGGGAGAGAAGGTGGATGGTGGAGAGAGCAGAGCAAGACTCCTTAAGCAAGTTGGGAGTGGCAAGGCTGGGAGTGCTGGCAAAGAGAATAAGTTAATTTTTTAAGCCCACTTCTGTTTGGGGAACACAGGACACTGCCAGAGGTTGAGTTTGCCATGTGGCTCAATCTGCACGTCCACCTGGCCAAGAGCTCAGAGGCCACAGGGACAAACCTGAGAATCTCCAGGTCACTGCTCTAAGTATTCCATGAAAAACAAGGATTTCACCAAAAAATGGGAAGCATCACATTGACCTCCACAGCTTGACCCTCGGCAGACACACCATTTAGAGACACACAGAGCTCAGGCAAGGTGTCATAGGTGAACCCTTTCCCATTCTTCACCAGTTCTAATTTTATCTCAGAAAACAAGCAGTGGTACACAACAGAATTATGTCCCCAGTGTGGAGACTGATTTATTTATAACAGTTTCATTTCATGTAACAGCCAGACACCAACCAAGCCAGGGGGCTTGTGCTGTACTGGTGCACCAGCCCTGGTTAACAACCCTCTTGAGAAGTAACCACGTGCCAGATGAACAGGTCTTAACCCTTTGAGTGTAGGGCAGTAGTGACACAGAACTATCATAGAATCCCAGAATGGTTTGGGTTAGAAAGGACCTTAAAGCTCATCTTGGTCCATAGGCAAGGACACCTTCCACTAGATCAGGTTGCTCCAAGGCCATCCAAGCTGGCCTTGGACACTTCCAGGGATGGGGCAATGTCAGATACTTACCAAGGCTGATTACAGCCACATCTGAAGACCTCAATTCATCCTGATTCCTCCTCCAAACAGAGCCAGCACCTGAGCAGATGCTGCTTTTCCTTCCAGTGAAGAACTAAAGCTCTTGTGTGGTGCAGTTAAGGGGGAGATACAACCAAAGCCTTGTCACTGTTGTCGCTGCCTGAGATGCCCAGATGCTTCTTCCAGAGCACCCTGGCCAGTTGTCACCTGCATCCTAGGACAGCTCACTGTGTCCCTGCCAGCGTCCTGCCCTCACCTGCAGGGTGCAGCAGCCTGGGCTGTGCCACAGGGAGTGATGTCCCGATGGAATCAGTGCTCAGAGCCCTTGCAACACTATTTAAACCACGCTGAAACAGCACTGAGAGCCTCTCAGGGCGAGGGGGTGATTCCATTGTGCTTCTCTGGATTGCAGTGAGAACAACACATCTCCTATTTTTAAGTTTATTTGAACTTAAAGCATTAAGACAGACTAAAATCTCCTGCCCCTGGCAATCCTGATGCAAGTGTTTTCTCTCCTCCCTTGCATCTGCTCCACACCCCAGCCTTTACTTTAGAAACATCCTCATCCTAATGTTGAAAAAGGAAAGAAAAACCCCTCAAATCCAGCAGAAATCTGATGTGGTAACACCAATTACCCTGGTCACAGAGAAAGACTAGAGGGGCTGAGAAAGTTCAGTTTAAAAAGGCCCATGCAATTCAGATGCTCATTTCAGCCTTATGTAAGATCTTGTCTGGAAAAAAAAAAAATCCCACTTGTATAAAAGAACACACAGAACTTTACTCCTTAATTTTACTTCTCAGGCTTCTGGGCTCACAGTTGAGCCTGGAAACAAGGCAAAGAAGGCAAAGCCCAAACTGCAATAAAATCCAAGCCAAATCCCTTCCTTGGGGGAATGTAAGTGCTCCCTCCAGGCACTGACAGGAGCTCCAGTGCTCCTGCTCTCACTTCTGACGTTAAATAGCAGAATCTTCACATCAACACATGGTTGGACACAGTGGTAAATGGAAAAAAAATTGTCACCCTCTAGAAACTACAACAAAACCCTACTAAATCCTGGGTCAGTGTCCCCAGCGAGGTCCCTGTGAAATTCAGCTGCACAGGCACAGAGAAACTCTTCGGCATGAAAATCAAAGGGTGCATTTCAGCTTTGCCACAACACAGGAAGGTCCTTTGAAATCCAAGGCATCACAATTCCTATGCAGCAAAAAAGCCAGTCTAACAGAGTATTTCCCCCTGCCCCAGCTGGTGGAGGTCTGGCAATAGCAGTACGAGGTGCTGGGCAGAACAGGAACAGTGTGATCCACGATAAACACACCAAACAGCAACGTCAGGAGCCAGAGGGAAACCAGAGGAGAAGGAGAAGTTTTGGATCTGCTTTGGGCCTTTACTGCCTGCCCCTGCAGAAGGTGTGGGTCAAGGAGCAGCTCTCCTGCAACAGGATGCTCCCCCTGAACAGGTCCCCATCACCTCTGCTTGTGGGCAAGGCTGAGTCAGGCCCTGCCTCAGGGCAAGACAAAGGCTCTTGGATTTCAGAGTCCTGATGCCGTGCACTCCTTGGGACTCCCACTGAACTGTTCAGTGCTGCCCTGCCATCCTGAGCTCACTCTGGGGGAGGCTGGAATCCCCCACCATGTACATACCAGGCAGCTGAGCCAGGCACAGCCCCTGACTCGGTGAGAGCCGCGGCACAGGAGCCACAGCCCTGCCTGGAATACGGGAATGAGGATGAAAAGAGCCCTCCCCACACCCCTCCTGTGACACTTGGCTCCAGCTTCCCTGGGTTTCTCCTTGTCAAGACACTGAGTAAAGAAAAAACCCATCTCATTAAGAAGCTGACCCAGGGGTCTCGTGTTCTTCACACAAATTAACCCAGAGAATTAGATCTGCTTCATATAAATCATTTTCTCCCCCTCTCTCTGTCTCCCAAAAAAAGAAGAGGGAAGAGCCTATTGAATCTGACACTCTTTTAATGAAGGAAATGATGCAAGCCAAGCTAATGAAGTAGGAATTCCAGATGGATAGCAGTAGGTTTATGAATAGAACATAGAACACTAGTTTTTATCAGCAATATCAGCATTAAAAAGGAAAAAGAAGTTTTTAGGTTTTTTTTCTTTCATTTTTTTTTTCCTTTCTCCAAATGAGGCAAGCAGGGTTTCATTCCCTGGCCCACCCTGGCCCAGCAGGATTGCTCACAGTGAGAGGGAGCAGAGGCTGCTGCCTTCCAGGAACAGGCAGCTGTGCCCTGCCCACTGCTGCTGACACCGTGTGAGTGCAGAGAGCCAAGGGGACCCCAGCTGTGTGGGATCACACGGATAAACCCCCCTGCTGCGGAACACAGCCACACACAGCTCCACAGGAAGGAGCTTGGGCTGGAACTGGCTTCTCCCAGAAGCACCAGCTGCACTTGTGCATCCTCCATCAGCAAGGCCAACGTGTGAATCCGGGGGGACAGAGCTGAGGTTTGCTGTGTGCCCCAAACACGGCACCGCAGGAGTTCCGAGGGCTTCGGCTGTGCCTGGAAACAACTACGGCACACGAGGTGTGGGGAGACTGCAAGCCCAGCCTTATCCTGGGTTACCTCCAGGGGATTCTGCAGCACGGGACACAGGCTGGGATCCCCACAGAACAGGCACTTCTGTACAGTGACACAGCTCCCTGGGCTCAGTGGGAGTCACCACAACTCCAGACAAGGAACTCTTCACTTCTCACCCATCCCCTCCTACCGGACTAAGTTGGAGACTTCACAGCCTGAAACTGGCTCCCAGATATGGCACTCTGAGATACGACACTCCAGCCATTCCCTAACAGTCCTTGTCTCTCTCCTCCCTGCCCACATTACATAATAAGCATCTTTATTTATTCTTTTTTTCCTAAGTCGTCTTTTCATAACAATAGAAACTATCAGAGACCGAGATAACTTGATGAATTTTTCCTATTATCTAAGAGCTTAGTCACTCAGGGAATTAGTCATGTTCAAAATAACAGCCAGGCTCAAAGAGATTCAGAGCAACCATTCTGGAGCAGAAGCAGCTAATGTCATAAATACATTAAGATGTCAGCTTGAAGCATTCCAGAGATTTTTCAAGAAGTGTTTAAAAAAAGAAAAACCCTTTGACTAGATACAAGGAAATCAGGTTCTCAGCAGTTAGAATTGTGGTTTACAGAGCCCGAGCAGGAGGGACAGATGGACGTGGTGGCCACGTGGTGTGTGTGGTTTCCCAGCGAGCACAGCCTGCTCGGTGCTGCACATGGCACCCTCCCAGCACTGCTCTCGCAGGGTTTTCCAGACACCCCTGATGCATCACCAAGACATGTGTCAGGAGACAGGGAAGTTCTTGGCATGTCCAATATCCAGCAGGTAGGAACGGGGGCACACAGCTATGGGACTAGAGCCAGGCCTGCCCCCAGCCACACGTGGGACTGACACCAGGGCAATCCTCGGCATATTTCAGGGGTTTATCCAAATATTTTTATTTACCACAACATCAACTCTTTCTTAACCAGGACATCTATCATATACTCCTATAGCAGCACAAGTCAGAGGCTGTAAATGAAAGATTAAAGGAGCCCCAAACTGGAAGTGAAATGAAAAACAGAACAGGTGCTTTGTGAGTAAGAAAAATCCCACAAAGACATGCATTTGGTAGGATGGGCTTCAGGCCTGGGGAGCTCCGTGGCACTGCAGCACACACGGAATTCTCCAGCACCCACAGAGCTCAGTCAACCCCAGTATTGACCTCCAGTGACAGCAGATTCCAGGGTGAACGGGAACAAATTTCCAATAGGCTACCCTCCTGTGGAAAAAGCCCTCCCTGCTGAGGCCCCAGGGTGTGGAGCTGATGGACCTGAAGCGTCCTCTGCAGGACACCCAAACTGCTCAGCACGTCACTGGGTTTCCCAGGAGCTTCACTGGAGCAGAGTTCTCCCTGTTCCCTTTGATCCCTGCAGGACTCAGAGAGCTCTGGGCCTCTTCAGTCCCATCTTCCCTAATGCCTGGATACTGCAAGATCCTTTTTCCATCCCACCCCGGCCTGGCTTCTCTCCACCAACTGCATTTGCTTATCCAAACTTTCAAAAGTGAAAGTCAAACCAAAACTGCTTTTTTCCTCTACTCTTTTCCTGACTTCACATTGAGCTTTTCAGGATTACAGAGCGCAGAGAGTCTTTGTACTTCCAGTATCCTGTGATCTGCAGACTGACAAGTGGAGAAGCATCAGTAAGGAAAAATGTAAGCAAATTCCTGGCTGCTGACCTGCCCTCTTCATCGACATCTCCACCACTTGCAGTGTTTGGCCCTTTGATTCACTGAATTCCTTATCACCACACTTTTAAGCTGCAATGATTTACAAGAGTCTACTTTTTGTTTAGGAGAGAAATAGAAAATATCAAGTGCAGCTTGATTTTAAGTATTTGAACAAGAGGCACAGCAGCCTAGGGAAAAACATGACTGTACATGCCTGAAAAAGAGAAAACACTGGGACTGTACCTACTGAAGGTAATGGCTGCACTCACTTGGGCTGTCACAGGCACAACATTAAGCCCAGAAGGAGACTCCATGTGAGGGAATGCCAAAGAAGATTCACACTTGTAATACAGTCAAAGGCCTGGGAAAAAACTGTGCCCTTGGCAGACAAAAAAAAAAAGATCCCAGAAAATCCCAGAAAAGGCCTGATTTAATCCAACATTTGATTACCACGCTGGATCAATACTCTCTGAAGAACCTCAAACCAAATAATCATCATCCTCGCACGCCAGTCAGAGGTGCAGATTGATCCTCATCACTACCAATGACAATTAGTTTCATCTTTCTGGGTTACAAACAGATACCAGAGAGTTTCGCAACTCAGTACCAATGAAGCATGTAAAGCATCCCCGTGGGATGCCAGCATAATTGGCAAAAGATTAATTGTTTAAAAAATGGGAAGCAGCACATGCAAAGGAGGAAAAAAACAAGCCCCGACAGCTCAATATTATGGAATAATAGCGAGGTTTAAGGGGCTGATTTAGAAATAAAGAGCCACCTGCCAGGAGAACAAAAGGTACTATCACTTGGAAAGCATTAGTGACAGGCTTCCTAAAGATGAGTAACTCTGAAGGGGAGTGGGTCTGAGTCCTTAACCCAAGCTGAGAACAGAAAACAGCACTTTGAATAAATCAGTGCTGTGCAGAACTTGGGAGAAATCACTCCAAAATCCAGGTTTTGACCAACATGCCTGAGCAGAACCATGTCCAGGGATGATAGTCAAAATAAATGTATATTTCTGTTCTTTAGAAGGTGCACAGGAAAAAAGAGAGCTGAGAAACCATATCAGGGGCTCTGTGTTCATGAAAATTGGTCCAGTGATGCTCTGGGTGAAAGGCTGAGGTTCTCCATGGCATGGAAGGCAGTGTGAACAGGGCAGCCAGCCTTCACTCAGGAGTCAGCACAGCCATTTGATAGTTCTGTAGCACAGTTTAATCAGCAGAATAAGATGATATTCCCACTGCCTTGCTGAAACGCAGCTACTTCTGGTGTGGAACACCTCGTTTGTTTAGCAGTGCACACCAATATGATCCACAGCTGAAGTGCTAAAAATTAAAGCAACTTACCAATGGGGCAGCAGGGAAAATCTGCATTACAGGGAATATCACTATCTGCACTGGCACTTGGCCAGGACATCTGGACTAACATGCCTTGTCTTGCCAGAGGAGCAGAATTTGTAGGGCCCAAGCGTCGGCAGGACCTTGGCTCTGCAGCACAGCCAAGAGAGCACTCCCAGCACCCCTGGGGTTCCAAGGGCAGGAGCCCACTGAACCCTCAGACCACAGCCACCCATCCCCAGGGAAACAGGCTCCTCACTCACAGGGGAATGCAAAGATTCCTGCTGGATTTATCCTATTTAGTTCAGTTCTACTCTGTTGGTTTGTAATAATTCTTTGTTTCTAGATACCTGGAGATACGTGGAATATCTCCAAATACTGCTGAGCCTGTTGAACTGCTGTATAAAATAAAGCAACCACAGTTATCTCTTTCATTTTTCCCTTCTGAGACAGAGCAATATTGGGAAATTCCTGGGTAGAACCCGCTTCAAAATCAATCACTGGAGTTTTACTTTCCCCCAAAAAATATCATATATTACAGGCTATCCAGCAACCCCTATAATTCCTCTCGAAGAGAAGGCAAAGATTAGACTAATGAGAACAAAATAACAAATTCTCCCTGACTGCCGGCAGCAAGGAAGGAAACTGGGAAGGTGAGAGGGTGAGAAAAGTGTCAAGTCTTGTGCTGTGTCAATTAGAAAAGCAGTCTGTCCTGCACCACATCAAGCCCCTCCCCACCCGAGCTCAGCAGCCACCTGGGAGGAGAGGAAAAAGGATGCAAGAGCCACATCCAGCTTCCCAGCACCACTTTTCTGCACCGTGGTTATCTCTGACGATGCAAACCGGCAAAGGGCGATCTGTGTTGCCTGGACACCGGCGGAGCGGCAGAGTGCTCCTGGGGCTGCGAGCGGGTCCGGGGGGCACAGGGAAGGAATCCCACCCCCTCCCGATGCTCAGAGGGCGGGAGGCGGCAGCAAACGCCCCGAACCGCTGCGGGGATGGTGGACAAACCTTACACAGGACCTAAACAAACGTGGTACCTAATGCAGGCTGCTGCCTACACCCCGCATCACAGCGAGCCTCGCAGGAGCACAAACCGCTCAGCCCCGATTTGTGCGAGTACCCGAGAGGGGCTGGAGGGCAGGAGGAGCCGCACAGGGCGGCACAGAGCTGGTGGCTGGGCACCAGCAGAGAGCGGGCAGCGATCCCTGCGCTGGCTCCAAAAGCCTCCCCGCTGCCAGCGGCATCTGCCGGTGCCCCCAAGGAGCCGGAACGCGGGGGCTGAGCCAGGTGACGCCAGAGCCCGCTCGGCCTGAGCCTGCCAGACACCGGGAGCGGCCCGCAGGGATGCCCCGAGGCTCCCCGCGGGAGGGAGAACGCCCAGGGAAGGGCAAAACCCAAAAACACCTGCAAAGCCCAGCCCAGCCCAGCACGGAGGGAACTGCCGTTGCAAAGCCAAGCTGTGCAAGGAGGAGGATCTCAATAACAACCGCATCGCTTCACGGGGAACTTTCTGAATGAGGCGGAGGGACCCTGCTGAGCTGGGGGAACTTCCCCGCTTCCCCCCCCACCCCCGGCACACACAGCCCCTCCGAGCCGCACTCCGGGCTCAGCCAGGGCATCTGTAAATCGGCAGGATTTGGTCTCATTAAGCAGAGCTGTCAGTGTTTAACCGGCTTTCCTGAAGCCTCTCCGCTCCCGAGGAGTGCCTGACAGCCCGGTGCAAGCGCAGGCAGGGACTCTCCAGCTCAGCAGCGCATTCGGCTCCCCCCGCACCGCAACTCATCATCCAGCGGAGGGGCAGATCTGACAGGTCCCGGCGGCTGCCGCCAGCCAGCATCCCTGTGCCGGCACTCCTCTCCTCCCAGTCCTCTCTCCCGGCTCGCACACTGCACACCCCACATTCGGGAACCGGGAAACCCCTCTGCTTCCCCCCACAAAGCCCCCGATTCACCCTACCGAAACCCCCTCCCCAGCCCCGCCGAGCGCCGCTCCCCCTCCCACGCCCCAACGCGTGCCCACCCTCCTTCCTTTCTTTTAATTTCTTCTTCTGCTCAGCAGTTTGGGAATGCCGAGTCCATAAAATGGCTACAGAGTGATCAATGGTTTCAAGGACAGCGAGTAAAGGAGGAGTCAGGAGATAGGACGGAGGTTCATTTCCCTGTCAAAGTACTGCAATAAGAGGAAAAGAGAAAGACATAGCTACCTGAACTCACCATTCCTGTTCCATCCCTTAGCCACTGCATCTTGCTTCTGATGATGTCCTTATTATCAGGGAGGGGAAGGAAAAAAAATCCCTACTGCCTGGCGAGAGCTGGCAGGAAAAAAAAGAAGCCCCCCACCCCCACCCTAGCCCGGAGCTTTCAGTCAGCCATCCCTCAGCCCGGCAATCCCGTGCCTGTCAGGAGCACGTTATTAGCAGCCTCCTCACTACCTGGGATTGTGCTTATTTATTTCAGTCACGGACCGAGGGATTTGAGGGGAGGGGGATGTCCTTTTCTTTCCCTTGCCGTGCTTTGAAACTCTGCAGGAGGGGAGGGGAGGGGAGGAGAGCAGAGGGGAGGGAGGGGGGGACCTGTGCAAACTTGGGGAGGGTCCCCGCAGGCGCCCGGCACCCCTGGCACCCCTTGCCCTCCTGCCCCGGCCGGTCACCCTCGCCCCCAGCGCTGCAGGACTCCAGATCTGCAGAGCCAGCACATGGCTCCACGCTCAGCGAGGGGCTGGGGATTTTGCTGACGTTCAAAGGGCAGTAGTTTCTCACTCTGCTCTCCACATGCAGGATGAGTCCCCTTCCCACTGCAAACAAACCTCCCAACCCAGCCAAGCGCTGCCCCCGCTGCCCGGGGTTATCCTCCCCCCAGCGCCCGTGCCCCGCTCCCCACTCAGGGGTTTAATCCCCTGCTCACTCCCCTCGTGAGGGAGCTTTATCCCGACTTTCTGGTCACGGCAAGGAAAGTACAGCCCGCTGCAGAGTTGCGAAAAAAATCCACTCGTTAAGCGTTCCCCATCGCCACGGCCACCCACCACACCGAGGGAGAGGAGCTCGCTCTGTCTGGCGCTGGAGAGGAGAGGCGGCGGCAGCATATGGGATGTGTAGAGCCAACTGGAGACAGGGCTGAATCCTCCCGAGTCCTCCAGCTGGGACACGCACGTTGACATGGTTCTCCCCATTTTTCGGAGACATGGAGATGGCAGCAGTTGGCCAAGGCCATTCACGGAGGCGGCTGCGCCATCCCAGGGCTCGCTGCCCACAGGAAGGGGCAGCCCGGAGCAGGGACTGACACACCCCTGAGTACAGGCAAAGTGCCCCCCAGCGCTCCCCAAATCTCCTCTCCGGCAGCTGAAGTCTGCAGCTGGTTTCAGAGCCAGGAGGGAGGGAAGGAATTGTGGAGACAAGGTGGGAAGTGGCTGACATCTTGCTCAGAGGGGCACAGACACCACAGCCAGCACATACACGCACGGGGTACACGGGACACGCTGGATCCTCACACAGGATATACTGCAAAACCTCTGGGGAAGCTGTGATCTCCTCGGTTCCACTTGCAGAGGATTTAGGGTTGTGTTGGAGTGGGGTTTTAGCCATGCACTCAAGGGCAGGAGAGCCCTTGGATCTCCTGCTCCTGGCCTCCAGAGTCAACATTTTTCCTGCAGCTGGAGATTTTGAGTCAGGAAACAACATGCAGCTCCTCGTGACTGCCACTTTGTGCTGGTCCTGTGCCACTCAGCAGGATCAGAGCCTAGGTGTCTTCACTTATTTATTGAATTGGGACAGACCAGGAGTGCAGGCACGAGTTAAAGGATGCTGCCCAGCATCTCTGCACTGTTGGGGCCCCATGTTAACCTGCTCCAGTTACATCAAGCCATATTCCATCACTTTTTCTACAGGCACTGACAGCCATCATTATTGCCAGAGATGGCTGACAAAAGAGTGAGTCAGGAGACAAATGCTTATAGCTGTCCAAACTCTGGAATTCTACCCAAGTTTCCTATGTTAAGTGACAGAAACTCCAGGTAAGTTATTTACATCCACAGGAGGACTCTGGCTGGAAAATCCCACCTCTGGCAACTATTCTGGTGTTGTCAACCAGGGTCGGCCCCTCACCAGGTACAAAACCTCCTTGGGATGTCAGACAGCACAAGCACCAACTGATTTAAAAGCTACAGGGGTTGGGGAGAGTCAGGACAGCAGAACTGACAGACAGATGGACATCCTGAATGCATGGGTATTGATTTTTCAGAAACCTGGACTAAAAAGAGAGCAATGATCAGGGTATCTGTAATTGAAGGTAAATGTTTTTCTACCAGGAAATATTGAATGAGATCTGCATTGCTGTCAGCACACACACAGATAATACAAGAATGGCCCTCTTAAGCACGAGATCCTCTTTAAACCACACAATGCATCAGCCCAGTAACTCCACTCACTCCAGTCCAAGTCACACCCGTCCTAACCTGGCAGTGCAAATGGAGTGGGTATTTGTCTGGCACATCCCACCCTGTTGTTCTAATGGGTAACGTGGATCTGGAGAAAGAGGGGGACAATTGTTGTGGAAGCTTGTTACACACTTGCAGAAATCATCCCCGTTTTGCTCCTCCTGTCAGCTGTTGATCTGGCCTGTCAATAAGGCTCATATTCCACTGTTTCACATTTCTAGCCCTTGTTTACACTAAGCTGATCTGAGAAGCAAAGCAAGAGTTGCCAGGTTAATTCTTGCTCCCTGTGAAGGTGAGGAAAGGCAGGAAAGCCCAGAGATCAGCCAAACCCCTGAATGGGCATCAGGCTGCACACAAATGCCATCCTGCCCAGAGCAGTGGGGCAGCCATTCTCTCTGGCACATGCAAACACAGAGAGAACCCAGCTGCCTTTTCCCTGCCAAGAAAATGCACCTCTGCTGCCTCATTGTCTATGCAAAGCGTTCTGCAGGCAGCCAGCAGGCAGGGGACCAAACCCAGCATCCTGCCAGAGCAGGGGGAGCAGGGAAGAGCCACCTGTGAGCTTCTGTTTGATCCTGTGCAGGGCCAGGAGCTGCACTAGGACGATCCTCGCGGGTCCCCTGCAGCTCTACGATCCTCCACTTCCCCACACTGGAGCAAAGCACCTGCCTGCAGGAAAGGGCACCTCGTCTGGGCCCCTCTGCCAGGCATTCCGAGGGGATGTTACAGCCCACACATCTGAAGGCACAGAGGGTTGCCCAGCCAGCACACCCGAGACATGGAGCATTTCAAACCAGACAGCTGAGCTGTGAATCACAGAGCACTGTGGAGCAGTGCCAGGGCACTGCACTGCTAGGAAAACCCACAGTGCCCACAGGGAAACTGCCAACTTTCAGTGTGGGGTGTTTGGGCACAGAGTTTGCACTGCAGGCTCCTGCCCTGGGGCTCAGCGTACAAAAAAATGGCATTTCTGCTACCTGAGCACATCCCACCGGGGAGGCAGGGACGAGGTTTTGCTCAGGTGAACAGAGAGTCCCTGGTTTGCCTGGGGGATTGCTCCAGAGAAAGCCCCCTGGAAGAACTCGTGTATTGCTCATCCATAACACAACATCCCAGTAATTCTCAGCAGAGCTGTGCTCTGGTCACATTTTACCAGAAGTCTCCTTCCCTCCAGAACAGGGACCAAAATGAGCTGATGTGCTTCACCCTCAGATGGCTGTTCCCCTTCAAAGTCCAGTCCAGTTTGGGGTCTCCTTCTGACTGCCAAGTGATATTTCTAATGGGCAATAACCTCACTGGTGAGCAGAGACGTGAAGGAAGGGAAGGAAGGGGCAGGGTTTACCTGGACACTGCTCTGTAGTAGCAGCTGTGACTAATAAAGGGACTATAATGATTAGATTTATGCCACTTTTCCACGTGTAATTTATTTTCTCCTAATTCCTTGTACCTGGAGAGTGACTCAGAAGCCAAGCAATTTGGTACCAGCAGGACAGTCACTATCACATCACACTCTGGAGCAGCAATAAGTAACCTCCATCCTTGTACCTCATCCAATACACCTGGAGCTGTGGAAGTGACACACACAAGACTTCAACAATATTCCCACTGCAATCTGCTGTCCAATCCAATACACACAGACACCCACCCTGCTCTCCCAGCCACCATTTGTGGCAATGCAGGGCAGTTTTTGGGTGCAGATCCCTCGTTTCAGACCTCCAAAACACAGCAGTGGGATCCCAAACACGCTGGTTCATTTTCCTGCAGCCTGTGAGAGCAGCAGAGAAGCACAGCAGCACTGCAGGACTTCACCTGCCTCTCATCTCTTTTCACATCACCACAGAAATCTCCTTTAGATCTCCAAGGCCTCCTTTCTTTAATCCCACTGTAAGAACACTGCTCTAAACCTCTCTCTGGATGTGGGAACTTTTCCCAAGGGGCTCCTCTCCCTGCCCTGCTGCTGCTGCCTTCACACAGGGATTTTCCTTCCCCTGCTTTTCCCCCACTCTCTTCCCTCCCTTGCGATGCAGCGTTGGAGAACATCCCCCTGCCAACAGCTCCCTATTGAAATTCCAGCCTGGAATTGCCTCATCCAGGCAGGAGCTCCACGGTGCCCTTTGGAGAGCCCTGGCACATGACAGTATTTCACTGCTGCAGAAGGCAGATGTTCTTCATTCCATATCAGAGAGCACAAATATGTTCCTGCAGTCATCGTCTCTACTGAACTGCAAAGAACAGGCACCAAATCCTACAGGTTAATTAATGAGAAAGGAGGGGAATTTGTCTAACCTCTACTAGGAATTATGCAGCCTGGCTTTATAAACCAATCAGCCACGCTACACAGCTATGAAACACGTACCTTCCTGCAGGAAAAAAACCCCAAACCCCATGGAATACTTTCATAATGGCCCAGTGCCTCTCTGATTAGCACAGCAATAACACAGCGCTCCGGGCTCCTGCAAAGTAGTATTATTATTTATGGTACATTACAAGAGAGTTTGTTTGTTCTTTAATAGGAGATGACATATTCAGAAGCCCCAGATACGAGTGTCCTCCTGAACCAACTCTGACACAAAGATAGTTTCAGTCATAAATTATAGAATCACAGAACCACAGGACTGGAACAAGTGCATAAAAATGGCTTGCTCTGATGGATGTGGTTGGGATCTGGCTGTTTACCACAGGAAGGGAGAAAAATCATTACCTGCAAACAGGGCACGGGGGCTTCCCCTGACTTCCCACGGTTACACATCAAACACTGGCAGGGACAGGCAGGGGAGCCCAAACCTGCCTCCCTCTGCTCCAAACCCCTTCTCCAATCCTCATCAGCTGCTTGTACGTACACTCTGTATGCTGGTACAAACCAGAGTAACTCAACTCTAATTCAATTACCTACACGGGGCATTGTTAATTATTTGGTGTGTTTATATTGAGCAGTCACAGTGCAAACAGAGGTGTCACACACAGCCTGCTCCACGCTGAAGGAGGGAAGGGATGGAAAGGGACACATCTACACTCTCACAGACTCTCCCCAAAGGGCTTTTTGGGTTTTACTAACAAAATTACGGCTTCAGATTTTGAGAGGACCAAAACAAACTGCAACTTTTACGCAGCCCAAGTGGGAAATCACAGTTGGGAAACCCGTTTTGAAAAGTGAGTTTTTTTATTAAGTAAAAACTATTTTGTTCCCAGCACACGATCCCCCAGACACACAGAGGTTGCTGCTGCTCCTTTCCAGACCATCCTGTGGGAGAGCTGGGAAGGCAGGGAAACAGGCAAATCCCAGACCTGCCTCCTTCCAGAACTGCTCCTTCAAGTTCCCTCCATGTTTTGCACCTTGTTTACTATTCCTTCTCCTTGCCACCCCCACCTGACTGACAAGACTCCTCATGCCTCAGCCCATTTGATTTGCTAATATCTTTCAACTTTTTCCAACAGTGGCATTTTGAAGCCTCCCACCCCTGCTTTAATGAACCCAAGGAGTCTGTTGCCAAGGAACGCTCTGTTGCCAAGACCTCTGCTTTAGAGGTGAAAATTAAAAAGCTGTAGGCAAATTAAACTCTCAGGGTGATGAGGAAAGCACCCTAGTTCAGATCCCCAAGCCCAGTAAAGGTTCTCCAGCATCCAAGTCTTCTTTATGTCCATCTGTCACTAGCACTGCCCTAGTTCTGCTTATTTAGGGAAAATCCTATGGAGATTAAAAAGAGGAATAAAACTAAATTTGAAACTGAAAGGGCTTTACAAGTAGCACGATGCTAATATATAAATTCATTTCATTTGTGTACTAAGAGATCTGCAGCCAAAAAAGGGATTTTTTTTTTTTTGAAAGAAAACTAGAGCTTAGTATTGCTATTCATGAGAAGATCTGCAGGGAAACAATAAATGCTGCCCCAGGCCGTGTGTTTTGAGGTCAGAAGGGACTGACAAAGCTGCACATCCTGCAGGCACGATCCTCCCTTGTGCCTGGAGGGATGTTCCCATGCCAGAGCTGGGGAAGGAGCCTCCAGGGCCCACAGCATGGCCGTGTCTCATGGCCTGGGGGCTCTGTCACACCAACAGCCAGACTCACACCCGGGCTCCTGCCTGGCCCCTCTCCACACCCAAACCCAGCAGGGATCCCACTGGAGCTGGGTGCCTTTGGAGGAGGCATCCCAACCTGGTCCTACACCCACAGATACACACAAAACCCTGGGACACAAGTGCTTTCCCTGCCGTGGGAATCCCTGCACCTGCAGGGAGCACAGCCCTGCGATGGCACGGTGGGATCCACCCGTGGCACAGCTCCCACCAAATCCCGGGGATTCCTGCCTGAGTAACAATGTCACTGCTTGGCTTTCCTAAGCAGAGCAGAAGGCGAGGGGGTCGGTCCCCCAAGACCTCACATCTCCAGGGGAAGGCTTAAGGAGCAGGGCATGTTTATGAGGTGATGGCCACAGTTCATCAGGATGCAGGGAGAGATGTGGAGGAGCCTTTGAAAGTCGCTCCTCACTCTCCTCGCTCTATTATTCAATTCAAGCTGTGACCTGTGGCTCTGTAAGCTGAGCTGAAGCAGCTCAGCTCACAGTCCTGTTCTCATGGCCTCAGTTAGTCTGAGTTAACCACGACAGCCTTGGCCAAACCAGGGGTACAGAGGAGCAACACAGCGGAGCAGGGAGGGCTCCCAGAGCAGCCCAGCCTCAGCCCTACCAGCATGGGGTGTCCAGTGATGGACACCCGGACAACGAGGGACGTTGTGACCACCTTCCCCAGGATGATGTATGGTTAGTCCTAACATGCATATTTTCCCAGTGTGCCTGGGTAAGGTTAATCCCCAGGTTTCCAGTGCCTTCCTACACATTTCCCTCCCTGCCTATCTCGTGCCTGCCCTCAGCTGTGCCAGCCAGGGCACATCTGGGAAAGAGAAACAGTCAGGGAAAGGAACAGCTGGGACCAGCCCCAGCCTCACCAGGAGAACTTCCCGAGCTGGAGCATCATCTGCAGCTCCCATCAGCCTAAGGAAACCTCTTTGTTGAGTCTCCCTATTAAGTGGGACCACTGACTCTCAGAGTCAGGAACATTTCCCAGAGAGATGCTCTCCTTCAATACTTCGTGAGGTTTCCCTTCTGAGAGCCCTGCCTTGAGTCACCCTCTGGAGCTCAAAGAAAGGCAGAAAGACTCTCTCTTCCCCACCCACCAGCTGCAGAGGGATGTAAATTCTCCTGAACAACAACACTGCAGACTGAGGGCTGAAGCTCTCCAAACCCACTGAACGTGCTGCTTCCATCCCCAGCTACTTTTCAAGACCCCTCTAAGTCCCACAGTCCCCTCATCAGGCTTCCACGGGTCTTCCCCACTGAGCTCAATCTGCAAAGGCAAGTTTCAATCTTGTTTTCACTTTCAAAAGTCTATCAAATTCCCTTTCTCACATTGTCTTCTCAAAGCTCCCACCCCAGTTCCCTGCCTTGAACCCGTAACTCCTCACTGGTGTCCCTTGAAATCATTAAAACTCATCTGCCCACAATAATTACTAACTCAATGGTTTAATTCCAAATGAAAGGAGATCCCTCTTGGGCTTGTTTTGTTGCTGCAGAGGACACAGGCCATGGGCTGCAGGAGTCCCTGGCTGGCCAGGGAGGAGGCGCTGGGCAGGGGCTGGCTGCAGCCGGGCACTGGGTGTGCAGGAACACGAGCAGACAGGCACACCAGCAGGACACGAGGGCTTCCCATGGAAACCATTTCACAGCAGGGATGCTCGACAGCAAATACAGGGTGTAAAACATGGGCAAGGATCATCTAACGTGCTCCAGAGCTGTTACAATTTGAGGTCGTAAACCAACCGAGGTCTATGGTGGTCAGATCTCGGGAGCAGTTGTGAAACTGTGGCCAGATAAATAAACCCAGCTACCGGAGTGCCTGGCAAGCCTTGCTGCGGGAAGGCAATTCCTTTATCGAACACATCCCCACGCACAAACGGAGCCATAAATATGTGGCATTCTCTCCCTCTAGTGGCTGGAGGCTTGGAAATGGAGAGGATGGAACACGACCCCGCAGTTTCTGGAAACAAATGGAGCTGTCCCAGAGTGCCTGTCCCCCAGAGCCCCAGGGAGACAGCGAGGAGCCAGCAGGTCCTGAGCCCAGAGAAGGGATCACACCCATCACTCCCCATCCAGAGGTGCAGAACAGGACACCACGAGCGGGTCTGCTCGCACCTTACAACGGGAGTGTGCTTGGAGTAAAGCACAAGACATAAAAAAGTCACCCTGAGGTGCTCTGACCTCACCAAGAGAGCACTAGTGAGAGAAACCAAGTGTGTAACTTGAGATGACCCAACAGGAAAAGCTCCTCAATAAACTGTTTCTGAATAAACTGATCTTAGTAGGTATCGCTCAAGGATTTTAAAGATCATAAAACACTGAGCTCTGCACACACTTCAGGTTCCCAGATTTGGTGAGTTGGTCTCTCCAGTTACAGGAGTGCTGGGCTTGTTTCCACATAAGCCTCACTCATCCTCTAAGGACAACCAGCAGGGTCTGTGATACTCCTTTTAAATGATGAGCACTGTTCAGGAGGGCAGCATTCTTGGAAGAAGACAACGTGGTCAGTTCTACACAGCTCCCTTCCACTAACAGCAATACAGCTCTACCACTGCATTTATTTTAGCTAAAAAACCCAAGAGTCACTGTCAATTGCAGACATCATTACATCACCACAAAATATGTGTGTGGGTGTGAATGCTAGATGAGTATCCCCAACAACAGCAGAAATGTCCTGACAAAAGGCTAAGAAAAGGGGAAGAAAGAGGCGAGGGGTGCTATCCAAGGTGGGTTGGTGGGTTTGTTTCAAAGACCACACCTGCAAATGTTCTTTGCAGTTTTTCCAGGCATGCATGGCACACCTGAGTCTTTTCCACAGCCTTGGGGAAAACAGGGTGAGTTTGAAGTGGGAAGGTCTCAAGCTTGACCCAACCAGGAAACCAAAATCCATAAGGAAAAAAAAACATGCAGAAGGAAAACCTGGTTTGAACCCACTCGGGAAAGGTTAAAAGAGTTTCCCACAACCCCTCTGGCTCTCTGGCCATGGTCTCAGGCACTTGTCTCCCACTGCCCCACAGGGCTGAGCTGTGACAAGCCTGCAGGGCCTTCTGAACATCAACCTGCTCGTGTGACCCCAGCCAGCCAAGTGGGATCTGCGAAGAAGTGGCTGCAAACCACAATCCATCCACGCGAGCAACGCCTGCACGAACCAGTGAGGCAGGCAGGCATTAAACCCACAATTATGCCCAAATCCCATTAAACCATTTTTAATCCAAATCCCATTAAACTGCGTCGGCCTTTTCCTGCACCTCCTTCCCTGCCACTCGTGATTCATTAGTCAGGTCCGTCCTCTGCCTTCCCAAACCGTCCTTCTCCAGTTGGTACTTGGATTGGCAGCGGAGCTTGTAATTAGGTCCCAGATGTGCCACCACATCACTGCTGAGTACAAGGGATTATACAGAGGTAAAGACTTTAAGAGCCCGTGTGATGTGAAGTCTGAACACCATCCATCGCCTTCTGGAGTGCTAAATATACCCATATTTTACTATTTACTTGTCTGCTAAGCTATCTCAGGAGCAGTCTGTATCAGTCCCTAAAGAAGGCAGTTTGCTATTTATATGTAATGTGCTTAGCAATTTTTGTCACTGAAGTTGCACAGTTATATCCCACATGGAGCTTTTCATCCTTCTGAACTTCAGCATGGGAAAAATCTACGCTCTGAACTAATCTTCCCAAGTTCTTAGAAAGGGATGCTGGCAGGCAGGATGAGTGTCCTAACACCTCCAAGACTGTAATTCCTGTAAACTGCCAATTTTAGCAATGTTAAGAATATGGCATGAGAAGTAAGTTACACAGGCAGCCATCGAAAAATCTTCCTGTATTCCATCTATGAGAATAGAAGGGTTTTTGTGCTTTACCCCAAATTTTCACTAAATCCAGGCGGACATCCTCCCTCAAGGAAGGACTCACCACGATTACTTGCATAAGCCAGGTGAGGCTGCAAGGTTTTCAAAGTTTGCCCCAAATCTAAAGCTTTTGGAAACACAACAAACTTGTCTGGCTGAAGACAATCCCTGAAACTCCCTAAAACCTCAGCTGTGAAAAAAAACAAGGCAGAACAAAGACAGGGGGCTGAGATAAAAGCTGGGGGTGCAGCCCTTGCCTGCTCAGTTCTGCCAGATGGGCCCTAAAATAGCATTTGAAATACTTGAAATGCACAACAAGGTTCAGCCAAGCTGCACCCGAGGCTGTAAATACAGCCAGAAAATTCCTCTGGCGGGTGCTATCCAAGCCATTTACCACCTGGATCTTGCCAGGGTGGGTTTATTTTGGAAGGGAGTGGGTTTGAAATGCACAGGGTTGTTTATAAAACATAACTTTTCTTAATTAAGCCACGTTGTGAGGGTATAAAAATAGCCTGTTGGGGATAGCAGACTAACTGTAGAAGCCTCACAAAAATATCCTGTGGGAAGTGAAAGGTGTGAATCCATGTTCTTTAAAAGGAGCGTGTGGCTTATGCTTTACTCTGCTTCCACTACGCAGCCATATGTTGCTGCTGGGTTCTATTAATAAACCCCCTGCTCTGGGTTATCCCACATGTGTCTGGATAAGCACAATTCTGGGCACACAAATCCTGAATGCCAGAACTTCCAGCGGGCAGGAATGCTTGGGTGTCAGCTCTGCCAGAAAGGGAATTTGATAAAGCCTCCTGCAAACCGCTCTAAGAACACGATGATCCCACTCAATTCATGGATAGGAAGGAGGGATGGGCTTCCTCCCTGCCTCTAAATGACTCTAATCCCTCACTGATATAGGGCCTTTTCGTCATAAACACACATCAAGCCCATACAGAATTTCCTCCAGCTCTGAATTGCAGCCTGGGCAGAACGTCCCAGCTCCCAGCTGGCACAAAGCAAAGGAACACGGGAATTACCAGGATACCTGAGGGATGCATCCATGGGCAAAACAGCAGCTGGCTCCCCTGCCAGGCACTGCATAATTACTCCAGCAAGTTCTTCTTCCAAAGGCAAACACCCCTGTTAGATGGCAGCTCACTGCTCTCATCTCCAGCTGCCCCAAAACCACCAGCCAGGGGATCAGCATCACACAGGAGACAAACAGGGTTGGCAAGATCTTCCTGTCTTCTCTGGGACTAACTGTATCTAGAGATGCCTTCACAGCACTCGGTGGCACACCCAGGCCAGTCACAAACTCTCCACAGGGGACGTGGGGATGCATCAGCGGGTCCCCTCGCTGCCTGTCCACGGATGCCAAGTGGATTTTCACATGGGAACTGCTCAACAACACCAACCACAGGGGTTTCAGGTCTGAGCACACGCTGCAGTCCAGGGAATGTGTTCTCCCAGGACAGAAAAACCTTTGGGTGTTTTCTTTTCACCCAGAGGCTGGGGCTGGTTTCACCTAAATCTATATATACTCCTTCCATGGAGACAAAATGCATGTGGGCTTGAAGGCATTACAGGGTGATATAAAATTACTAGTTATTGGTTGATGATTTTTCCTTGGTGGTAAAACAACCCTCTCTCGTGTTGGAGAGAACATTGCAAAAGACGGGGAATTTAAGAGAGATGTTGATAAGCCACAAGAGCCCAGAGTGCACACTTAGTGTCAGAGAGGCAAAGAGATGTTGGATCCTGTCTTGGATGAAATATATTGAATAACTTTGATTTTCCTTCTGGAAATGACACACATCTGTCCCAAGCAGGACCAGCAAGGGCACAATGCTGTCATAGCATCCTCCTAATCCCATTTCTCATGAACAAAAGCCTAGAAACAAAACAGGGTTTTTTTCTATAAGGAAAGGAATCTTGTTTAATCCAAACAGGAAAGAGGGAATTAGCTTTTCCAACTCAACTACAGGAGACAGTTCTCCAGGCATGTGCTGGTTCCACCAACAACTCCAAGTGATGCTCAGCATTATTTGGTTACACTCCCCAGGTGCTTTGAGCTTGTAAAACTTCAATGGAAACCAATGAAAAACTGGATTTTGGCAAAGAGTCCCAGACTTGCTGCTTATTAGAGAATATTTTGTTGAATCCTTTGCTTTGATACCTACAGTTTCAGCTCGAAACCAGAAAACCATTTTGCTGGGACCCAGCACTGAAGAATTATTCATTAGGAATCTTATCTTTTCTCCAAAGCACCCAACACTGATCCAGACTTACCCCCCTGACTTTGAGGTTTGAAAAGAAAAACAGTGGGAAACCTCTTTCAAAAATCAATTAACCCCAAAAAAACACCAACCAACCAACCAACCAACCAAAATCAATAAAAATATGGAATAGGCACTTCCTGCCCTGTATGCCTCACAGATCTGCCCAACCCTTCTCTTCACAGCCCACACTCCTTCACTGCTTACTTGATGCTCAGGCTCTATTTTCTGGTCATACATGACCCTCCCAGAATATTCTGGACTTGGTGGCTGCAGTAACTGCATGCAGAGAGAAAATGGCCCATTAGGATCTTTCCCCCCGCCTTAATTTTTTCTTCCTTTATTTTTTATTTCTTTTACTTCACTCCTTTATTTTTCTCGTATTTCAGTGTTATTTTTACCATCATGAACAGCTCTGGTCCCCCTCCCTGATGGGGCCACCCCCTGTGATGCCCCAGGAGTTCTCTGCTCCCATTGACTTCACCCCCACACAAACCAGCCCAAGCAATGGGGCTGAGCTTAGAGCTCTTGAGCATTCACTGCTTTGTAATATATTCTTAATGCTAAATCCTGTAAGACCTCAGATCATTCCACACTCATTTACAGGAATTACAGACAACATTCCCTTTCTCTTTCACTGAAACAGAGCTAGTTGTTGGGCTGCCATTCTCTGGCAGCCCACAGGAACCCCTTCAATAGATGAAGCCCCCAAGTAAAGAACACTCAAACACACATTGCAGCCCAGCCAGCACAGAGCTGAGCACAAAACTGTGGCTTCTGCACAAAAAACACAGATTTTAAAGCTGGCTTTGGCTGTGGAGGGTTTATATTGTTTTGTTTTGTTTTGTTTTTTAATGAGCTTTCTGAGGAAAGTTTTCAGTTTCAGCTTTAAAACCTGAAAGTGAAGTTGATTTGATTACAGTTTGGAGCCATAAAACTTCCTGATCTTCCTATTTGAGTCTTTGCCTTCAAAAAGAAGGCAAAAAACTTCCAGGCAGCAGAATGAACACAAAAATTATTGCAAATCTAGATTTTTTGACCAAAACCCACAGTTTCAATGGAAATTATTCAAGCAGCCCTTCACGAAACCATTCAGCACAAGCCTGGGTGCCCACTGGTCTGTCACTGCTGGGCTAGTCTTGATAAATAAAGAGGAGAAAAACGGGGAGATGTTCTCCCTGGAGGCCACAGGAGGATGATGGGTCTGACCTGCCTGGGTACCTGCAGAAGCTCCCTCAGACCCAGCTGGTGCTCTGTGACTGGAGCTCCTGTGAGCACATTGCCAGGAACAACAGGGCAATTTATCCCTGATGAAATTACTAATTTCTTTTTGTCCACTTGCTTTATTTGTTCCTTCAAGGAGATTAGTGCTTTCTTGAGTTTAGGAAGACTATTAAACCCTGAAAACTCAGAGCATGTGAAGCCTGCTGGAAAAGTACCTCCAGTATGTTCATACAGTGCACTACCTTGATGCACAGGCTGGCAGCACATTAAATTGCTTCTCCCTGAAAGCTCTTCTCCCACTGAGTCTGCTAATTGTCTCTGCTTTTAAAAGTTATTAGTGAATTTAGAGTTGTCCACAGATGCTGATTTAATAACCCCAAGACTCCAAAACAGGTACTGGATAAGCACCAGCAACACAAGCCTTGCTGCACTGTTCACTGAACATGACTTTGAGGGACCACCCTGCAAAAGAGAAAAGCCCTGCCCTGTCCATCCCTCCCCCTGTGACACTGCCATAACAACATCAGCCTCTGCCCCAATGCAGCTCCTCCTGAGAGCAAACCACCTCCTTACTAATAGGGACACCATGCACAGTGTCCCTGGATGTGCAGATGGCCAAGGCTGTGCCCTCAAAGCACTCCCAGTCCCCACCTGTGCACAGATACTGGTACTGGGGCACCTGGACAGGAGGCACCACCACCCTCCACCCCAGAGGAGCTGCCAGAAAGGCACAGAGCCCCCCATGGCCACGAGCCCCCCGAGCCATCTGTCCCACCTGTGCCACCCCACTTACGTTTCCAGGAATAAATCACCATTTCTTTACCCTTTCACACACTTTGGTGTGGGACCAACACTCCCCGTTCCCACCTGCCCAGTGCTGTGACACCAGCCTGGGAGCTGCTGCTTCCACTGTACAGTGGGAAAACCTGGCTGGGATTCCTTGACTAGACCCCCTTCTCTCTCTCTCTCTCCAAAGCCATCCACCAAAATTTCAACATTTAACATCAACTTTCAAGCTGGAAATACGTCCCACAATATCCCAGATCACCCCCAGGCTCTCACTGCTTCTCCCACTCTTGTGTGTCTTGCTGAGCTGCTCTCTCAGAGACAAGAGATGCTGTTCCCTTGAACAAGGCACATTCTAACAAACCAACCAATGCTTTTCCTTCCACAAGTCTCCTGCTTTTACTCCCAGAGGTGCATTCACATACATCTCCCACCTTGCTTTGGAAATCCCACTTGGAACTGCACCCCAGAACATTTTTTAAGAGTCCTGAACTGATAAGGAGGGAGAGGAAAAAAGCTTTCTTTTTTCAAAAAAGCTGCCTGAATGTCTTTGAGACAATGAAACAGCAGGACAAATACCCCCAAATGCGAAAATGTCTCCAGTTTTGAGAAGTCTGAGTGTTAAAAAAACGTGTGGATTTGGCACTTCGGTGAACATGGTGGTGGTTCTGGGTTGATGGTTTCCAACCTTAACGATTCTGTGAGTCCATGATTCTATCCACACACTGTGCCCTCTCCACGTGGCACCAAGGAGAGGGCACAGGCACCTCCTGCAGTGCTGAGCACCCAAACCAGGCACGTGCCAGAGAAAGGAGCCTCCAACTTTCAAACACGAGCCAACCTCCCAGTATTTGCAGTGAGGTGAAAAACAATTCTCAGATGTTTGCAGCCTGTCCCCTCCCGCCCCGAGAGGATTACAAACTTGTAAAATGCCTCATTATTCAGGAGAAAACGCAAGAGAAAAAGGGTTTACATCCCTGGGAGTGTTCAGGGCCAGGCTGGATAGGGCTCTGAGCAACCTGGGATAGTGGAAGGGGAGCTGGACTAGTTGATTTTTTTTAGGTCTCTTCCAGCCCAAACCACTCTGAGATTCCATGGATCAGTCTCATGGAGGGGAAGCATACTGACACTTCCTTCATGCACATTATCAGCAGCCACCTCCCAAATAAACAAGGCACTGATGCACCCTTACACAGAGAGGAAAGCAGGTAAACAAAACAATGTGCAGCATCTTCCTCTGCCAGTCACGTCTTTCATCTGCCCACCCTGAGCTAAGTTCAACTCTTCCTTTTTAAACATCAAATAATTAATTCAATGGCACCGACTAGAAGTTTAAAACGACACACAAAACATGAAAGTCATAAAATGCTCTCCCAATATCGTGCCCTCTCATTTTGCATTTCATTCAGCCTCTGGTGTACCGACTGAGCCCACCTCACCGAGTTCACTGCTGAAATTAGACTGGCAGCTCCTCAGAGCACAAGCAGGGGCTGCTTTTAACCAGCCAAGATGTTGTGGCATTTAGGTGGATGGTTTTGGTATTCACAGCAGTGTGACCAGTGCAGTAAAGCAGACTTCAAAGTGCTCACCACCACAAATCAAACACAGCCCTTGGAGCTGCTGGGTTTGGGGCCGGGGTGGGAGATGTAACACGAATGCTGACAGTACACTTCAGTTACTGATACGTGATGGTAAATTGCCAACATCAAGAGGGCTGATGCCAGCACAAGTGCAAGGAAATAATTAGCATTTAATATTTCATCAAAACGTTTAATTTTTAAACACTGAGTTTGTCAGGGTTTTTTTTTTCATTATTATTATTATTATTAGTTTTAATTATTTAGCTAGTTTTGCAGCATCCTTGAGAATGTCTCCCAGTGCCTCAGGTGGCTCCCATGCCAACTGCTCACCAAGGGATGCCACACGTGTGGTTTTTCAAGATGGCAGCTATTGATGAGCTTTTTAATTAAAACCTGGTCCTGACTGCCACTCATGGTTTATTCACAAGGAGAAGCATCTTCCCCTCAGCTCACACTCCTGGGAGAAACCAAGCCCTTCTTCAGGTGTCTCAAGGACAGGGCTTTTCCAAGCCTGGCTTGGGTTTGACGCTCTCTGCCAACAGATGGGGGCTACCTGGGCATTCCAGCACTGCTGCCAGCACAGAAGGATCCTCATGGATCCCACACCAGCCCAGAGGTGAGACACACCCAGCCTGTCTTCCTCCCAGTGCTGGTGCTCCTGTCCCACCAGTCCCTCTGCAGCCAAGGGCAGCCCCAGGGCTCTGGTGAAGTCCAACATTGTGACACAACTCCAGGGATGGCTGGAGCTGTGTCAGGGCAGGCTCAGGGTGGATCTCAGGGAAAGGCTCTTCCCCCAGAGGGTGGTTGGCACTGAACAGGCTCCCCAGGGCAGTGGGCACAGCCCCAAGGCTGCCAGAGCTGCAGGAGGGTTTGGATGATCCTCTGGGGCACAGGGGGTGACTCTTGGGGCTGGGCCTGTGCAGGGCTGAGGGTTGGACTGGATGGTCCCTGTGGGTCCCTTCCAGCTCAGCATATCCTGGGATTGTGTGTCTATGATCATGCCTCCTTCCCTTAACCCAAAGACAACCTGTGCCCCCCACACTGAGTCTGATGTGTCTGTCCCCCCTCAGCACGGCCAGAGCAAGGCAGAGGTAGAGCACTGCTGGCTCCTGTCTGTCCCCAGTGACATCACAGCTCTGGGAGAACACAGCGAAGGTCACTCTGCCCTGTGTCTCGCTGACAAAAGCACCAGCTGGAGCTGTTTTTACCTGGTGACGTTAATGTGCAGAAGGAGCACTGTGTGCCAGGTCCCACATGGAGCTCGGAGTGGCACTGAGAAGGATCATCGCCCCCCCGTCATCTGAGCAGCTCTGCCGTGGGTGTCGCTCAGGGAACAAACAGGAACCTCTCCAATCCCTCTCTACACTCGTTTCCTCGCCTCTAATCTGGCCCTTACCATCCGCAACACAATGGGATGGCAGCGTCAGGACAAGACACACTGTCAAATCCTGGGCAAATATCCTGCCAAAATTCTGACTTTGAGCATCAACCCTCTCCTTTAACATCTCAGGACTTGCTTCATTACAGCAGAACGAAGCAAACACGTTCCACGACTATCTGTATCCTGACTGGGATGGCACTGGAAGTGCCTCCCAAAAAAGATTAAATACACTGCTCAGTATTTTTAATCCCTCTCATGCTGCCACTTCCATAACCACAGATTTCAATGCCTCTCCACACTGAGGGCTGGTGATGCAAGAGTTTATCCGACTTTTCAGAGCCAACTGTACCAACCAGTCATCAGTTCACCTGGAAACCAGGACATTCAATCAGATCCTTGTTTTCCCAGCTTCTAAGAAATAGATGGGCGAGCTAATATTAGCTCTTCCAGGAATAGTCAGGTGGCTAAAAAGAGAACAAAGGTGATAAAACAGACTGTCTGCAGCAGCTGCAGGTTTTATTCCTCCAGCCTGTCTGTCGTTACCCCCGACAGCCTCTGCCTTCTGCTGTCACTTGATGGAAGACCTGGATAAAGCCCTTGGGTCAGCTGCAACACCCAGAGCCAGAGGGGCACAGGATTAATGCACATCAGCCAAAACCCATCACACTGGTGGGTTTGGGCCTCCTGCAAATATCTGTTGATAAGGAAGGAAGAACCTCTGGCCAGCTCAAGTGGCTCTTCCTGATCCCCTTCAATACAGAGCAGCTGTCACTGCAGGCCTGGGGGGGAGCAGCAGGGTGAAACACTCTGCAATCCCCTGGAAGCCCTCGCTGCAAAATCCCAAGGGCCTTCAGGGAACTGAAGGTGGATTTGCAGCTTGTCTGCTGGAGAGCTGCTCCCCAGGGACACAGGTGGGTTTGACTCAAATCCCAGCTGCAGTGGGACCCTGAGCTCCTGTGCCATCTCTGTGCAACCAGGGTGTGCCTGTCCCACAGCCAGGCTCCTGCCATCCCCTCCTCCTCATTTCTGATCCACCACACAGTACTGAACACAGCGTACCTGGGAGCAGATCACGGCTGCCTGTCCTGTGAGTCAATATTCCCCACCTCTTGAGGTTTTAAATGATAAATCACCCAATGGCTCAGTGTTCACTCTTTGTCCAGCCTGACCCAACTCCACAACAAATGGAAATGAAGTGGGTTTAACTCCTGCCTTGCAAAAGCCCTGCTACAACTAGGTTAGAGCATCAAAAGCCACGAGCTAAAATTCCTCCTGGATATTTCACTTTCAAGGAGCTGGGGAACAGTGGGGAACTGCATAATTTGTTTCCATTTTTGTGACTGCATTCTGCCTTTTTGGGCCACCAGCAGGCCTGGCTTTAATGGTTTGCAAATCACACACAGAAACAGTCATAAACTGTACTGAAGTATTGCAGGACTTTTTTTCCTCCTTCTCAGAAACAAAGGTTGGACTTGATGACCTTGGAGGACTTTTTCAACCTTAATGATTCTATGAAAGGCTTGACCCACTGGGGCTTTATTTAACCAGTCATGGGTGTACCTGCTTGGATGACTGTAATTACTGGAATTGGGTAGAGTCTTTTGTTCTGTTTTATAAGCTAAAGAAACAGGGAGCCAGAGGAAACAGAAAATAAAAGAGCACTGGACACAAAAAGTTTTCCAGGAACCACATGAGAGTATGAGGAATCGATGTTTGTGGACAGGCATGTTCTGGGTGACGTTACTGTTATTACCGACAGGCAGCAGGGCCACGAGGAAGATTCATGGGAATCACGTTATATCCTGTGGCCTCTCCAACGGTGTCACTTGCTCTCAGCTCAAGGGAAGGTACCAACACTTCCCAGAAAAAGCTCTGGACCACTCAGGGCTCCACCACTCCTAGAGCGTGACCTTCAACGCCCCTCAGAGTCATCTTTGATTCCCACCAAGGAACGCCCTCCCGGTGCTCTGGGAGCCAAACCCGTGCTGGGCACAGGCAGAGGCTGGATGGAATTCAGCCTTTGGAAGCACTCCACAGACTGCTGTGCAGAGCCCAGCTTGGAGGTGTGCTCCTGGCTGTGCACCTGGATCCCCGGGCAGGATCCATCCTTGTGTGCAGAGCCCAGCCATGGCCATCTCCCACAGACCTGTGCTCCCACGGGAGAGGAAGGTCTACAGCACTGTCAGCAAGGTGCACTCACTCCACAGCACACACTGAATTTCAGTGCTGTGTCCCTCGTTCTCCCAGGCAACACCCCAGAGCAGAACGTGGATACCACCTCCCAAAAAACCCCAGCAACCACAGCAGCAGCTTCCAGGGCTTCACTGTGGATTTACTGAGCACCCCAGCTGTGTGATGCTGCCCTGACCTCAGCCACAGGAACAGCAGAGCCTGTGGCAGACACTTCTGGCACCTGGGGAAAGGCAGGTTTGTGCCAGGAGCACAGGCTTGGTTTCACTCATTTTTTTATTCCTCCAAACTGCACAGTTCTGCAGTGGAAAGACACAGATTTTCCCCGATGAGCCCCAAAAATTCCAAAGCCAGCTCCTGCCCTGATTCCTGCACAACCCTCCCATGCAGACAGGGAACATCTCCCTGCACAGGTATAAATGCCAGTGGCTATTACACCACAAAACAGCTTCCTTGGTTGGATTCTTTCCTCGCCATTTTGGACAGCTGAGAGCCAATAAAGGCTTGTCACTGCTGCCTTTTCCCTGCAATGGGAGCACGCCTGGGAATCCCACGAGGAACATGTGGATCTGATCCTGTGATGAGTGCCTGTTTTGGATCAGCAATCAGCCAGGCACCTCGGAGCCCTGGTGCACACTGCTCCTCCTGACAACCCTGTGCATCTATTAGCAGCATCTGCTGCTAATAAACAAGGAGAAGCCAAGCTACCAGCCCAATGCTATTTTTGGATAAGAAGCTTGTTTTGAAAGCAAAGGAAATTTCCAGCTTTCACAAAGGCCTTTAACCTTTTTTATGTGGGAAACTACCTGCTGCATATTCCCACCAGGCATATACTCACATACAGAGTCTTTAAATTACCTGAAATGCTATTAGCTTAATTTCCAAATCAGAAGCTGAAGCATGCTGCCAGAGAGAGAAAGGAGGTTAGAAATGAACATTAGCCACAAGTGGAACATAAACCCAACTCAGTGCTGCCGAGCCTGGGAGAGACAGATGAGCTGTTCATGCAGAAGGGCACTGAGCAGTGAAGGAAGATCCCTTTTCCCGTGCCACTGGAGGCTCTCGGAGCTAAGCCAGCACGCTCTGGGATGTGGGCAAGAAGCATTTGCACAGTCCCTGCCGTGACAGCCCTGTGGAAGCAGTAAGCTCAGAAAAAAACAGTGCTGAGGGTCAAAAAAATCTGACAACTTCTGCCTTTATAGACAGTTTTGCAAGAAAACAACGAGCTCTCCTTCCCCTGCAAGATATCCCTCAGCCTAACGCCCAAACAAGCACTCGTGTCCCACTCCTCGGGGTCAGAGAAGGAGTCAGTGCAGATTCCAGCTGAAGGCAGGCAGTGGGATCACTCCTGGAATGAACACAGCACCCTGCCTTGTACTGCATCGAGCTCTGACACTTTTCTCTGACTAACCCATATAAAAGACATGAAGGGGCCTCAAGCAAACCCCCAGATCCTTAATAATTCTCTGCTTCACAGTCGAGATCTCAGCCTGATTCCTCGAGCCTTTTACCAGCACCAGGCGTTCCCAGCAGAATCCTGCCCGGGGGTCTCGAGGTGTGACGGGTTTTGAAGGCTGGCTCAGGTCACAGATCCCAAACCTCATATCTCCATCAGATGTTCATTTTTAATTCCTTTCTCTCCAGTGCCCAGCAGTCTGCATGTCCCCGTGGGAGTGAGACCAGAGGCAGAAGAGCACGGGATGGAGGCACGTGAGTCAAACCAGCACAACAGCTCCAGCCCAAAGGCCAGTTTGGATAAAGAACCCCAAACTAACATTTGCCCTTTATTTCTACCCAAAACAAAGACACAATTTTCCCCCCTCAGTCTTATAATTTGGGGGTAGGTGGTGAGGACTGACTCAGGACTCACGAATGCTTCAGGCTGGCAGTGCTGTAAGGATGGGGAAACCACCATCAAATGTCCTATTTCTCAACCCTGGAGAAAATTCCTGCAACCAGAGAATTGCAGGGCAGCAAGAGCAGCAAGGGACCAGCCCAGAGGGGTCTGCAGGGACATTCTGCTGCTCCCCACAGCACACACAAGCCCCAAGTCCCCTGCCCACTCCAGTGCCCCCCTTGCCCTCCCTGCTCCCGGTGTCTTTGCTGCAGTGTGTACAACGTGGAGCCCTGAATCTCCACCCTATTCCAAAACTATCTGGGCTGTGATTAGGGAAGGAAATGTGCGTCACTGGATCTGCACATCAAAGCCCTGGCAGCCACAGCATCCACAGGGGTGGAGAGGGAAGGAGCACAGCAGAGGTGACACAGGGACTGCTTTGGCGTAGGGGGAGCTCCCCATTGAGAATTTTGGCAGAGTGTGTGCAAGGATCTGGGATGCTGCAGATCCTCTGAGCTTCCAGAACTCCTGCTCAGCAAAACCCGGCTTCACCAACCCTCCTCCTGCCCGTGCAACCCTGTTCAGTATCCAAAGTGTCAGCCTGAGACTGATGTCAGCCTGAAATCTGCTGGCAAAAGTGGCTGGTTTTGCAGTTCTGTTTTTCCACTTAAGTCTGCATTATCCACAGCGACTGGAATATTGCGATGGCTCAGAGAACAGGAACCGATGCCTCCCGTTTGTGCTGGAAGGGGACTGTCAGAAAAAAGCAGCTCTTTCAAATGCCCTGAGATGCTCAGACCTTTTTTTGCTCTTCCTGGACAGCCAAGTCCATTCTCTCCCCCCTCTTTGATAAAATTACAAAAAAAGAAAAAATGAATGGGTCTTTGGATACTCATTTCACCACAGACACGCTCAGTCTGAACAACCCTTGCAGTCACTGAAGGATTTTATGCAGCACCCCCTGAAACGGTGCTGGAGTTGTCTCTTCCCTGATCCCGGTGAAAATCTCCCCCAAGCTCCACATTGCCAGAGGAGTGCAGCTGTTAGTTTAATTTTATCCAGATCTTTCCAGCTGACAGACTGCTCCACAATGGCCATGCCTGAGCAGGCAGCTCAATTCCAGGTGCCTAACCTCGTGCTATCCAGCCAAATTGGCTTGTAGAGCACTAACAGATTTCCACGGAGAGAAGCACAGGGCAATAGATCACTCAGAGATGAATTTAAGCTGTCTGTTATGCAGACTCCTGGTTATAACTTCTCTTGGTTATTGTTCAGAGATCCCTCCAAGGCAGCACACGGGGCACAGCTCATGAACCACGGCTTTAACTGAGACATCTCAGGCACCAGTTCTTGGAGCTCCACGAGTTTCCATGGCTTGAGGGCTGCCCAGCAATCCTCAAATTCAGGAGAGGCAGAGAATGCCTGGGTGACAGAGAGGGATGAAGTTTTAGGCTCTGTCCTCCCTTGGAGGTGACACTAACTCTTGGGTCAGTTATGCTCCCAACTGCTCCCTCCAGGTGTATGTGAAAAAACTCCTTCCTTCTGTGCAAACCAGCACAGAATGTGCAAATTCGGAGGTGCTGCAACTCCACAGTGAATAACAGTCCCCCCTTCTTCAGACTTGTGCAGGACACTTTCAGCCACTCATCCCAGTGCATTTGATGGATGTCTGGTGGCAGCAGTGCTGAGGGGAGGGTGCAGAGGTGATGCCCTGCCCAAGCAGCACATCTCCAGCCCCCCAAATTCCTGTCAAAGCCTTCAGACATGCCACAGGAGTGTGCTCTGTAACTAGACAATTTATAAGACTAACCAGCACAGTGTGAGCGGTACCTGGCAGGCACTGCCATTTAAACCATCTCCCTCTGGGAGAATCCTCCTGCTTTAGAGGCTCATATTGATTCTTTAATGAACACATGACTACAGGTATTCATGTGGATACGGGAACAGATCAGAGCAGGAGTGTGCACACATTAACCATCACTTCAATCTGGTTTCTAATATTTGGCAGATTTTTCCTATCTCTTTCACAGCTCTGATAAAGAATAATCTATTAGCTGAACTCAAAAATAAACACCAACAGCTTCAAGCTATAAATAACAAGTCAGATACGCAGGATTCTGTAAACTCCTATTTTCACCCTGCAAGAAAACAGGAAAGACAAGGAGAATGGGTGGAGTTCGATCCTTTTTGTTTTTTTTTAACAGCATACTGCTGTAACAACAGACAACACTTAGGTACAAATGCTGTGCAGGCTGTCAGAGCCCAGGTGACACACGCAGGAGCTGCAGGATCACAAACCACCACTGGTTGAGCCTGGAAAGCTGTCTCTGCCAGCCCCCAGCCATGGACAGAGCAAGTAGGAACTCCAGGCTTGCAGCAGGAAAGCCACAACACACCTGGAGCTGTGTGACAGGAAACATGACCCTGCCAGCTCCTCTCTTGCTTCAGGAAGGCCTGATTTCCCCCACCCATCTTTTCCGGGACTTGCAGAGGGCTGTGAAAGTGCAAAGGGCTGTGACTGGAGCACTGGCAGAGAGGGGAGCAAAGAGGGGAAATTTAAAAAGAAAATCCAGCACTGCAACATTGATGTGATCCCCTGCCTCCAAAAACCCCAGAATTATGCCCCCCACTATGTTTGCCACGTAGAGGATTTACTCCCCTATCTGAACTCTTCCCATCATTCCAGCAGGCCACAGGCCACTGACTGCAGCCACTGCACAGCCCGCTGGAAAGAGGGCACAGAAGTCAATCCCTTGAGGATGTTCAGGTGTCCTCCTCACAGGAAAACCTCTCCATGACCAATGTGGGTGCAGCCACGTGGATGGGTGCAATGTGGTCAGCTCCAGCACCACAAGGCACCACGAGCTGGCAGATGCTGAGGGTGCTCCCCAGTCAGGGATGCTCAGCTTCCTGGCCTGGCCTGCCAGCAGCAGTTCTCCAAGCTCAAATATCCCACAGGACACCTTAAACTCAGTACCTTTCTCCCAGTTCACCCCTACCCCTGTTTCTTAATAAGAGCTCACAAACCTCATTTTAAAAATTATGGTTCTCATCATATTCAGGCATAAGTATTTTTGTTTACGAATGGAGCAACGAAATGGTATAAATTATGCTCAAGAAAACCCTTTGGCATTTTAACAGGAATTGGAAAGAACCAATTTCAGAAGAGTGTCTTATAATGGGTGTCTCCATGGATACCTCTTTGTCAGCACCTCATTAGATAAGAGCTGAGACATGTAAGAGTTCTTCTGCATTTCAGAAGGTACCTCGAAAACACTAATTATGCAAATCTCCATCCTCTAACTGATGGATACTTGTAAGTTCAGGTGACAAAGTAGGTAAGTTGAGCCCTGTTAGGAAAGGAAGGAAAGATATTTCATTTAGCCTCTCTTCTTTATGACTGCTGATGCTTCAACAATTACCAGAGACTGGGGCCACAAAAGTGCTCCCCCCACACCTCCCGTTTTGCTTTTAACAGCAAGAAAATAGAAAGCAAGAGACAAATGGAGATTCCAGAGCAGCATCTGGTCCACCTGTGGTGTTTGAAAAGAGGAGATTCTGTGTGGCAGAACATCACCAGGACTATCCAGGACCTGGTGGCTGGGGGGACACACCAGAGGAGTGAAGACGAGCTCTCTTTCTAGACACTTCACAGATTATTGACTATTAGTCTCCATAAGGACAAATACTTCAATTAAAACAAAAATCCAGCTCTGGTAGGAACACAGGAAGCCCAAAGCTGGGGTTCAAAAGCTTGTCTTTCAGGCTTGACTTTCAGGAAAGGATCGATGGCAGGAGAACGACAGGGACAACATCAGAGGCCCATGTGAGCTGTATACATGATACAGCCAACAAAAACCTTGAAAAGATGGTGAATTGTGGGACATGGATCCCCTTGGAACCTCCAATTTGTTATTCCATTGCTGAGCACAGCAGGTTACAAATGCTGCAATCCCCTGCTCCTGGAGCAGCCCTGAGCCCACTCAGATCCTGGGAGGGCCTGAAGGGGAGGGAAGGGGTTCCTCTCTCCCTGAGAAGTCACTGTAAGTCAGCCTAATTCCCAGGAGAGATCCCTTGGACTGCTCTCAATTCTGCTGATGTGCAGTGGGACTGTGTGCCCGCCGGGATTGCTGGCACGCTGCTCCCTGGCTGCACTCCCTCCCTGCTTCCCAGGTGGGAGCAGAGAAACAGGGAGCTCCCTACCAGGGGAAAACCTCCCCCATCAGCCAGCTGGGTGTTTGAGCCCCTTCCCACAGCACCATGACAAGGCTCAGGACTGAACCTGCAGGGAAAACCTCCAAGGAGAACAACATCATCTTACCGAAGCCTTAGGGGGATAATCCCACTTGAGAGTTGCCTATTGGAAGTATTTTCACTGGAGACCTTCTTGAGAGGTGTTTCTATTTTAGGCAAGCTACTTTGAAAGCTCAGGAATGAAGTGGAGCCCTGCCAGGTTTCTCACATCCAGAGCAAGGATAACTCACCTGAGAAAATGCCACTGCAGGAAGTTAAACAGAAATCAGGGTCCGGCTGTGGGACTGGGAAGTTCAGATAAAGCAGAAGGTTGGATCTGCACAGGTCAAAGTCAGAGCCTGGCAGTGCTGCTGTGCCCCCAACGCACTTCTGACTGGGACCAGCTCAGATCCAGCACAAAACTGGGTTCAGACTAAGAGTGGCAGATAGGAACACCAAGAACTGCCCAGGAAGGGTGCTGAGTTGGAAATAGGCACCCCCCAAACATCATCCTGCTGGCAACTCCCACAGATGACTGACTCACACCCTTCTCCAAAGTTCACACAAAGTCCAGCTTAAAACTTCAAGGTCAGTCCTGAGTGTCCCCATGACCTATGTCTATGATGAGGACACCAGCACTTCCCCACTGCCATAGGAAAGGGGGGCAGCCCTTGTCAGGAACAACCCCAGGAGACATCACACACTGCTACATCATCAGCTCGTTACGCTTTACTTCTTGATGACCATGCCATGAAAACTCCTCTGCTGCTCACCTGCAGAAACCTTCTTCAATCCTTGGGAAGTTCAGAGTGTAGATGGGAGGACAATCTCCCTGTTTTCTCTAAGCCAACACCCTCCATCACCGCGATCGCTGCAGCCTCCTGACATGCCATGACATCACCCTCTGGCATGCCAGCACTGGGCACAAGAATTGCTAACTGTTCTTTCTCTTCTTACCACAGATTTTGGGGGAATGGCTTTAAACTGAAGGAGGGCAGGTTTAGATTAGATATTGGGAAGGAATTCTGGGCTGTGAGGGTGGGCAGGCCCTGGCACAGGTTGTCCAGAGTAGCTGTGGCTGCCCCTGGATCCCTGGAAGTGTCCCAGGCCAGGTTGGACGGGGCTTGGAGCAACCTGGGCTGGTGGAAGGTGTCCCTGCCCATGGCAGGGGTGGGACTGGATGGGCTTTAAGGTCCCTTCCAACCCAAATCACTCTATGATTCCATGATTTTTGACTAAGGAGTGACTATACCCACTGACCAGATCAAATAGTTCTATTTTATGTCTCACACAAACACCAGTGGGTTTAACTATGCCAGAACTGGCTCCCTTGTGGCCCATCTTTATTATCAGTCCTTCACCTGGGGCTGCATGAGCCAAAACATATTTTGAGTTTTTCTAATGACAATTACATGTATCCATGTCACGCCTGTCATGCCAAGGAATCTCCCTGCACTGTGGAAGGGGGAAAACCACTTTACTCATCCCTGAACTGTAACTACCTCAACCGTGCAAAGTGGCAGCTCTTTAACACACACACTGATCCAGGCATGACAGGAGGAAAGCTTTCCCAACCTGGGACAAGAAGGCAGAAGAAAACAACTTTACACAGCGAGTTTCTCAGCACTGAGACCTTTAGCACAGTCCTCCTCCACCAGGCAGTGCCTTTGGGACACTGCCAGGCAGACACAGGGGCGACTCTTGTGAGGCACACAGAGCACAGAAGCTCTGAGTGTGCTGAGAACAGATTTGTTTGGTCAGACCTTCAGTCTGGAGACAGTGCTGAGAGACACACAGATAATGCCACTGAGTCAGAGACCCTAAAGTAAACACTGATGTGTTTACTCCTGCAGCTTGAGGAGAGATCAGAGGAGGTGCAGGCTCTGCTCAAACCCGGGAAGGAGATGCTGTGATTTACAGAGAGCACTTTGGGGTCTCACATTTTTTGAAGGACAAACTTAAGCAAATGTGAAGTTTGAGCATTTTCTCTCCCAGCTGTTCTCCTAGAACAAAGCCTTGTTGCTCATGACAAAGAAGATAAATCCATTCCTGATAAGACCTTCTTTATGAAAGGAAAACTCGCTAAGAGGTTCTTGGCCCCCACCTCTGCTCCACTCTCCCACCAGGGCGAGCCAGGGCTCCCAGTTACCAACCAAGCACTATGAAACTGTGAGCCCCTGAAGGTTTGATTGGAACAATGAGAGGTGTGGGAGCAATTTCCAACTGAACATCTCCTTTACAGCAGGTGTGAAGAAGGTGAATGGCTGAGGTCAACCAAAGCCAGGTTCTCAATATTGAACGTGACCTCAGAAACTTCAGCAGCTGAATAAAAAGGCTCGTAACCTACACAGGGGGCAGGGGGATGAGAGGTGATTCATTGCTCTACAGCCACCCTCCATGACCTGGAGAAAATCATCAGGCTTTTCTGAGTTTCCTTTGCCTCTTGAGCCTCCCAGGAGCGATGGCTCAGAGCTGCTGGGGTGATGGGAGGAAAGCTCTCTGATGGCAGACGTGCCACATTCCCTCCTTCTGTGATGTGACATCCCTTCTGTCAGAGGACTTCGCAGTCTCCATGAATTTCCTCAATAACCACAGCTTTCAGAATACATTTTAAGACAAAGACATGCTTGAATATTAATGCTATCAAAAAATAATGGGAGTTGAAAGTGTGTCCTTGATCATGTCTAGACAGGGTGAGATATAATGGATTTCTTGTATTTAGGTAGTAGATATAAATAGATTAATATTACTCAAAGACCTGGAACATCTCTGTGCATTATCCAGAGAGGTGTGACCCTACAGCACAAGCCTTTACCAAGTATCTGCTGACAGAGAGTGTATATAATGGCCAGTCTTTGCGAACGAAGAACCGGGGAAGGTCTTTCCACCTTCCAGCCTGCGCATTGGATTTTTTAGGTGAGACACAGTGTGTGCAGAACTGAGCCCACCCTTTAATCCTGAGGTTCATCTGCCGGGGCCAAGCACGCTTGGACGGTGGCAGCGAGGTCCTCAGGACGTAGATGGATTGCCTTACAGGGCTAACGAGCTCCATCTGCCCGGGGAGTGTCCTAACCGGGAATCAAACCCGGGTCTCGGCGGTGACAGCGCCGCGTCCTTAACCTCTAGACCACCAGGGGCTCCCTTGACAGAGAGTGAATCTCTACCTGAGAGACCAGGCTAGATGGAGCCCCGAGTAACCTGGTCTAGTGGAAGGTGTCTTTGCCCACGGCAGGGGGTTGGAACTTTAAGGTTTCTTCCAACCCAAACCATTCTGTGATTCTATGATTCTATAAAAGTGGAAGAAAAGGGCCAAGGGGTGCTGGGTAGCTGCTCAGAGCCCACTTGCCAATCTCTTCTGCTCTGGTAAAGGCAGTAAAAACTGAAACTCAGTAAACTTTAAAGATCAGGAAACTGCATCCAAAGACCGCAGGCAAAGTGCCCTGCCAACCTCTGAGCTGAGAGGAACATCAGTGCTCAAGTAAAACCACCGGCCAAAAAAACAGGGAAAGCAGATGTGAGGTCAAACCTGGGTCTGATCTCTGTGGCTGTGCTTCAGAACCCTCAAAGACAGCAGGTGAATTCACACTCCCATCCTGCTGCAGCCAGCAGCCCAGCAAAGGCATGAACTGAGCTCCTCCAGCATCTTCCACAGAGGCTGCTGAGGTCACAGTCTGGCCCCTCAGAATGCTGGGCAGGTCCATGGACAGCACAGGCCAAAGGGTGTGTCAAAACTAGGAATGGCACAAACAGCATCAAAGCTTTGTGTGATTGCTGTACCTCGTGCTCCTTCACAGATAGCTTTGACTGTGGGACTCACACACACAGTGTGACTGTAATGCTATCCCTGAAGACTATTCCTGCTTTTTCCCTTGGGAAGGGACAATATCACTCCCCTGAATGCACCCCAAATTCCTCCTGCATCCACTTCTCACAGCAGTTAGTGTGATCTCTGGCAGCTCAGCATCAAGTTCACCCTGCTAAGCTCCCAGTTTCTTCCTTCTCTGAGAAAAAGCCTCCATCAGGAATCAGCAGATGTTTTTGGGAGGGCTCAGCACTTGCTCCCCACCAAGGCTTGAGTTGGGGTACTGCTGAGAACCCAAATGTTAACAGTGAGTAGCAAACAGGGCATCTCACCCAGACCTGGCTGCTGAGGAGCAAGAGCACCCCGAGCCCGGGGTCCCTGCTGGGCTTCAGACGAGCCCCGTTCCCCCCTTACGGCCACAGTGTTGCCCCAGGAGCAGCACAGGGATGTGCATCTGGACCCTGAGCTGGCTGGGGGAAAACAGCAGTGCTGGCTTAAGAAGCATTTACACTTAACCAGGGTTCAGGAACATGAAAACCTTTGTCAAGAAAGGGGAAAAAATGAGAAAGGAAAAAGAAAAAGAGCGAGCGCAGGAGCGGGTTCATCGATGAGTTAAGGCTGTTTTAGGTGTAGGCCTGGGGGAATTAGTTTAACACTCCATTTCAGCTTCTTTTTCCCATTTTCTTTTGCACAAACTTGCATCTTTCTCCTGTCAGACTTTGATGGCTTTATGTAACTGTTTAAAAATTGAACAAGCTTCTTAACTTAGGTTTAGCAGAACACACTTTTTTGCTTCTCTGTCTCGAATGCACATTAAGAATAAAGATTTCCGGAGAAAACAAGACCTTTTCCATCCTCTGACATCAGCCACTGGAGTACACAAAGCCAAGTCCTTAAGGACTCTACATTTCGTACATTCTGTTCCAGCACAAGCCGACGCATCTGCAGCCCCAGTGGGCTTTACAATTGGTAGCTGGAAAGAGAGACTCATCCCAGAGAAAATACACAGGTTCCCCATCACAGCACCCTCAGAGCAACACTGCAATGGGGGGAGAATCCTAGAAAGCAGGAGTGAGGAAAGAAACCCAAAACCTTGGCAGGTAGGCGTGGCAGCCAATGCCCTGAGTGGCAGGAGGGGTTTGCCTGAGAAACAGCCTTGGACCCACTGCTGTTGGGAGAATAATTCTTCTTCTTTTCTTTTTCTTAATACAAGCTGGAAAAATCTTTGTTCTGTTTGACTAGATGTAAAAACCTGAGAAGAGCCTCCCTCAAGGCTCAAAAAACAGAGGCAAATAAGCCCCACCCTTTTCTGTGTGTTTGCATTTCTTGATCACACCAGTTTCCAAATCAGAACTGTATTTGTTGATGCTTCAGGTTGGCAACGCTGATGGAACAGGCTTTCAGGAAACCCAGTAAAAACAGTCAACAATAGGATTTGTAAATCAAGCCTTTCTCCTCTTGTGCTTTGCCTGTTAGCAAGTGTCTCCGTGTTTGCAGTGTGGGCTCTTCAGGGCAAACGCTGCTCCTTGCTGCTTGCAAGGAGCAAGAGGCTGGATCCCATTGAGGGCCACGAGCCACAATCAACCACAACACAGCACAGCCACCTCTCCCAGGAGCTGCTTTGCTTCCAGCTTGGAGCAGAGTCACAGGGCTCCCAGCAGCAGGCACCAGCCACAGACTGGACCCAGCTCCAGTTATGAGGACCAAGAGCGAAGTGCCCCCAGTTCACAGAATCCCACACTGTCAGGCTGGAAGGGCCCACAGTGGCTCCTCTGGTGCCACCTCCCTGTTCCAGCAGGGCCATCCCAGGGCACATGGCACAGGATTGTGTCCAGGTGGTTCTGGAACATCCTCAGTGAGGGAGACTCCACACCCTCTCTGGTCTCTGTTCAGTGCTGGGTCACTGCCCAGCAGAGAAATTCAGGTGGAACTTGCTGGGCATCAGTTCCTGCCCATTCCTCTCGTGCCATTGCTGGGCCCCCCCGAGCAGAGCCTGGGCCATCCTCTGCCCCCTCCCTGCAGACACTGCTAAGATCCCCTCTCTTCTCAAGGCCAGTTCTGCTTGGTTGTGGCTTCACCAGCCCAGCTGCCACGGCAAGGTGTTCATCCTCTCCTCCCACACCACCCTGCAGCAGCCTCTTCCTGCTCCTTAACCCTGAGCATCCCCGGCTGCACAGACACCACCAGCCTTCCCAGCAGTGCTGTGCTTCCCTCAAGTCCCAGAAGAATCCCAAAGGACACAACTTGAGCACTGCAATCCCAGCAGCATAAACCAAATGAAACCTCTCGTACTCAGCATCTGAAAATCTGGGATACATGGGGGCCACGCTGTGCTGCCACTGCCAGGGATGGCAGTGCCGAAGCATGG